>NW_025763631.1:600000-964826 GCF_021052385.1 Filobasidium floriforme | reverse complement strand
CCCTCAAGACTAGACGTTTCAACGATTTCACACAAACACAAGTGCTTCCCTTGTTACACGAGCTCACAAATCACTCTGAACACTGTCCTAGGTTGGTACATCATCATACCACACTGAATTCACCATCCTACTATCAGGTTGCTGCAGAAACACGTCATGTTCGTTCGCATTCGTCCGAAAAACACGCTAAACCTTTTGAAATTCGTCAAGAGTGTTCAGTCAGCTTTGTTGACGTAACATGGGTTGTTCTGGCTTGTCTGCAGTCTGAACAAGCTGGGGAAACTACCTGGACTGTTCTCTGACCTTGGGACAAGTGTGGGTTGCGTTTCTTCCGCTTGTTTTGTGGGGGGGCACTTTAGCTGCGAAAATTTAGTATTGGACGTGAACGCCGAGGTCAGAGCTGGGTCCTATGGCTTTGTCAGCCTTGTCATGACTCTGAACAGTAGCTCATCACGTTGCTGTCTGCTCAGAACCTGTTCGTTCTCTCACAATCATCACTAACCCCTTCACACGTCAAGACTAGACGTTTCAACGATTTCACACAAACACAAGTGCTTCCCTTGTTACCACGAGCTCACAAATCACTCTGAACACTGTCCTAGGTTGGTACATCATCATACCACACTGAATTCACCATCCTACTATCAGGTTGCTGCAGAAACACGTCATGTTCGTTCGCATTCGTCCGAAAAACACGCTAAACCTTTTGAAATTCGTCAAGAGTGTTCAGTCAGCTTTGTTGACGTAACATGGGTTGTTCTGGCTTGTCTGCAGTCTGAACAAGCTGGGGAAACTACCTGGACTGTTCTCTGACCTTGGGACAAGTGTGGGTTGCGTTTCTTCCGCTTGTTTTGTGGGGGGGCACTTTAGCTGCGAAAATTTAGTATTGGACGTGAACGCGAGGTCAGAGCTGGGTCCTATGGCTTTGTCAGCCTTGTCATGACTCTGAACAGTAGCTCATCACGTTGCTGTCTGCTCAGAACCTGTTCGTTCTCTCAAAATCATCACTAACCCCTTCACACGTCAAGACTAGACGTTTCAACGATTTCACACAAACACAAGTGCTTCCCTTGTTACCACGAGCTCACAAATCACTCTGAACACTGTCCTAGGTTGGTACATCATCATACCACACTGAATTCACCATCCTACTATCAGGTTGCTGCAGAAACACGTCATGTTCGTTCGCATTCGTCCGAAAAACACGCTAAACCTTTTGAAATTCGTCAAGAGTGTTCAGTCAGCTTTGTTGACGTAACATGGGTTGTTCTGGCTTGTCTGCAGTCTGAACAAGCTGGGGAAACTACCTGGACTGTTCTCTGACCTTGGGACAAGTGTGGGTTGCGTTTCTTCCGCTTGTTTTGTGGGGGGGCACTTTAGCTGCGAAAATTTAGTATTGGACGTGAACGCGAGGTCAGAGCTGGGTCCTATGGCTTTGTCAGCCTTGTCATGACTCTGAACAGTAGCTCATCACGTTGCTGTCTGCTCAGAACCTGTTCGTTCTCTCAAAATCATCACTAACCCCTTCACACGTCAAGACTAGACGTTTCAACGATTTCACACAAACACAAGTGCTTCCCTTGTTACCACGAGCTCACAAATCACTCTGAACACTGTCCTAGGTTGGTACATCATCATACCACACTGAATTCACCATCCTACTATCAGGTTGCTGCAGAAACACGTCATGTTCGTTCGCATTCGTCCGAAAAACACGCTAAACCTTTTGAAATTCGTCAAGAGTGTTCAGTCAGCTTTGTTGACGTAACATGGGTTGTTCTGGCTTGTCTGCAGTCTGAACAAGCTGGGGAAACTACCTGGACTGTTCTCTGACCTTGGGACAAGTGTGGGTTGCGTTTCTTCCGCTTGTTTTGTGGGGGGGCACTTTAGCTGCGAAAATTTAGTATTGGACGTGAACGCGAGGTCAGAGCTGGGTCCTATGGCTTTGTCAGCCTTGTCATGACTCTGAACAGTAGCTCATCACGTTGCTGTCTGCTCAGAACCTGTTCGTTCTCTCAAAATCATCACTAACCCCTTCACACGTCAAGACTAGACGTTTCAACGATTTCACACAAACACAAGTGCTTCCCTTGTTACCACGAGCTCACAAATCACTCTGAACACTGTCCTAGGTTGGTACATCATCATACCACACTGAATTCACCATCCTACTATCAGGTTGCTGCAGAAACACGTCATGTTCGTTCGCATTCGTCCGAAAAACACGCTAAACCTTTTGAAATTCGTCAAGAGTGTTCAGTCAGCTTTGTTGACGTAACATGGGTTGTTCTGGCTTGTCTGCAGTCTGAACAAGCTGGGGAAACTACCTGGACTGTTCTCTGACCTTGGGACAAGTGTGGGTTGCGTTTCTTCCGCTTGTTCTGTGGGGGGGCACTTTAGCTGCGAGAATTTAGTATTGGACGTGAACGCGAGGTCAGAGCTGGGTCCTATGGCCTTGTCGGTCGTGTCATGACTCTGAACAACAGCTCAACATGTTGCCATCCGCTCAGAACCTGTCCGTCATGATGTGATCGACACTAACCCCTTCACACGTCAAAACCAGACTTTTCAGCGATCTCACACGTGTTCATGTGTTTCCCTTGTTGCAACAAGCTTGCAACTTGGTCTGAACACTGTCCTAGGTTGGTACATCATTGTACAACACTGAAATCACCATCCTGCTATCAGGTTGTTGCCAGATCACGTCAAACTCGTTCGCATTCGTCGGAAAACACGTTAAGTCAGCAGCTCTCAGGTCCTGGGCAAAAAACTCGATGTTGCCTGCCGACCAGGCCAAACGATCAAGCCGCAACTTGTGAATCCTGATATGCAAACGTTCCTCATCCCCTAAAATCACAAGAGGGCATGAGGAAGATCATTACACTGTCTTGATGATTTTGATACAATCCGCCTGCGCCTGTCCATGTGAATCCGTCGATTGTCCTCGGACGTCACGTTCGAATTTCCGTAGAACCTCGTTCAACCAACAACAAACCGAACGACTTGGTCGCGAGGTCAACCTTCCATATCGTCTTGATCATCGACCTCTTACCTTCTCCATCGACCCGCCTGCGTTCGCTCTTCTTTCACCTGTATCATCTCTGTTGACTTGGCTCGAACCTCACGCACACCGCCTACAATGGCCACGCTGTCGGCAAACGAATCGCCCGCACCTTCACGCCGTTCCCGTCATTCCAAATCACAATCGACCTCGGCACTTTCCACGATCCTCGACATACCACGACAACGAGGATCGATTCCGCCTGTACCTGCTTTGCCATCCGAGATACCGAGCTCATCCAGGAGACAGCCATTCGAACCCTATCGATCTGGCCGCGATGCTCGACTTCCGACTCTGCCCGGTTTGACGGATTCGAGCGACCTGTCCGACGGTGGTTCATCTACGACCAACTCGTACGATTCGCCCAGTACCAGCAGAAGATCCACCCATACCTCCAGCATCACTCGTTCCAGAACCTATCAGGACCTAGAAGACCCTGGCTCTCCTACCCCTAAACGTAGTCGAGCCAGGGCGATGGACGATCTGAAAACGCGAAATGACGGTCCTTTAGCCACTCCACAAGCTTCTCCCAGCAAGAAACGTAGCCACAAAGACAGGACGGACGGTTTGAACGACCTGGGTGTGCAGAGAAGGCCGAGTAGACGAAGAGGCGATGCAGGATCACCGCGAAAGGATGTTCAGAGGTCGAGAGCCGTGAGCAAAGAGCGCGGGCTGAAAGAAGAGCTCGCCGAGAGTGCAGCGATCGTGAGCGTTAAATCGAACCTTCCCGCTCAAACTCGTTCTGATCGATGGTATTCTTCTGCTGGCAGATCGAATCACACCGCACATCCCCTTCAACCCGCCTACAAACGCTCGAGACGCTACAAAAACGACTGGCAAGCTTGGCACCCTCCCGCCTGCCTTTGACGGAAAAGACGAGAGGAGCCGGGTCGGACGAGAAGAGCGAGCTGGAGGTGTTCATCTCATCAGGTAGTGAGTGGTTTTAAAGTCTGAATTCGATGGGATAACCTTTATCTGACCACTTCCGCCCGGTCAGTCCATCGATCCTTGTTAGACCTTCTTTGCCGGCACGCCGCGGTTCTCCCACACCTCCCGCAGATGTTACCTCAACGGGTGGAGATGCTCGATGAGATTCAACTGCTCGCCGGTCTTTTACAAGGGCTCTGCTTGCTGGAAGGGTTCGTCTCGGTGGAAGACGACTGCCGGGCGGCTTTGAGAGAGACGAGGGTGTTCGAGGTGAGCTCTTGCGGCTATGCCCAAAACGAAACGCCGTCTGACCTTGCAACCGGATCAGATCTTGACAGACCTCCTGCGAGCGACCTACAACGACACTCTCGCCTATCACATCACCCCGTCCCTCCTCGACCTCGTCTACTCGATCCTCGCAGCACCTACCTCCCGGGCCAACCCATCGCCTTTCATCCGCTTCGCTCAAATCGGCGGGATCGACGTCCTAGAAAATATCGTCATCTGTGGACACTGGTTCGGACCCGCAGCCTACGATCTCACCAAATTCATCACGCTGGGCTTCATCGAATCGACCCCAGCTCCCCGCCGCAAAGTCTCCACCGACAGGTCCACCTCGGAAGGTTCTTTCGATTCGATGACGACGGGCAGGTCGGGTACGTCGGATCGCAGGTTGATGACGCCCGTCACGGACGAATCGGATGGGAGAAGTAGCAGGGCGTCGTCGGTGGACGTGGACAACACTCCTAGGACCCCACGAAAGCGAGACTCGGCGGTACGGGTCGCACCGGCTACGACGCATTCGAGCAGCAAAACCAGGCTCTTGCCCAAGTCTGCCACGTCGTCGGCATTGAGCGGATTCTACACGCCCTCGGCCAGAGGCGAAAAGCGGCATTTCAACCGGGGTACACGAGAGGACTCTAACAAGCTAGGTCGGGTGCTGGAAGAAGACGCCGTGCACTCGCCGGCCCTACTCGCCGAATCGCCAACGATACCAGACTTTGGTAGCGACCTGGATGACACGATGCATTCGACGATGCGAGGAGGGATGGACGTCTTCGGATTGCCTCAGAGCAAAACCTCGGAGCGAAAACTCCCTCGAACCAGGTCGACGATGGGTCCCGAGATTGTCGCTCGCGCCAGTCCTAGCAAGAGCGGGTTGGGAAAAGGTCTGCCTTCCGGTTTATCGTCAGATACACCCCGCGGCCTTCGCACCACCTCGAGCGAACTCGTTCGACCCGGGTCTCGTTTGAAAAAAGCTCGACCATGACGTCGTTGCAGGTCGAAGCGGAGGGGTCATAGTTTTATCGTCTCCGGCATCTACGTAATGACATGCATGTATCCCTTGTAGCATAATGATAATATACCTTGTTGATCGCTTCATACCCCGTCTACCGACCCTGCCCCCGATCCTCCACGGGACTAGCGAGATTCCGCGCCTCTGTCTCGTCCTCTAGACCCGGATCGATGCCCATGCTTTCGATGATTTCGACATCTTGATCGTCGGTTGATCGCAGACCGGCTTCCATCTCGTTCACCGGGCGATACATCTCCAGAATCCCGTCTCCCTCTTCGGGGGCATCGATGAGGCCTTCGAGGATGTCCCCGGCCAGGTCTGCGTGCGAGTCGAAAGTCAAACGTTTCGTCAAACTTCCGCATCTAGACTCGAGAAAACCCGCGCCACCCACCCTGCATATCTTTGAGCTCCTCCGGGTCCCACCCATCCAAGTCCTCGCCGATATCGGCATAAGTGATGCGAGGCAACGCGGTGTAGAACGAATGATGCAAGCTGCCAAACTCGCGGGTCTTCAACAGCTCGGCCAGGCGTTCCATGAGGTTGACGCCGGTACGAGTGGATGCGGAAGGGTCGTGGATATCCGGACCGAACGCCGGCGGAAAGACGAGGTGGTGGAGCAATGACAGCGCAGGTATGAGTAGCCGAAGCGATCTGTTCGAGCTGACGTTAGTCGCGTTGTCGTATCAACAGTCGTTGCTTATTACCCACTCCTCGACCAACTCCGTGCTCGTCGCCACCCCCCAGATCTTTTCGGACTGGTCGACGAGAAACGAGATCAGGGTCGGAACCAGGAAATAGCTATTGGCAAGCAGAGTGAGGGCGTCCGACTCGACCGAGCACATGGTGGAAAAGATGCACAAGACGCGAAGTTGAATCATGTTGTTCTGCACAGACGGTCGTCAGTCGAGGCGCGAGGGGTCGTGCCAAAACCCACGGCTTACGATTGCGTCGCTGGCCTCGGGATGCCTCGTCCTAAGATAGCCACAAAGTAGCTCGACCAGAGGCGGCCGTGTCGAATCGCTCGAATTTGAATCCTTCGCTCCATTTGCCGGTATCAGCACCAACAGCTGCCTGAAAAAGTCGGGATCTGCGAGTAATTCAACAGGAATCAGCCGATGATCGGAAAGACCTGCTCTGGAAACCATACTCACAGCTACTAAGCGCCAGGGTCAGGTCGATGGCGTCAATGACCAGATCCACAGGCTGATCCGGTTTCAGGAGCAGTTGTAGACCCGCGAGATCGGACACGAACGTGGACAGACTGCAAGAGCGTCGAGGTTAGCCATCCCTACAAGGACCGACCAATACCACCCGAACTCACACTTCCGAAGGCGGATTCAGATCGACGCCCAGGACACTTGCCAGAGCGATCACCGCACGCCCAATCTCGACTGGTTCCACCTTGACCGGTTCAGGCGTGTCGATTTTGTCCAGATCGTCGTTACGGGCTGCGGCTTTAACCGTGCGTGCAGGAACTATCTTGGTCGTGCTTGCTTTGGCCCCGACGGTCTTTCCAACTTGCGCCGGACGATCCTGCTTGCAATATCGAGCGATAACCACGAGCTGGTCGCCCGGGATCGAGCTGGCGATGCGTTCTTGTAGGTCGTCAAAGAGGGACAAGCTATGGGCCATGTAAACCACGAGGCGCATCATGGCCACCATCGGCAGGGTCTATGCGGGAAGATCGATCAGACAAGCAGCAAATCGATGTGATACCCGTCAACAAGCTCACCAAATTGCAACGGCAGAGGATAACCATGGCGTCCACCAAATTCTCGACCAGTACGGCGCAAGTCTCTTTGGCAGACAGGCGATTGTCACCGATCGCCTCCCAGAGACCAGTACAGGCGATGTCGTACGCGCCCTGCTCGATATCCGGCAGTATATGCGCGGTTTGAACGTTGAGAAGCCGTTGAATCGTAGTAATGTGAGGTCGTTCAGGTTCGCCATCGGCGGGCACGTAAGCGTGCTCGAATAGCACATGAATGACCTAGACAAAGATCGTTTCAGCGCAATGTCACCTCAATGCACGGACGAACCGTCTACCCACTTCGCCTCGCAGATCCGCATCACTACGCTCGATCTGAAATTGCTCCGGCTCGTCTGCCTGCGCCGGTCGATAGGGCATCGGGTCGAGGTCCAGGGCAAATCCTCCATCGTACGGCGGTGACGACTTGGCATCCCCACCTCGCACATCCTCGTCAAACGGCGGCAAAGCAGACCCGACGTGCGTCTGTTTGGCTCTCTTGCTGAGTCGATCCATTTCGACATTCGGATCCACATGAAACGAGTCTTGCAGGTTGCTAAAACTCGGTGACGCCGCGGGTTTGAGGTCCAACCTGTCCTTGCCTTTACGCTGTGACGTGCCAGCACGACCAGGTGTCTTGAACCGGTTCGGGTCGACAAAGGCTGGAGGAGGTGGAGGTGGCATGAGTTCGGCTTGCCACTTGCGATTCGACCGTGGGCTACGCTGGCTACGTCCGGGAGATCGAGAGGGGGTTTGAAACGGGGCCATCGGTTGCGGGAATTGCGACGATCCACGACCTGGAGTCATGCGTCCCATTCCGGCCGTCTTTTGCGAGGGGAAGAATTTGTGAGCCTTGTTGTTATGGACCTGCGGGCACGAGCGATTGAAAACGGTCAGCAAGACTTCTACGCCATTTTTCTTGGCCTCGAACTGACGTCAAAAGTGTGCTGCGACTGAACCGAATCTAGCTGCTTCTTATGCTCGGTCTGTAACCTCTTGACTTCCTCCTGCGCCGAAAGCTGATTCTGCTTGAGCTCCGAGATGGTCTCTTCGCTCTTCCTTGTCACCTGCGCACATCGAGATCGTTTGCAAATGAGCGAGGCTGACCTAAACTCGAGTGAAAATGCCCAAAACCCACCTCATCCAGTTGTGTCCTCACATACACGGCCTCTCCATGCCGTTTCTGAGCCTCCCGTTTGAAAGCCAAGACCTGTTCCTCTGCTTTCAACTCGGTCTCCCTCAGCTTCTGCCTTAGAGCTTCCAGCTCGGCTTGTAATCGAGCCGCCTCTCCCGAATCGACAGAAGCAGCTTCGTTCGTGACGCTTGGCAGAGCACGTCCTGTATCGCTAGGACGGCCAGAGTTGACGATACTCGGTCGAGCGACAGCCTGAGCAGCTACAGCATTCGATCCGAGCGCTCCTGCAGCAGAACCCGATCCTACAGCCTTTGCGATAGCCTGCTTCCTAGCTAACTGATCAGCGCTTATCGTCCGTTTCCATTGCGACCCTCCAGCTCCTTGCGAATTGTACGCCTGGCTGCTTGACCCTGGCCGTTGTTGCTGCTGCTGCTGTTGTTGCTGTTGTTGTTGTTGTCGCTGCCGTTGCAGAGATTGAGATTGAGAGTCAAAGTTCAAAGAGGTCGAACGGCCGAGTTGTCGGTCCGAGGAGATGGGCACAGGAGCCGGAGCTTGAGCTGGAGCCAGAGCCGGAGCCAGAGCTGGAGCTGGAGGTGGCACCGAAGGCGAGGAGACGGGCTTAGGTAGATTTGCAATAGGTCGATCTTGTTGAACTTGCGGGACGACCATATATTTCCCTTCCTCATTAACGAGAACGTCCATGGCCATGGCATAATCGTCATCGTCGCTTTCTTCTTCCTGAACAGGAACAGGAGCTGGTTTGAGTGCCAGGCGAGTGGGTTGTGCTTGAGGCTGAAGACGAGGTTGAGGTTGTGGTTGAGCTTGAAGCTGGACAGCAGGTTGTTGCGGATTCCGATAAACAGGTTGAGGAGCGAGGTGAGATGTGGTCGGACGAGCTATGTGATTCGATTGAGGTGCTCTTCCTACTCGTTCCAAAGAGAACACATCGAATCAGCAACATCTCCGTTAACTCGGCTCACAAGACCACAGCTCCTCACCTCGTCCTCTCGCATGTATAGCAGGTCTAGCAACAGCATGATGATAACCACCACCTCCTGCACTCCGACTCGAATTCCCGGCGACACTCCCCAACGTCCTACTCGTCTCCTTGACGACATTCACACTCTTGTGCTCTCGCTCGACCTTTTCCAAGCTGGCCAAGAGGTCCGGGTGGGAGAACAGGTCGTCCCCTCCAAACTCGTCGTCGTCGTCATCGTCAAACGACATGGCCGGGTCGATCGAAGCTTGCGGATGGGAGGTTGGCTATATCGATGACATCTCTGAAGGCGTTTGAGGCAATTAGATGGTCTTGTCGTTGATATAGTACGTCTAGTGGTAGAAACTTCTTGAGGGATAGTGTCAAAAGGTCATTTCCGGACTCTTCGAGATCGCCGAGGCAAGGTCAGCCGGCCCTAGGGTACGACAGATCGATCAGTAATCCTGATTAGAACAAGATCGAATCGTTGATTAGTATGATACGAAAATTGATTAGTATAAGGTTCCCGCTTCATTAGTAATTTAGCAACTAGGGTCCGCTTACTCGGATCCTGAAGCCAGATAGGTGCTTGATCGAACGGATCGAACGACATTCGACAACTTCTGTACATGCCATCCATCAACTAGCTACTCAATCCGCTCTCCGCCTGGGCCGCCGATCTTTCAGCGGGACAAAAACATGCTCGAGACTCTCTGAATAACATCAACAGTAGTACTTACAGCAAATCGCCGCCTTTATCGTTCAGGCTGCGGTCAACGTCGAACGGTACAAGAACCCGCTGATCAACCTGTCTATCTCAAGTCACCTTCGAAGACCGATCATCAAACCGAACGATCAGCAAGTCTTCGATACACAGTATACGTCCCAGAAACTAGAAGAAGCCAAGACGACGTCACCGGTCTATAGGCACGAAACTCTAGTGGACGTCGTCACCCATTTTGATTCGGGCTGGAAATCTGGCCCGGGTTGAATCACCTCACCTTCAGCTCGATCTACTACTATAAACCAATCGATCCGGTCTCAACTATCAACCCATCCTCAACTTGTGCTCTAATAGAAACCTTTCGGGCTCGATCCACTCCTATCAAGACGCTGACGACGACTATGAAGTTCCTCATATTCAACCTCTCCCTCATCGCCATCGCGCTCGGCATCGCACGACAAATGGGAATCACCATCCCTCGGCCACACATCCCTGCTCCTTGCACAAAAGAATTCGCTTTGATCATCGCCGCCCAATCCGTCCTCTCATTCTTCAGCTCACACATCTCCAGGCTACTCACTGAACAGCCTAAACGGTACCAAGGAGACGAGGACGGGATCCTCGATGACAAGTTGTTGGAGAACAAGCGAATGCAGAATCAGGGCATCCTCCTTTTGACGACCGGATTCATGACGTGCATCATCTTGCTCGCTCATATCTTTTGCCAAAACGGGCCATGGGCGGGACCTCCTCCCGATGATAGAGAAAGATACATCTTGATGTGCTTTTTTGGCACCTGGGGGGAACTGGGCTTTATGATAGTGTCAGGCGGCAGTAAGTCGCTAGGCCGCGATTACAGGGGAAAAGCCAGAATCTCTCTCGACACCAGAGCTGATCACAATCTTGTCTTTCCCCTTCAACCTCAAGTCTTCGAGTGGTCCGCTTATAGCGACGAAGAACTGCAAAAGACGCTCGAAGCACATCGTCTCGATCAACTCCGGAAAGACAACTGGGTCGAAGTCGGCCAATCTCCGCCTGTCAAGGAAAAGCCGGGCGATTATGTTCGCAGCTGGCGGATCGCTAAAGATCACCCGGAGTGGGTCGATGTCAAGCCGACGGACGGACTATAGAGTGGAACGACTCTTTCTTACAAGTCGAGTTGAGTTGCTCGTCGAACGTTGGTGGAAAGTGGATCTGCCATCAATCGGACGATGAGATATCTATGTCATCCAGCGGGACAGGGGGTTGATAGATGGACAAATGACGTTGGGATCGTCATATTATAATTCAAGACATCATATGTTCTAGAATTACGCAAGAACTTGCTCTCAGTCTGCCTGACACAAACTGTTGTACAGCTTGATTAGAAAACGACGCGGTTGATTAGTAATTTTTGGTAATCGGCTGATTATTTTGATTAGTATCATTTTGATTAGTATCATTTTGATTAGTATCCATGCCTAAAGCGGCCAATCCTGACCACCTCATCTATAAAGCTGAACTGGTTTCATTACTCTCTCGACCTGGCCTGTCATCCCTTTCTCTTCTTGCATACTGGAACTTCGAACGTCAACAAGACCGTAGATGACACTGGATGAGACTCCCGGCTCCCATATACTTCAGGTTACGACCCGACTCTACGTCTTTTCGATGAATCTGTCGAACAAAAGAGATGAGACATGCAGCGAGAACAAAGAAGAGTCCGGAGCAGAAACGGACGTGACCTCGAGGGATATATAGCGTTCGACTACTTCGAGAGGAAGAGATATCTACATCGACACTCGTGTGAAGTCTCGTCAGACTCCACGTAGCTAACAGAAACGATCTCAGTTGTCAACGATGAGCGAATTCAAAACCAGTCAGTAACACGCCCTGCACAACAATGCCTATGTTCAAGTCTGATCATCCATCTCTTCTCCCTCCATAGCAACCACCTCGAGCCACGTCGTTCGACCTTCTCCTGGCGACCCGAACTGGCCTAAAGAGATCAAAGATGTCCCGCTCTCGATCCTTGACAATACTTGTGCCAAGTTCGCCAGATCATGTGCGGTAAGTCGAGTTGACGAGCACGAGCACCACCCAGTGTAACTTGATATCTCATGATAACTCTCCTTATAACTGACGGCCGACCTCATTCTTCACTTGTCCTCAGACCTGGATCTTCAACCCGCCCTCCGACCCCTCCCATTTCTCCTCATCGAACCTCCTCGCCTCTTTCCGCCAAGTAACCTCTCTCTACTCCTTCTGGGCCGGTCAGCTACACTGGACGGGCTACGACCCGAGCAAGGGGTACCAGTATCGTTCTGGTCGTCTCGCTTTGACGTACGGCGGGGATGACGTTGATATTGAAGAATACCCTGGATTTCCTATCGAGTTCGTCGAGACCGAGACTAGGCTCTCTTCCATCTTGCCTTGCGCAACCCAAACTCAAGCAACCTGGGCGATCGACGAACAATTCCCCTCTCCCCACCTCATCCCCTCACAAGAAGTAGCTTTACAAGACTCTTACACCCTCCTCGGACTACCTAACCTGGCCGTCCAAGTGACCAAGTTCGCCTGTGGAGCTGTTGGGGTGGGGGTGAAGATGACGCATTCTCTGGCGGATGCGACGACGTTGGTCGGGTTTATGCACGATTGGGCGAAGGTCCATTCATCTTTGACTTTGAAGGGCAAGAACGGGGATGATGCAGGAACAGGAGAGAAGCAGGGAGATACGATCCCGGAAGTGTCCTTCGACCCTTCGCTACTCGATTCCAAAGCCTCCGGAAACCTCTCCTCTCCAACCGGACCCGACGCATCCATCCTCTCCCTCTCCCGCTCTCTTCCTTTACATCGATACGACTGGCTCAACTCTAGCGGCGGAGATTGTCCACCCTGGTTCGAACCCATCACCGCCTGTCCTCCCGGCGTAAACTTGTCCGACGACCATGATCAGGCGAGGGGAGAGAGGATGCCTTGGGGTGAATGGGACGTGTTGAAACCGGTCAGACATACCATCTTTCGGTTCAGCGCGGAAGAGGTGATTGGGATTTGGAAGGCCGCCACCGACGCTACCACCACCACCAATGCAACAGATGGCCAGGAGGAACAACAAGAAGCTCAGCCCGTGAAGTTGAGCCGGCTGGACACGCTCCTCGCTCACATCTGGAGAGCGGTCATGCGAGCCAACCAGATCCAGCCGGACGAACAGTCGTTCTTGGACATGACCTTCGGCCTTCGAACCCGGCTCGACCTCCCCGCCCGTTTCCTCGGCTCACCTCTCCGCCAGATCGCCGTCCCCGGCAACCCCTCCCTCTCCAGCTCTTACTTATCCCGGTCAATCCGGTCGATCCTCCAACGGCTGGACGACAAAAAAGCTTGTTCCGCGTTGTTGCACGACCTGGCTTACGATACCACGGGTCAAAACATCTGGGCGACTTTCCTCGGACGACGACACTTGTTGTGCACCTCTTGGACCCGTTTAGGGGTGTACGACGTGGACTTCGGGTGTGGTAGCAAGCCCGAGTACGTCGATGCGTTCATGCCAGCTTCGGATGGGTTGTTGCAGATCATGGAGGCCAGGCCCTCTTCCACGACAGCCGGAACGGTATGCGGAAAGGGAGCCGAGGAGGGACAAGGAGGATCGCCTTGGTGGAAGGACGGGGCGAGCGTCTCGTTGCACTTGGCAGAAGAGACGATGGCGAGGTTGATAGCGGACGAGGCGTTCCGGGAGTTTGCTTGAGCGAGTCATCCCTCGGTTGTGTAGAATCAAGAAGAATCGATGGTATGCCC
This sequence comes from Filobasidium floriforme, assembly GCF_021052385.1. NCBI lineage: Eukaryota > Fungi > Basidiomycota > Tremellomycetes > Filobasidiales > Filobasidiaceae > Filobasidium > Filobasidium floriforme. The sequence continues at coordinate 951,188 of NW_025763631.1, read as the reverse complement.
ATTTTACGAGGAAAAGCGCGAAAAGCCGCTACGGACGATGGCGACGATTGTCATACTAGCAGGAGCTTCTCCATCGTCATGCTATCACGTCGACCAAGTCATGCATGTCGCCCGCTTGACGTCTGTTCACGAATCGCGAGAGCATTCTCACCGTTTTTATGCTACGGTAGATCTTGGCAACTTGGTTATCATGCGCTCACCATCGCTGGCCAAATGTCGCAGCCTTGTTGCTATCGTCGCATTACGGTCATGTGTGCTGCTCGCAGTGATTTCTTGTAAAAGTCCGGGCAGTGGGCTCGGGGGACTCGCTCGTTGAACCTCGTGTTCTATCGTGAGTATACTTTGTGCTAGCGGTGTGCAAACCTCTCATGGAGCTCGTTTACCACCTGCCAAGCGTTCAAATCGATGGTCGTCTTCACATGCAATGACCGAGACACAACTCGATGTACGAAGCAACTCGGACCATTATCACGATGGACATTTGCATATGTAGGAATGGCCACGGAGTGTCCGCCTGATCGTCGATGATGTCGAAGCACAGCACAATCTGATTCTTCGCTCGCTTGACTCCTCTCCATCACATCTACCGTATCCACTGAACTGTAGTTCTTTAACACCGCCGTTAAAGTGTCGCGAACGTCAGTCAAAGGACGATGAATGTCCACACCGAGTGGGAGCTAAAAGATGGCCTTCCGGCAACAGCATCTATGCTCCCGGTGTACCAGATTCCAACAACAGCTTCGATCGCTCCAACCTCAAAACTGTCGGTACCTTCGCATACACTAATCCCGACCTTGCGCTGACGAACCCATCGCCATAGTGCCTCGGATCCTATGAGACCCTGGTCAACCTAAGCGATACGACGTTCTACAACTGGACTGTGGAGCCTTTAGAGGTGAATAGCCCGAACAGGAGGCGCACTTATCAACAGCTCGACGAAGCGATGTGAGAATCGCGCCGGGGTTCTCACTCGAAGATCTCACGAGCAACTTGGCTGATGAGTATACACGATCCCCCCCCCCCGAAACAGCGTATGGACGGCGGTCGAATGGCGACCCAACGACACGAGCATGGGCAGGAATTTCGAACCTAGTGACAATTATACGATCGTCGCCCAGTTATCAGGAGCGTCGACGACTCCCACGATGACCAGGTGCGTCGCGTTCCAAGTCTGATACTAGCGTGAGATAAGGCATGCTGAAGGCATTGAAACGCTCGGCAGATCCAGCCTCCTTACGATCGTTGCCATGGGATGTCTCGCCGTAATCACTAGCGTCGGGATAGGGGGTCTCTGAAGTCTAACCTGATTTCGATTAGAAGGTCACGACGTGAGGGTAAATGTAACGATGTCGATATCCGCGTGGCTTGTATGAGTCTCATGTTGTACTGTATCTATGCGGGCGTGGCGATACAAAGCAGGCGTCCATGACGTTATATCCCGTTGGCATGATCATCAAATGCCGGTCAGGCGCGAGCGTTTCATCGAGGTCGATCTAGCGCCAAGCCTATCCTGACGCGTTTCATGTTGCGAAACCCATTCTCGCTCTCGTGAAGATAAAGTCTACCAAGAGCCTCACCCGAACGCTCCTTTCAGCCTTCATCCGCGTTGCGTGCTGTTGGGAGGAACGAAGGGGTCTGAAACGGACAAAGGTCAGGGTGACCCCTTGGTCACCCCTTGGATCCCTTTCAATAGAACAAAGGCTGCGACGACGAGAGCTTTACGGATACCACCTTCGAAACAAATAAGAGGCACGCATGAACCTACATGCGTCTGTCTCTGAGCTCATACCGGCCGCCTGCTGTGCTTCCAGTGAATTTGCAATCCATCCGAAAATTCCGGCGCAACTTCTCTCGTCAAACATGGTCAGCTCCACATGGCTGCTCGTAATCGCAGCGACTGCGATACCTTCCGTTAGCTGCAAATCGGGTAAAGACCTCTGGGCGCAAGAAGGAGAAGAATGGAGGTTCCTTGACGGATTCCTCGATTGGGCCAAGGAAAAGGAATACAAAAACAACACGGCGGGAGCCCTAAATGCGCGAGCTCAGGGAACTTTTTGGAACGCCAAAAGGGCCAAGGATCATCCGGACTCCTGGGTTGACGAGCAACAATGCGGCATCTCTTTCTATTACCCGACCATGGAAGCAAGGGCTAAGGACAAGAACAATACTGCGCTAAACCCCAGTACCTCTTGGGCTGTTCCGTTCGCCGTCGCTCCATGGTGTCAGAAGAAAGACCCCATGCCCACCCCGGACGAGTACCCCGGCTATGACACGAGTCAGGAGGGTAGTCATTCGGTCGTATTCCATCAGCTTTATGGCGGGCAAGCGGCCTGGAAGGACGACTGTCACATGATGCTCACGTAAGTCCCCGTACGATATTCAGAGAGCTGACGGGAAAAGAGTAATCGAGCTAACCCTTGCGTGTTTGGTACACTCGACCTGCAGCGAAACCATCGGAGACGTAAATGAGAAATATTGGAGCTTTTCGGACTTCAATTATACGTTCGCCAACTGCCCGGGGGCCGAAAAGAGCGAATGCTTAGGGTGCAATATCAAGATGTATGAGGATTGGTGAGTTTGACAGTAGACATCCAGACTCCGCTTGAGCTATCGCTGAACTTTAGACGGGAATGTTTGGTTCAGGAACTGGAGTTTTGGCAATGAGACTCACGGGGCCCCAGCGTAGAACTACGGACCATGCTACAAGGTTTCATCGAGACTCGACATGGAGGCAAGATCCCGAATCCTTATTTCGACGGTCATGGCAAAGGTGAGCTTGTCATCGGCTATCGATGACTTCGATCGTTCCGGGCTGATCCGTCGCATACGTTCGCAGGTAGCACGATCTGGCAGGAATACACCGGGGTCAACAACTTCTGGGGGTACAATGACAAGGCTGAATGGTATACAGAGCCACAAGTTTGATCCCATGACTGCACACCTTGAGGTCCCAAAAATACCGGAAGGATATGACTGCATTCTTGATACTTCAGAGGATTTCACACTGATATTTAGGGCTGATCCCGAATGCTGCAAATTGTACCGTATTCCTCTGTACTAGTACTCATTTCACACAACATGACATCCACCACAATCCTCACCGCAGCTCACTTGTCAGGGGAGCAGGTGCGACCATAAAAACGGCAGTGACGGGGCTTCTGTCCGGGATGCATACCCGTCAACAGACCACAGGCACCAACAGTGGTAGCCAGCAGACCATTTTCGCAACGTACACATTTGTCGAAACTTACCGTTCGGAACACTCTTTCCGCTACTTGGTACAATCGTCGACCCAGTCCGTTAGTTTACCCTCAAACGATGAGCAGGCGCTGTCTCGCTACAAAAACAATCACATCGTCGTCCAAAAGCTTCGCAACCCTGTTACCGCCCGGGTCATCTATCTTCGATTGATTGTCATGAAACAGCATTATGCACACATCTAGCCGCCTGAACCTGCCATGAGAGATATGATGAACATATTCGATATGAACTACAAGAACCTTTCCTTTTGGATAACAACAGGGGTGCAAGGAATCGCGGATATCAGAAGGCAGAGTCGCCGTTGTCGCCTTTCGTAGAGTAGATGAAGCAAAGCGGGCTAACTCGATCCTTAGTACACTGTACAGTATGGGTGTTCTCGAGGGTCATATCATCTGTTATACGGAACGATGCCGCAATTCCTGTAGTCGGCATGGAAAAGCAGATTCAAGTCTGCCAGTGACTACACAACCGCTGCATTCGCTATTTTCCCGTTCGGGTCTGCTCGGATCGACCCAATTCGGCACGATTTGAATGTACACCGCAGCGATTTTCTTCAATCTTTCATCTTTCGAAATTTCCCGCTCTCTCTTGACCTTTGTTCGTACCGAAGGTCGCTTCAAAACTCTCGGTCAGTTCGTTTCACATGGCGTATCGCCGCTGCTGAAGGTTGTTCGTACCTGATCCAAACCAAATCTCAGCCAAATGTATACCTGTATCTCGAGAGCCCACTACTCACTTCGCAACGGTACCGCACCCAATCCTCCACCTTTGGTCCCAAACCCACTCCCACCTTGCATCCTAGCATTTCCCGCGTTCGTAATATCGATGCTGCCCAACGGCTGTCTCGTCCTTCCCGCATCCACGCCCCCGTTGACACGTTTCTGCATCTGCGCCAGATTATCCCTCATCTTGCTCTGCTTGATTGCTTGACTCTGCTGCATGGCTGTGGTTCGAGTATCGTAGAGGGGAGTTGCGCCTCCAAACCCTTGATTGATTCGAGGAGTCGAGGCCGTATGCAAGGGATAAGCCGAAGCGCCGTAATCGAGTCTGTTGCTGCGGGATTGAGGATGAGGGATGGGTCCGAGCGGGCCGGAGATGACGTGAGGCGGTTTGGAACCAGGGTCAGAACGACGATGTCCGGTGCTAGGGGGTACGGTGCCTCGAGCAGATCCTCTAGGCGTAGCCATAAACGGAGCTCGGTTCGTGCTCGTCTGTGGTCAATGCGGACAAGAGCTTAGCGCGAGAGATCGAGCCGAAACGAACATGTTTCGACGCCGAGTACGCACACCTCCATAACCTGCACCCACACCAGCCATATCATCCTCATTGTCAAAGAAAAGCTGCCCATTCACCGCCTCTTGCAGATCCATCGCATTCCCCAGCGGTTGCTTGAGCAGGAGCTAACCATCATCCCGGGTTGAAACCACGTGCAACAAATCAGCCTTTCAGCCACGAGGACGGGACCATTCTCCCCTCCCAAGGCAAGGGTGAAACCGCAAACACGACCCACCTGACGTTTCTGCGTAGACACCCTATTCAACTCATCCTTGACCGTCTTCAACTCGTCCGAGATCTTGTAGAGGTGGGCTTGTTGATGTTCGAGCTTTTCCCTGAGCTTTTGGTTTTCGCGTTCTTGAGCTTGTCTGCCTTCTTCGGCTGCGAACGAGGTCGCATCGGAAAGTCAAGCAGGTCAGCCGGACGATATCACATGAGGGAAAAAAGCATGCTGGTACTGCCCACCTTGATGAAGTTGAGCTTCGAGCCCATGAACTCGTTCTTTGGCTTGATTGACGACGTATTCTTGAAAGGCACTTTCGACGACGCGACACAGATGATGAGCGGCGAGGCAATACTGATCAGAGCTGGGCTTACGAAAGTTGACTGGTCTGGTACGTCCAGAACGACATGGCTCTATCGAACAATCAACCCGCACGGCATCAGCATCGTCGTCAGCGGGCAGGACGTCTACCGACTCGTTGCGACTCACCGTTGAGCGATCTCCAAGATCAGACCGGGCGAAAGACCAGAAAGGACCGACTATAAAACACCACAAGGCATGTCCGTCTTAGTAGAGTCCTCTCAATATACCGGGCACCCCAGCTCGTGTGCTTACTGCTTTCCACTCTGTATGAGGGCTGAGGGACATGGTCTAACCAGAACATCCCACTTATCAAAGGCGATTCTCGCTTATGAACTTTGCGTTCGGGTGCTTACCGTGATCTCATCGCTGTGACCCCCAGAAATACCATACCACAACATCATCATACTGTTCAGTAATCCGTATATTCCTACCGGAGATGACGGAATGAATGGCTGGATCGACCTCGACTCACCTTCCCGGTAGATGAGCATTACAAGCCGGACAAATCCTTTCCGTTCCGATCAACGAGTTGGCACAGGGTCCTACCCAGCCCCAGAACAAGCTCAAATCAGTCAGTGGTCCAGGATACTAGGAGTTTGAGACCAATGCCGTACCGCAAAAGATGTCTGTTGAGTGAATATCACCGCCGAACATGCAAAAGTTAGAACCTCTCTAAAACCTCCTTTGGATCCTCCTTTCCCACGTCGGAGGACTCACGAGAACAATTGGTGACCACCGCCTCTCCCAACGTATTCAAAGCCACTCGACATCTAAGCTCAACAAGATCTCAACTGGATATCTCGTCGTCAGTAGCGATGTGTGATCGGGTACGGACCTCAGGTTGTTGCATAGCAACTCGATCTCTTTCGCTTCAGCCATGGTGGAAGATCACGGGGGTTTCGCTTGGCCGGGACGGCGGGTGGGGCAAGACGACGACGACGTTTGAGAGGTTTAGGTTAGCTATAGATCGGTTGTATGTTAGATCAAGATAGTTGTAGGATGAATGAGAGACGGCGAAAAAACGATGTCGACACGGAAGTGGTCGATCGACTTGATGACGAAAGATCTAGGTCGAGGACTCGAGAGTCGGTTGATGAACATTCTACGCGCGACCGAAACGGGTAGCAGCAACGTTGACGTCCCACAGACTCCGGAAACGATCGATACAAGATGACAATCGATACAATATATCACATTCATTGCGTCCGATCAATCCGTCTGCATAGGCTCGGCCACTCCCTTGCTTTCCCTGTGAACACAAAAGAAGAGAACGTCATTTAGCATCGACAACCTCTTCCCGCCCTACCTCCGTCGACTCACTTTTCATACTCCAAACTCTTGTTATAATACTCGTTCGGATGATTGACCATATTCCCCCCTCCGATCCCTTCGCCCTTCTTGACGTTCCCCTGATGTGTCAACTCGAACACCCTCGTACACGCCACGTGATAGTGCGTCTTCTTCACCGAATCCATCACCTCGCGCAGTTCCAGCGAGCCGACCTGGATAACCGGGTAAGCCTCGACGAGGAGTTGTTGTAATTGTTCCGGTGCGAAATGGCGGTAAGGACATCCGTGAGAGTCTTGTGCGCCCGGCTGAGCACCCGTGAGGATCTGTTGACAACTGGGATCGCATTCAGAACCAAGCTCGTCAGTCGCTCTTCATGCTCGCTAGCTCGACCTTCAACGGCAAACAACCTCGACTCACCTCTTCGCTGGGTAATTCGTCCGTTTCCCCTCTTGTCCGTACGAATGCCGGATATTGTACTTGTACTCCTTGTTAAACTTGTCGTCGCTCATGGTCTGCCCATAACCGCGTCTCCAATAGACCAACGCCTCGTCCAGTGGCAGTCCCAGGGCCTGCATCGAGCACATCACAACGCAACCCGTCAACAACACAAAATTTCGCCTGTTTGAGAACGCGCCACGCCACGACCCACCTTTAAAAACAACCCAAACTGCAACCTCCCATAATGCTTCAAATGCCTATCCCGTTTCAACCTCCTCCACAGGTTATACTGACACGCCGGGAAATGCTTGACCGCGAGCGCATCGACCATGTCCGCGGTGACTTTCTCCGAATTAGGATCCTGCTCTCCAAAGAAATTGTTGTCGTTGGCGGAAATGTTGGTCAGGAACGAGAGCGAGAGGTGCGAGAGGATGGGCATCAGACGGTCGTCCTCGTTCATCCGGGGTAACGATTTGGCCGTCATCTGCCGAGTCGCATCGAGCAAAGCGAGTTGAGGCGGGTGAGCAATTCGTTTCTGCCTTAGCAATGCCACAACCAACCGCTCACCTCCAAAGCCTTGCCCAACCTCTCCCTGAAAGCCTGGAGTACGAGACTGATCTGATAAGCCTGTGGTACGTAGGCGTTCCCCCCCGTAATGTAAACGCGCCGAGTGGACACGAGGTCGGGTACTGTATACCACGGGACCTACGACATAAAGGAAAACGACGCCATGAGACAACGAGTCAGCGTCCAGGCAACGACATAGTTTCGACCTTGTCCGAACCGAAGGCTGACGAAAGCCTTGGACGGCGCGGGACTGACCTTGACGTAATGATCTCCCATCACCTGCGACTCGTTGGCGTTCTTCGGCAGGCACGAAGCGAGGTTCTTCAACAACAACGATTTTTCCGCTTGGTCCACCTGTCGTTCGCATCGGGTCGACGAAAGATGACATGTCAGTGTAAGGACTTTTAAGAACTGAAATCGACGGAACTGAAATCGACGTCTTCTTCTTTTCCCTCGACGTTCTTCTTCTATCCCTTCCTCCTTTTTTCCTCCTGCTGCTTCGAGAACGAAATCGGATAACCCCGACTTGCCGAACCTCGTCACTCTCCAACACCCCAAACGATCCCCAAAGGCTCCCCTGCCGCGCCTTATAACAATACGGTCGACTCACGGTAACCCAATCAAACCTCAAACTCTTCAACCACTCTTGCTTCTCCACCGCATCGTCCGTCTCGAACCTCCACCGAAACAGCTCCGATTCGGTCTTTATGAATTTCTCTCTTAGGTCCGGGCTGCGTTGTGTAGTGTGAGAGTTTGTGTCGGTGTTGCGTTGCGTTGATGGGAGAAGTGGGTGGAAAAGGTAGGAGGTGGGATGAGGCGAAGATCGGAAGAGGTATATCGGTGGTCAGGTGCAAAAAAGCGTCGGGACGAGGTTCAGAATGACGATGGAGTCGAATTGTAATTGTGATCGAAAGCCGAGAAATCGAGGTGTCAAAGTGTGAGGGAGGAAGGGCGTGAGTATGAAGCAGATGAGGATGAAGACGAAAATGAGGACGAAAGTCAAGATCAAGATCAAAATCAAAGCGAACCAAGATGATCAGCAGACGACTCCCAGAATGGTCACACCACCACCACTACAAACACCTCTCTACCTCTCAAGCCAATCCGCCACCCGAAGCGTAAAACCCAAAAACTCACCTCCGACAAAAAGCCAACCTCAGCACCCAATGCCCTACCTCATCCCTCCGTCTCTCCTCATCCAACCGTACATTCCTCGCCGTATTACTCGACAGTGCTGCATGTTGCTTGATCGTAGATGATAAGAGTTCTCGGTATTGTTGCTGGGGGAGGGAACGGTCGAGGAGTGCGTGGATTTGGGTGAGGACTGTTGGATTTGGCGAGGTTTTGGTCATTCGGGTGAGAATAAGGGGGTCAGGTTGAGGTGAGGTGAGGTGAGGTTAGAAGTGAGGTTGAGGTGAGATGAGATTAAAGGACGTCCGGATCGATCACCAAGTAAGATTAAAAAAGTCAGGGGTAATCGATTCGGGTTCTCAGGGACTCGCCTTTTAACCGTGAGATCGCAAAGATCTCGAATTCTTCCAGCGTAATGTCCATCGTCGGCGGTCGTTCATAGCTATGACCCCGACCCCATGACAAAAGTCAAAGTCACACAATGCACAACCACATCCACATCCACGTTCAAGAAAACTCAGTCAGGCCAGCATCTTTCGTGAAGAGAGACGGAGACGGGACTTGCAAATTCAACCTATAAGGATACCTCGAACTAGGCCCCGACCCGCTCAACCGTCTATTGATCTTGACTTCCGGATTCGAGCCCGATCCTGGGCGGGAAGAAGGTCCGGCCTGAGGGTTACGTGAGGTGGCTTTGAACATCTCGCTCGCTTGACTGGATGACAGTGCTTGTGGCTTCTGGTGCTATTGAAGCATGTGTGAAGAGGGAGGGTGATGTTTGAAATGATGAAGATATGATGAAGATGTCCTCCAAGGGTCATTTGCTCAACGACGATGCCCCTAGTGAACGCGTCCACGCGACGCGTCTCGCGTCAAATTGGGGGGCGACGCGCATGCTCGAGGTGACCCCATATCGTTGCCTTGCATCATATGTCTACCGCTACATGCTATCGACTACCTCTCATCTCCTCAACAAGACCCCCCATACCAACCCAACCCACCACCAGACCCCCAGAATGTCACACTCAAGAGGATCTTCCCGACTGACCATCATCGTAGCGGCCACCCAATCCATGGGGATCGGCGCCGGAGGAGGTCTACCGTGGAAGTTGCCGGGGGAGATGAAGTATTTCGCTCGAGGTGCGTCGATGCGTTTGCTCGTCTGTTTTCGTCTCCTTTTCTGGAGAAAAGCTTAAGAAAACGGGATGAGATGCTCGGTCTTGTCAAAGATGAATCCGACGTCTAACCTCTCTTGCCTTTGCTTCTTCGATTCCGTCTTGTCATATTCAGCTACCACCGGATCTTCCTCTTCTTCCTCCTCCTCACCCCACCCACCTCCATCCTCAACCTCCTCGCCCCAAACAGCCCAGTGGAACTCGGTAATAATGGGCCGCAAGACCTGGGAATCCATCCCCCCCAAATTCAGGCCTTTGAAGGGGAGGCGGAACGTCATCATCAGTCGGGATCCTGCGGGGGTTGACTTGTGAGTCCCCACCCGTCTCTTATCTCTTGCTTCGGTTTCTTTTTCCGGAGAGAATTTGGGAGTCGAGATTTCGAGGCTAGAGGTTCGAGGTTCGGAGCTCGGAGCGACAAGCATATTTAGGAAATTAGAGAGCTGATCCCCGATTTTTTCTTCGTGCATTCTTTTTGGTTCCACGTCTTACTCTCACCTCCAATCTCAACCACGCGGATCGGTCTGATCATATCGACATCGACATTGACGTCTTCATCACACCGGTCGATTTGATCTTGACATCTCATCATTCATATGACAATAACTCGTACCGAACCGTATCGGAATCACACCAAATCGTATCGAATCGTATCGAATCGATATCGCATCGTATCGTACGGGATGGCAGATCGGGATGCGAACAAACGACCGCAGTAGGCTCGTTGGAAGAAGCTATCCGGGCCGTCTCTTCCCCTACCTCCACCTCTTCTTCCTCTTCTTTCACCTCGCCATCACCACCTACGACCACCACCACCACCCAAATTCCTCCCCCCAACGCACCCACACCTCCCCCCGCCAGACCCACCCACGTAAACTACCTAATAGGCGGCGCCCAACTCTACACCCTCGCCCTCCAGCACGACCTCGTCGATCGGATCCTCTTCACCCGGGTGTTGTCCCCCGGGTTTGAAGGGGTGTGTGATGTCTTCTTACCTGATTTTACTGGGGGATTCCGAAGGAAGATTGGGGAACGTCAGGACAACGACGAGGACCATGACCATGAAAATAACAAACAGAACAAAGTGAACAAAGAGGACGTTGAGAAAGCCAACAGCAAAGAGCAGGAGGAAAAGGCGTCCTCGGTCTGGAAGTTCAAACAACGCCCGCACAGCGCCTTGGAAGAGTTCGTCGGGTTCCAAGTCCCCGAGGGGGAGGTGGAGGAGAAGGGGGTGAGGTATAGGTTCGAGCTTTGGGAGCGGGAAGAGTAACGAGTGCAACGTGCGCTCGAGCGGTGTGAGGTTGTCTCATGAGAATCGTCATAGCGCGAGCTGGGTGGAATAGTTTTGTTATCGGTATCAGCTAGCAGCTAGATGAGATGGCATGTGACTCTTGCGTTTTTCACCATCGGGGCGTGAGATCGACGTATACGATATATGCCGATGATGACAGTGTGCAGTGTCTGACTCGATCGAGACCGGCGAGACCCTTCATGATAGACGATACACATGATGGTTGTAAAGTAAGTAGTGCTTGTAACAACAACAACAACAACGTTGACGATCCGCGGTGCGCTTACCACCCTAACCCATCAACTTGGACACGCGCTTTTCCCATCCGACGACACACACTCTAAGCACACCTAAGCAGCAAGTTGCTCATCCTTTGTGCAAGTCGAGTCGAGTCATCTCTACCTCTGCCTTACGAATCCCTGCAAAGGTACTACATAGACCTACGAAGAGACAAAACTCTCTGTACCTGCCTCCCCTCACCCGTTCCGACCACGAGCAAGTCGGACCAACAACTAGGAGCAGATCGAAGTGAAAGAAGAATACAAAAAAAAAGTTCAACAAGAAGACCAGTATCGTAGAAGAATTAGGAGAAAGGGGTACGACGAGAAACAGAGACGATCAGAAAGATGTCGGCCGACCAACACTTGGCGTATGACGGTGAGCCCCAAATAAGAGAGAGAAGAGGAGATGGGAGAATGGGGGAAATGTTGCGATCTCGAGCTGCGCGCTGACTCGATTTTCGTTCGTTCATCTCGTTCACCTCGTCCACTTTCCTCTCACGCCCCGACAGCCATCAAACCGGTAACCTTCCCCGCCGACGACCAAAAGATCCTCGAATACTGGCGAAAAATCGACGCCTTCCAGACTGGCCAAAAGCTCTCCCGAGAGCGCCTGGAAAAGGGGGAAGGAAAGGGCGAATACCGATTCTACGATGGACCTCCCTTTGCAACAGGTTTACCGCATTACGGGCACTTGTTGCTGGGTACCATCAAGGATATGGTCACCCGGTACGCTTATTCCAACGGGTTCCACGTCGAACGGCGGTTCGGGTGGGACACGCACGGCTTGCCCGTCGAACATCAGATCGACAAGAACTTGAACATCACCTCTAAAGAGGACGTCATGGACCTGGGGATCGACAAGTACAACGCCGCATGCCGCGAGATCGTCCTGAAATACGCTGGGGAGTGGCAATCCATCGTAGAAAAGATGGGCCGATGGATCGATTTCGAGAACGGATACAAGACCATGGACCCCACATTTATGGAGTCCGTCTGGTGGGTATTCGGGCAATTATGGAAGAAAGACATGGTCTACCGCGGTCTTCGTGTCATGCCGTATTCCACCGGCTGTACCACCCCTCTCAGTAATTTCGAAGCTAGCGATAATTACAAGGACGTCGACGACCCCGCCGTAACCGTGGCTTTCCAACTGGTGGACGAACCCGAAACCTCTTTTCTCGCTTGGACGACCACCCCCTGGACCCTCCCTTCCAACCTCTCCCTCTGCGTAAACCCCGAATTCGAATACGTCAAAGTCTACGACCTAACCCGTGAACGTAACTTTATCCTCCTCGAGTCCCTCATCGGGACCCTCTTCAAGGAACTCGCTGGGGGGAAGAAGCAGGACCCGAAGAAGCCCAAGTACAAGGTCGTCGGCAAGTTTAAAGGGTCGGATTTGAAGGGGTGGAGATATGTTCCTTTGTTCGAGTATTTCAGCGAACAGGTCAGTCCCCGTGGGCTCGGCTGTGAAAACGGAATAAGATCGTCTGACGTCCTTCCTAATCGATATTCATACGTGGGTCTTCCTGGTGTCAACCTCGAAACCTCGAAACCTCGAAACCTCGAAACCTCGAAACCTCGATTCCCGATCTCGCTAGTTCGAAGACCGAGCCTACCGAGTCGTCTGCGACAGCTACGTCGAAGCCACCGCGGGAACGGGTATCGTCCACCAAGCTCCGGCGTTTGGAGAGGACGATCACCGGGTCGCCATCGCCAACGGGATCGTCGCCAAGGATGAGATGCCGCCTTGTCCCATTGACGACGCTGGGAGGTTTACCAAGGAGGTCCCTGATTTCGAGGGGATGCATGTCAAGGTGAGCGGCGCGAAAGATCAGAGTCGCAGAATATGACAACAAAGTTCTGACTTCGACGATCTGTCCACGCCTCGCAGGCCGCCGACAAGCCGATCATGAAGTACCTCACCGCTGCCGGTCGATTGATCGTCCAGAGCACGCTACGACACTCGTACCCCTTTTGCTGGAGATCCAACACCCCCTTGATTTACCGTGCCATCCCCGTCTGGTTCGTCAAGGTCGAGGAGATCAAGGACAAGTTGGTCGCCAACAACGAAAAGACCCGATGGTGAGGGTCGCATATGCATGTCCGTGTGGGGAGGACTTTGCGTGTACTGACAGACGGTTTCCCATGTCCGTGCTCTCGTAGGGTCCCTGAGAACGTCCGGGATGGACGATTCGGTGGATGGTTGAGGAACGCTCGGGATTGGAACGTCTCGCGAAATCGATACTGGGGTACGCCCATCCCCCTGTGGACCAGCTCGGATTACGAAGAGGTGGGTCTGGTTGTCAGGTTCGAACGAGTCACTCTCGTGTGGCTAAACGAGCCATGCCTTCCCCCACGCAGATCGTCTGCATCAGCTCGGTCGAGGAGCTGGAAAAGTTGTCCGGAGTGACCGGGATCAAGGACCTTCACAGGGAAAACATCGACCACATCACCATCCCTTCCAAGCAGGGCAAGGGTGACTTGAAGCGTGTTGAAGAGGTCTTTGATTGTTGGTTCGAGTCGGGAAGGTGCGTCGGCGCGATGTGGTTCAGCATGGTGACGATGGGCGCTGATACTAGTCGCACACGCCGCGCAGCATGCCCTACGCGCAACAACACTACCCGTTCAGCACCTCGGACGAAAAGTTCCAGCGAGCTTTCCCTGCCGACTTTGTCGCCGAGGGTATCGACCAGACCCGAGGATGGTTCTACACCCTCATCGTCCTCGGTACTCACCTGTTCGACACGGCTCCCTGGAAAAACTTGATCGTCTCGGGTCTGGTACTCGGAAGCGATGGAAAGAAGATGAGCAAGAGTCTGCGAAATTACCCCGACCCCGAAGAGATCCTGCATCAGTACGGTAGTGACGCCCTCAGGCTCTACCTCGTCAACTCTCCCGTCGTGCGAGGAGACAACCTGATCTTCCAGGACCACGGCGTTCGAGACGTCCGAAACACGGTCATCGGACGATGGATCAACAGTCTGCGGTTCTTTATCGGTCAGGCCGAGCTCTACGAGCGAACTCATGGCGAAAAGTTTGTGTACAACCCCAACGCGACCAAGTCGGAGAACGTCATGGACAGGTGGATCTTGGCCAGGTGTCAGTCGTTGATCAAGCACGTCAAGCAGGAGATGGAGGGTGAGTTTCGGGTCGACGATCGAGTTCAGACCTCTATCTCATTGCTAAAGCTATCGTTGCGCCCACTCTTGCAGCCTACCGACTCTACACGGTCGTACCCCGACTGCTCGACCTGATCGCCGAGTTGACCAACTGGTACATTCGATTCAACCGAAACCGACTCAAGGGTGACGGCGGCCACGACGACACGGTGGCGGCGCTCAACACCTTGTTCGAGACGCTCTACACGCTCTCGCTCGCCCTCTGCCCGTTCACGCCGTTCACCTCGGAAAACCTCTACCACGCGCTCTTGCCCTTTACCTCGGCCACTCAGCACGGCAACGAGGACGTCCGTTCGGTGCACTTCCGAATGTTCCCCGAGGTCAGGGAAGAGTACTTTGACGAGGTCGTCGAGAGGCAGGTCAAGAGGATGCAGACCGTTATCGACTTGACGAGGTTGTTGAGGGACAGGAAAAAGTTGGCCATCAAACAGGTGGGTCGGGCGTGCTTCTCGTTTCCCGAGAGGGTATGTGTGTACTGATGCAACCCTGCTCCCTCTTGCCGTCCGCAGCCCCTGAAGGAGATTGTCGTTTTCCACCACGACGCCGAATACCTCGACGACGTCAAGTCCCTTGAACGATACATCCAGGAAGAGCTGAACGTCTTTTCCGTCACCCTGACTTCGGATGAAGAAAAGGTCGGGATCAAGTACAAGGCCACCGCGGACTGGCCCACCTTGGGCAAGAAACTGAGGAAAGACTTGGGCAGGGTCAAGAACGGCCTGCCTAAATTGACTTCGGACGAGGTCAAGGCGTTTGCTCAGTCGGGAGAGGTCGAGGTGGACGGGATCAAGTTGGTCAAGGGCGACCTGGTCGTCACGCGTTACGTCGAGTTGGCTGCCAACTCTACCGGAGGTGAAGACGAGTGGGATACGAACACGGACAACGACGTCGTCGTCCTCCTCGACGTACGGAAACACGCCGAACTCGAGGAACACTTGACGAGGCGAGACTTGACTACGCGGTGTCAACAGCTCCGAAAAGCCAGCGGTTTGCAACCCGCGGACGACGTCGAGATCTACTACGAGTTTGTCGGGGACGTACGGGATGCGTTGGAGGAGATTGTCAAGGGCCACGAGGACGTCATCAGCAAAAAGGTCGGCGCGGTACCGAGGGCCTTGCCGAGAGAGTTGAAGGGGCGGGTCATTGGCAAGGAGGAGGTCAAGGATGGCGCAAGTGAGGAGGGCGGGTATAGGCTCTTTGTGGTGGAGAAGTTGATGCGACCCGGGTCGATCTGAGTTTGAGGGTCTTGTGATCGATAGACGTTTCTTCTTTTTCCCCCTTCATTATCACATTGTCCTTCCCCTGCACACACCTACGTTCCGTTAGTTCAATCCTGCATGTAATATGAGAGAACACACACCTTTATCCACGAAGATGCGAGTGTCATAATGAAACGTGCAATCCGTGGGTCCTTCCCCTTGACCGATGGCTGTCTCCATGTGCGAGGTTGTTGCGCAAGCAGAACGGATTCGTACGTGATCGTATAGCTTACATGAAGAAGTGAATCATTGTCGATCGGATGTGTACGAACGTTGAGACGGCCTCAGCTTCAGGAACGCAAGTGGACATGAAACGGTCTCAGGCTCGACATAATCAATGCATGAAAAACATGTCGATGCGGCGATCTCATTATGATGGAGAAGACAAGCGGAATTATGTTACTTTACCAGACTATGCTATATCGGACGGCAAACATATTGCAGAGAATTATGAAAAGGCAGAAGTAAGCAAAAGAAAAAAGGTCCGTCCGAAAGACCACCTTGTCATTGCGAGCGATCCCAGTGTCCTTGTCCTTGATACTACTAGGCCAGATTGAGCTAGCAGCAACCGTCCTGAACGACCGCACCTAACAGGTCCAGCTTCCATCCCTGTTGCCCGGGTTCTGAACCCAGTAGTAAGGCCATTCTCCCTCGGATCCGAGGCAGGTATCGATAGAGACCTTTTGAAGGGATCCGGTCACGCTCAGGGCGTGGGGGACGACGTCATAGACGGCTGCGATGAGGGCGATGAGTCGTCAGCTCAGGCAGTTCAAGGGGCAATTGAATAGGCAAGTGAAGCGACCGCCGACTTACTACCGGGAATGACGTTGTGGTTGAGGACGATCCTCCCGCTCTGACCGTTAATGTTGTCGTAAGTCTGCTTCGACTGCCAAACCGGAGCACCTGCGAACATCCCCCCAGAAACAATACCGATCAGCCATATCTAATACCATAAACCCAAACCCGTACTTACCACTAGCATCCTGAGTATCATCGCTCCAGAGGATCATCTTCGTATACCCCCTCTGCGCGGCGACCTGCAAGACCTGGTCGTTGTATTTCCCAAAGGGCGGTCGGAAGTACTTGGGCTTGAGACCGAGGATCTTGGTCATGGCGTCTTCGACCCTGTAGAACTCGTCGTGGCTGTCGAGGCGGGCAATAGGCATCGGGAAATCGAAGATCGGGAAACAGAGCAGAGAAGAGAGAGGAAGAAGAGGATCGTTCAGCCTCAAGTGAATACGGGTTGGTATCGACATTGGTTATCAAGACGAGACTCACAGTTGATCCCAAGACAAGGTGGTCAGATCTTTATGAGACCACGTATGACTGCCGATCGTATGCCCAGCCGCGGACATTCGTTTCCTATCAAAGTATCGCCGCAACACAATCTCAAGATCAGTCTCCCCCCTGTCAGACCGCTCTACTTTGACCAAGTCCACCTGATCAACTCAACCCCCAACAGTCGACTCACAGATCATCCGCATAATCATAAATACACCCATAATTCTGCCCATTCACGAAGAAAGTAGCCTTATTATCCCCCAACGTATTCAAAAGGTCGTTATCGTACTGAAAAGGGCCATCGTCAAAGGTGATAGCGATCTGCCCCTGGGTGTTACAGTTCCTGACCGTGCCCACGGCTCGTTTGCTGAGTGTCGCTGGGATGGCGGGGGCGGCGAGTGTGAGGGTTGGGGTGAGGGCGAGGAGGGGGAGGAGAGTTGAGGCGATGAGCGAGGCGAACATGGTAAGAATAAGCTAGGTCTAGGTCGAAATGTCGATAGTTGTAGTTGTAGTGATAAGATTATGAGGGGTCGAGTGTCGAGGTCCTAACTTAGTGATTAGATTATGAGCTTGTCGAGAGTGATCGTTGAAGGTTGTTCTTGAGTTGAACATCAAGGTCGATGATATCTTCATCTCCTCCCCTCATCTCCTGACGTCCTCCTTATATACCCACGGGTTAGACCTGGTCACCAAGCACCATCCTCGTCATCGGGTCTGATGTCGTCGGCAATGCAGTGCCGCTAAGCCGGATCCACCACAAGACCTCCTTCTTCCTCTTCTTCCTCTTGCACAACGTCGCCCATCGTCCCGAGCGCCAAGGATGAGCTCCTCCGTATCGGTCCTAGTGTAATGCAGTGTGATTCAGTGTACAGTGTAGCATACGCTGTGTACATGCTGAAGACTTCGTCGGCTAAGTTGGACGATCCATGATGATCCTCGCGGAGCGACCCGACCGGGTCTATCGTATTGTGCTTGGTCCCGTGCGCACCAAGTGTTCTAGTCTAGTCTAGCCTGGTCTTGTGGCGTGTGTATCCGGTAGCAGTGCTGTCTGTCATGGTGCGAAGTGAGGTAGGTGGGTTGGACATGTCAAACGGTTGGTGGGGCGATCATGGCGGTGCTACGTAGATCCTCGAGGTAGATCTACCCTACCCGTACGGTGAGGTGAACCTTGACGGGATCTGATAATCGGGTATTGCTACACAGCTTTTTAGCCTCTTCCGTGAGTAAAGCTCGGAACCTGGCCTTGCTGTGCTGACGGGCGGAAGGAAGGAGTGAGCATAGCCTCATACGATATACTGTACAAGGCGCTTTTCGCATGTGACGTCGGTCGGCGATGATGATGATGATGATACTCCGACGCCCCCCGACGCCCCTGATCTTCGGCGCCAATCCAATCAGAACGTGATGGAGCCGAGACAACCGCTGATGCCATCATATGGCGTCGTGTCGTCGTCGACCTCGACCGCAGCTTGCAGCTTGACGTTCAAATCACCAATCTCGGACCACAAGGACCTCATCCGTGATTCTACAATCATCTCGGAGAGGCATACCTTCGTCTCGCTCGACATGACATGGTCGCAAACGATCTCCAACTTATCCTCTTCGAACTCAAAAGCTTCCGTCAGAACTTCCGCGCCAAGAACAAAGACGTTTCAACAAGCGCGCATCGGAAGGGAAACGTCACGGAGCCGGGGAGGAAAGGAACGACGTCACAGCGCACAGCATATTTTGTCGCTGGTTGCAGGTAGTCGTTACATCATGATTGACGCCGTGAAACCCCAAGCTTACACTTCATGATTGTTATACACGGTACCATTGTGGAGCCGGTAAATGATCGTTTTCCCGCAGCGAGTCGGACCGAGTACGAGTACGAGCGAATCCAAGCGAGACCTTGGCCCTGACACCGCCACGATAGCAGCAAAGGCCTATAGCTGTGATATCATCTCCGGTGGATCTGATTCTTGGGCACGGTGATCCGAATCGAGTCGCAGATCATCAAAGGTAGCGATGATCTTATGATCTCCCTGCTTTCGCCTGTCTGTGAGACTGAGGCTGGTCTGATAGATGAATAGGGTTCTCGGGCGAGGCCGAGGTGTGACTGATCACCACTCGTACATCGGCGCAGGACTCCCTCGATGATTTCGGCGCGGCTCACTATCCTGAGCAGATTAAACACACGAAACACCAAATCCCAAACAATCTCCTTCCCTCGAACCAGAACTACATGTAGACATCATGCGTTTTTGCCGACGAATGCGAGCTCGAAGGACGTTGCCCCGCGCGGACGAGCATCGCGTATCGGCCTTTTCTTCCACCGGCGTGGTTCGTCTCGAGCTTAACTCCTACGGAATTAAGGGTCCGGCGTTTCGAAACTTTGAACCCTCAACTCGTTACGAGCGGGGTATACGAGTATATAGTCAGTACGTGGAAGTGATCATTTGTTATTGTCGATACAAGAGGTAATGCCATTACCATACCGAACACAGGATATAAGACTCTATCGAAGCGAGACAGAATGAACGGCCAACAATTTCAAACTCCGGGTGAGCTTTTCTTCCTATGCGCGAGTATGAATATATATCATCTGCCTGATCAACTAAATAAGTGTTGGGTTGTCATTTCCTTATCGTCATCACTTCTTTCATTCATATTAGACGGACCGGCACCTTACGAATCGTACAATAATAATCAGGAATCCGACCAAACAGCCTATCACCCACAGGAGCAGACGATCCAGGTACGTGTCCGACCTCTCTACAGTATCGCTTTTAGCCTGGGAATGGTATATTGATCCTCCTTCGACGTCGCGAGTAAGATGAACGAGCGACAAAAATACCCTCCACCAACCCTCCTCCCATACCCTTCGCATTCGCAATACCCTTCAAATCACATCACACCCGCCCCCCAACTCTACACCGACTACGCCTACGACCCTTTTAAGGAAGAAAAACAACAAAACGTGCCGTTCCGACGACGTAAGATCTCCAAAAAGTGTTGGTGGTGCATAGGGATCGTCGGCGTGATCGTCCTTGCCGCGGTGATCGCTATCGCCGTAGCATTAGGTTTGAGGGAGAATAATGACGAGTGGAAGAAGAACAACCCCTAGAAATCCTACCACGGATGAGGAGGGGGAGAAGAGAGGCCAGGGGGAGTTTTGTTAGGAGGAAGATGTTCCCTTAAGATCGGGAGCATCATGTGTCATACTTATACCCGGATTCCGCTCTGCTGTAATGAGACGTAATGTAATGCCATGTGTTTCCCATACAAGTTAGATCGCTCGAGATGCTGTCAAGGGCTGTCGTTCCCTTCAACCTCTGAACGTCTCGTCTTGTAGATCTGACGAAGATCTGACTGGTCCTCGCCGATGCTGAAGTAACGATGGACAACATATGACAAGTGCGAGGTGTACAGGCGGGCTCATATCGCTCTGGTATATACGAGTACAAGATGTTGATTGTTGTCGAGCACGATCGTGGAATGGATACAATAATATCTCGAATGTCGAAGCGTGCGTTCCGCCGATCCGAAAGAACCACAGAGGTTTCACTAGAGGTTGTATTCGGCTTGATCGTAGGCCGTGACCGGTGGTCTTGATGGATTCCGAGCGATGACGATCCACGCGTGTATGACTCCCGGTATCCAAGCGCAAAAGCAGAGGAAGATATTGAGCAGGACTTCAGGTCCGCAGCCGCGTTTCATCATGACGACCAAGGGAGGGATGATGATACCTGGTTTGACAATGAACAAGCTCCCCAAACAGTCAATGGTCTGAAACCGGCTTGACAACTTGGAACTCGGCTCACCCTCGACGTATAGCAAGGCATCGTCGAAACTCGTGCGTGACGATGCAGGCGACATGGTGCGTACAAAGGCTTGTCGCGTTTTATGATTTCTCGCGTGGGTCTACAAGGTCTGGGCATCCAGATACCGTCTCTGCACGCCAAATCTGCGAATACAACTCGGCAAGATGGTTCTTATATACGGTCGAGATCGCATACGGTCTACGTCTCTGTGCAGCCCGATATAGCTCGCAGGTTTTCCTCTTGCCGCCGGTCCGACGGGGAAGAGAGTAGCAGGAGGCGTGACGTAAGACGCCGCAGTCGACCGGGGCTACATCGCACATCACGTGCCTGGCGTCTGACCCGTCCAAAACGCGGGTGCCTCGAGGACTCCCGATCCGAACAAGGTCATCCAGTCTTCCGGGATATCGTCGAGACACAACGGGTTGATCATGAATCGAGCGTCCTGCTCGAGCTGTGCCGAAGGGTATTGACTCGCCAGACCTCGCCGCGGAGGAGGAAGAGGACTCTCCGATTCGCCCTTCTCGATTCCCGCGGCGGTGATAGGCAAGGGGCTCTCGATGCGTTTGATGATGACCGGCGCTGCTTGGTGGGAGGCTAGCAAGACCTCTCTGGCGGCGCTGACGACCGCCCAGCTCAGCCCACCAGGATCGTCCTCGCCGGGAATCATTCTATGCAAGACCCTAACCTGGGCGATCGTTGTAAAGGCCAGAAACGCGACACTGAGCAGGCGCGAAGGTAATTCGGAGAGCTCTGTCCGGTCTGCGGCTAGTATGCGAACGATCTCGACCGCTCGGACGTAGAGAACTCTGGCCACGCGTAACCCAGACAGACCGGTCTTGCCAGGTTCTTCCGGCAACGTCAAGGTCTCGAGGTCCCAGTTGACCTTTTGGAAAATGATAGCGTCCGAGCAGAGAATGTCCAGTCGCAGGTAGCTCGACGAGGGTACTGGAACGAGTGTGTATCGGTCGGTCAACGACCGGGATTTCTCGCGAGCAGAATGTAGCAGTCACTCACTAGATGGCATCACATCTTCGTTGCGATACCCGCCATCCAAAGTCTCCATCTGTTCGCAAACCATGTCGATGGCCTTGCGGTCCAATGTCGCACTCTGTCTCAGAGCTCGATAGTGAACCGACTTGGCCTCTATCTCGCGAAGCGTCGTGGACTGGACCAAGAGGTGAACCAACCAGGGGGACTGTAGCGTCTCTGCGTCCCGCCAAGAGACGATGGTCGCCAGGTCTGGGTATTCTACGGCGACCACGGATAGGCTGGGCGTCGTATCAAACATGGATCTAGCGTTCGATTCAAACGTTAGCGGAAGTGATCGTTGATCGAATTTTTACTCGAGATACGTACTGTCTATGCCGATGTATCACGCTGTACAGCTAAAATCACCGCGAAATCCACAGACCAGTCTTTTCTTTCAATCGACTAGTAAAATCCTTTTCGCACAACCCTGGGCTCACCAGACACAACTGCAATAACCGATCCGGCCGTTCAAAGAACAACGTCGTCGACTGCCGATCCGCCCTATGTTCCTGCAAGACCTGATCCATGCCCAAACTCTTGATCGTATTCCACGCCAAGACCGAGGCGTTATACGGGTCCATCACCCGTAAAAACCTGCTCTGCGGTTGAGCGGGCGCCATGGACAGTATGAGGAGGGCTAGTACGGTATCCCTATCCGGTGGTAGACAGGGGAGGTCGAGAACAGCCCGGTCGGTCGCTTGAAAGATGGTCTGTCGTTGAAGGTTGTCCAGAGGGACGTCCGAGGAGCTGGAACAGGCGATAAAGTACAGCATGCACGTCTTCAGAAAAAGAGGGGGATGTTGATAGACCGCTGGGTCCCGGAAATGGGGGATAGGCATGATCCGATAGAAGGCCTGTGCGAAGCTGCGTTGCGTTTGATGTCAGATCAGGATCAGCGTCGAAATAGTCATGTAAACGGATACAAGGTATCAAACCGTGGCTCACCGATCCAAAGCACCTTGAACGACACCCCGAGTGAAAGGAGCTCTAGCGGTAAAATCCGCAATATCCGGGTCATCCGACCCCTGACAAGTATAATGCAACAGAGCGGCCGGATCCGTATGCGATGGTTTGACGACCGAAGGGTCGTCGGAGGTAGACCATTCTCGAATCGGAGGAGAGACGGTGGACTGTCCCGGAGGCGAGACAGTAGACTGTCGATGCTGATGTTCATACTCGTATCGGGAGAGAAGAGGAATGCTCTGGTGCTGCATGTATTGCTGTGCTGGCCGTGATGATGGTCCTGCTACGGGTTGAGATTGGGGTGATTCGACCGGTGCAGAGATGGCGGCCATGACAGACGAGCTGAGTACCTCGATCCGAGCGGTATAATCCCTAATCTCTGCGATCGCAGCGAGGACCTGGTCTCTATCCAGAGGAGATGCATGTGGGGCAGGAGAGATCGAGACCGGGTTGCTAGCTGGACGACTTCGAGAGCTAGCACTACCTCGAGTCGCATTTCCGTTCAAGGTAGACGACCTGCGGGACGATGGACCCGGCAAAAGATCCTGTGCAACAGGTGTGGAAGTAGGTCCCTTATCGCTCGTGCTCCCAGTAATGGTGAGAGAACAAGGCGTCCTGAGAACCGAACATCGATGACATCCTGCCGCAGTCACCAGTTCGCACCTCGACTTGCGGACTTTGCAGGCGTCGCAGGCGACCGAGTGTCGAATCCGACGTCGTTTCGTAGGTTGTTCTTCCTCTGATTGCATTCTTGCCGTCTCTCCTGGTCGAATGTCAAGTGGGTCACAGATCTGGCATGTAACGACGATACGATACAGATGAACAAGACAAAAGGTAGAAGTGTTTAGGTCTGATCAAGTTGGGCAACTTCGTGAATCGGCTTTGTCCGCCCTTCTTGTTTACTCGCTCAAGATGTCGAGGATCACCTGTTCCTCTCCTGGGTTCGCAACAGCCAGGTCCAGAAAATCTGTCTCCTCCTTGCAGTCTTCAAGCTCTTCAAAGCCAAGATCGACCAAGATTTGGTATCGACAATGCTCGCTTTTGCTTCCAAGTACAATACGGGGCATACGAGAGGCAAACCCTATGATATAATTCAGATCATCAGCTTGTTTCAGCAAACATCTCAGCGGAAAAACGGTACCTGTGATATCGTCCTTGAAGCGACAGAATTCTCTGTCTATGATCCCCAGCTCCTCCAACGCTTCCCGCATGTCTCTAGATGGTATTTAATACCAGCGACCCTTATACTACTCGTAACTTCAGAATCGATTGCAAGCGCAAAGCTAGGTCATCGACCCGAAATTTGTCCAAGCATGCGTGCATCAGTCAGGACGGATATCACGGTCATCAAAGCGGTGAAAATCGCTCGCTTTCGTATGTCGCAAACGATGTCCTCGATGTACTGAATCGTTTGGAAACTCGATCAAAAATATCGTTACATTCGCTCAATAGAACGGCGCTCCATCTCACTTTACATGCCGCATGCTGCTCCTACCCTGCGTCAACCTTCCCAGCTCTGCTCGAACGAACTCAAGCCAGTTGTACCACCTTGCCATCGTCAGCGATGACCTTGTACCGGACTACAAAAGCAAAGGCAGAGGACGAACCCGATGAGCTGATACATAGAGAGAGAATCGATGATCAAGAGCTCCAGGGACGGGGAACTTGAAACTTACCGATCTGGAACTCTGCATTCTCCGTCGGTCGGATCGACGTAAAGTAAACCGTCGCTTTCTCTACGGGGCCACACAGGTCACAGACCCCGGCCGGGACGTAAGGATGACGATCAACATACGGTCAAGCTGGGTACTACTGTAGAGGGGTAAGAGGCGAAGAGGCCAGGGCTCACCCTTGCTACCCTCGATCCTGAACTTGAGGTCTACTTTGCCTTGCAACAAGTTCACGTTACCCGAGATCCACGGTTCACCGAAGCCTGTATTTGTAATCAAGCCAGATCGAAGACGCAGCAAGTAATAATCAGCTCCGGGTACATGCTAGGGCGATATATATATATACATATATATATACGGTCATACTGTGACAGTGCGCGAATACTCACCGTACCAATTCTCAGCATAATGTGCCCGATCACCGAGAAGCTGCTTAATCTCTTCCGAATTCCTGAGCTGGTATGTGATCTGACGGAGGACCGAGGAAGAGAGTCGTTCTACCACCGCCCAAAAGAGATAGACGATCAGTATGGATGCGGGTTTCAAGAGATTATGCTGCTCACCGGCATTGGTAGCGTGTAATAGGAAAGCTGCCCATGCTCCGAGTCCTAGTGTAGCAAGGGCGGTATCTAGAGGTCCGATCCGGGATGAGCTTTGTGGCATCCTTGACTAACCGGGAGTGAACACCTACACATCATCCAGTTTGACTGTAAAAGCATCCTGTCAAATCAACCTTTCTCTCCTAATTCAAATATCAACACAGATGGAACCCGGAACTGACCTTGAGCTGAGGCAACGGTCTGGCCTCTTTCGGTCGATCGTAAACCATCCTAGGCCGACTAGGCCCTGCAAACGATTCCTCCTGCTTGACTCCGTTCACATATCGACCCTCCGCCGGAGCAGTCGGAGCTACACCAGACTTGGCGGCCATATAAGCTCGTCCGGCTTCCGGAGCTTCGTATTTCAACGTAGACGGGCGACTCGCTTTCGAGGAAAAGGTGATCCCTTCCGGTTCGGTCGTTGCCAGACGACGCTGTAAGATCTGGCGGGCTGGCGTGCGGAGGGATGTCCGGATCATGTTAGCAGGTAATCTGAAGCTCATGGTGAGGAGATGTATGGTTATCAGGGATCGTTGGCGAATACTATGTAGTTGCCGGTAAATCAAGGTCGATCCAAAGTACATTGCCAACTTCCCAACTCTAGCGATCTGACGAAAGCGCGGAAGCAAATCATGATCATGTATGATGAGTATGATGCATGTCGTCGTTACAAGGTTTACATTCGTGTCAAGTATGTACAAGTCTGGCCGTGCTCGTGGGGTATATACAAGAAGAAGAAGATCCTCTCAATTATTCTATGCAGAATTCGAATCGGTGCGTACGGGCCCTCCATTAGACCCGCCTTCGCTTTTAAACAGTTTACTTTTACGCGGTACAAAGGCGACCGAGGCGGCCAGCCGAGGATGTCCGTTCTGCCGTGTCACGCAGTACGCCTTGCGCATGTTGAGGAGGTCTTCCCCCAGCCACGCCAGGGCCGGTTTAGGTCGATTCCATTCCCCGCTCCGGATCGCGTCGTACCCTGCGACGTAAAAAGCAGAGGCCTTGATCAACAGCGGGTCGAGGTCGAGCATGTCGTCCGTGTTGGGCAAGGTGAAGTGTTTCACTCGGAAACTCTCTAGGATGGCGTGTTCCTGTTCTTCTAGTAGCTTGTTGATGTTTCTGCGGAACGAGTCGTCTTGTCGTTTAGAGGGCGAGGTGGCTTTGCCTTGTAGTGGGCGGTTCGCCCCTTCGACTGATACCAACCACGTACATGTGTTTTGCCGGTCAGCGAAGTGCGTGGAACATAGCGAATTGTTCAGGGTACATCATCAACTTACGTCGTCTTTGGGCCTGGGCGAGCAACCCGCCATACCCCTTCCTCATCTTATGAAACTCGTCCCGGAACCCCTTGTAAGAAGGATGTTCCGGCTTGTACACTAAATCCGGGTCGAGCTGGAACTCGAGCCTCACCTCGCTACTGACCCATTCGGCATTCTCCCTCTCATGGGTCGACTTGCGTGGCGTCTCAAAGATCGCTCGATTCAGGGGCAATCCAGCAGCGGGGACCAAACTACGCAATTGATGGATCGGTCCAAAGGGTCGTCGTGGACCGCGCCACGCTTCCACCTCGGCCTCGGTCGGCATGGGTGGGATCTCTTCCCCCGACTTGTTGGTATCCATAGCGGCTTCGTACCGCGTGTTCAGGTAGAGGGACAGCTTCGAGGCGGCCCCCTCGACGGATTCTTCCGTCATCTCTTCCCACATGTTGTGCGTCTTGCCGATCTCATAGTTGAGCAACTGGGAAGCGACGTGTCGTTTGATGCACGAGACCAGGTATTCATCCGAGTACTCCTTGGTGTGCGCAAACGGGATCTTTGGTCTAGGCGTACGTGGATCAGCGGGCACGATGTTGGGCGGGAAGAGCTCCTCGTTCCACGTGATGAAGAATTCGTCCCCATCCAGATCACCTCCCGACATTTGATCGGCGACGGGTTGACGACCTGCCATAGGGAAGACGATACAGTTCTTCCATTGCGGTCCCAGGGGCGGTCTGACGGCTTCAAGCAGACGGAAATCTCCCGGATGTCCACAAGGCGAACGGCTGACCAAGACCTTGCCCGTAATATATCCGTACCTCGAGGCGTGTACGACCACCTCGTTCTCCTTCAACGTCCGTGTCTCGTCGCAAATACCGTAAACGAAAGCCGACTGAGAGACCGGGATGGAGAGTTTCTCACGAAACGAGACCATGAACGCGCCGATCATCCTGCCCGTCAACTCTTGCACCCTAGGTTCCTTGACGTCGTGCCCGGCCTTGATCATCCGGTACGCCGTATCGGTCATGGTGATCTCCCCGCTATCCAACTCCGCCCCGTCCCTTTCGAGCCAAGCCAACGCCTTGTCACGGTCCAGCGCGATGGACTGTACCCGGTCGATCTCTGCGAGCGTCATCTCCCGAAACCGTTCATACGGGAGCCCGAGGGTATGCAAGACCTGGATGAACGCTCGTTGCAGTTTAGCCGGTCGATCACGGGGTTTAGACCATCCGTGGATCTCGAGGTGCTGGAACTGCGGTGCCGAGTACTTGCACATGGACGGTCGGAGGTAGATGTCCTTTTCCTCTCCAAACATGCGCAAGAGGTCTTGCTGGCCGTAAGTGACTAGCATGCCTTTTGCTCCCCCGTACCTCATCTGAAAGGCTACGCAGGTAGAATGCCGTCAGCCGGGCCGAAGATCCGAGTGAGAACGCTCACGCACCTGTAGGTATAAAGCTCAACCCTAACGCCCTTGCCACACGCCCAGCAGCTTCTTCCGAGATACACCCACACCCATCCGTATACGCCTTTCCATCCGGTGCCACCACATCCTCGATGTACCCCACCCGCTCGGGAGGGACCTCGATCGTCTCCTCGGTCTTTGTAAAACTCAGGCCCATCCTCGCGACGTATTTCCCCGGACCGTCTTTCATGAACACGCCAGCCAAATCACCCAGCGATTCCCTAACATCCTTCGCTGTGAGCGTAGACGATTCCTGGAAAAAACACACGCTCTCCGTCCGGAGCCTCGATTCCGTCGTGCCGAGGAATACAAACTCTTTCCCCTGATGCTTGATCACCCTATCCAGCTTGCGATACACTTCGTCCATAGACCGAGGTCGT
Organism: Filobasidium floriforme; assembly: GCF_021052385.1. Lineage (NCBI taxonomy): Eukaryota > Fungi > Basidiomycota > Tremellomycetes > Filobasidiales > Filobasidiaceae > Filobasidium > Filobasidium floriforme. The sequence goes on along the minus strand of NW_025763631.1, from coordinate 923,015 downwards.
TTGAATTGATACCACAAGAACCTGTTCGCCGGGAACAGCCGGTACGCACGACAACCCTCCGACGGGCCTGGTGCGGGAGAGATATCGAGCCCGCTCTCGAGTTGCCTGCAGACGTACGGACGGAGTTTGGGGTCGTACACGTATCCGTTGTTCAGCGCTGCGATGAGGGCGTCGTCGATAGGAAACCCGTCGTCCTCCAATCCCAACTCCAACTCGGCAGGAGTAAGGGTATTCGAGTTGTCCTTGCTAGGTACGTCGGGTGTGCTCAGTGGACGAGATCCGAACAGGCTTCCTCCCGATTCGATACGCAAGCGTTCTGACCGTGCCGCAGACATGAGGTCTCAGTGCATCGCTTCACCCAAGTTCGTTGGCTCTTGTTCCCGAAACTCACTATGCGGCCTGTCATCCAACAACGCGCTGACCCTCGTCGTCGACCCTTGAGTTTCGAGCGGCAGCGTCGTCGAAGTGTCCGTCCTGCTCCAAAGCTTTCTCTGGGGTTGGAACTCGACCTCTTCCTCTTCTTCTTCTTCTTCCTCCTCATCTACCTCTTGTACCTTTTCCTCCTCAACCTCTTCTTCTTCTTCCTCTTCTTCTTCCTCTTCTTCTTCTTCTTCTTCCTCCTCTTCCCCATCCTCCTCTTCCTCGGCTATAACCTCGACCCGAATCTCATTCCTCTCCAACCTGCACGACTTGCGCTTCAGACCCAATCCGAGTTCCTCATCCTCATCCCTGTCCTCGTCTGAATCTACCAAGTCCTGCTCTCCGGTCTCCCAGTCCCACTCGGCTAGCAAGCCTTGCGAGCTGGAAAGCAGCATCCGAGGAGATACCCCTATTCGATCCCTTGATTCTAGCGTGATATGAGGAGGAGGTTGGAGTTGAAGGTGTCGAAATCGGAAAAAGGGGATTCAAAGGAAAGAGCGTGATTGAGACGCGACGTGAAGTATAAATTGGAATAGGGTCGTGTATGGTCCTGACTATATCCCGGGTCCCATCGTCGTCCAAGAAGAAAATAAAAGGAAAAGACCGGCTAAGAGGACTAGTCCTGCATACTGTGTTGTTGCGGTATCAATGAGTTTATTGTATGAAGACAAGAACAGGATACAACCGTGAAGAAAGGTAGGTTCGAGGTTCACAACTTTCGAGTTCGAATATGCCCAACCCCGACTTCCTCGCGCGTCTCAACCTTCCAAAACATGCTCGAAATCCAGAACGACCACCCCCCCATTCTCACCATCCAACAACTTCGCCGCCGTCTCCCCCCCAAACTTCTTGTGCGCCTGATCCTTCTGTAAGTAATAGTCCCTATCGGCTGCGGAGGCGAAGAGGACGTGGAAGACGAGGTCGTGCGGGGTCGCAAAAGCTTTCTCCGGGGAAGATTGAGGGCCGCCGGTCAGGGACTATAATAAATATATAAAGTGGTGGGGGGTGATAGGTGATCATATCAACGATGAATGATCGACACGGGTGAACATTCGTCCCCAGCCAAGATATGAAGAGATGTTTTGAGATCAGCACCCAAGTCCCAAACCTCATTCTTGGAATCCCAATCCCGGTATCCTCCGAAAGACTGACCAAGATGTACGGCTTTCCATCCTCCTTGACGCAATTCTTCCTCAACCCGACCATCTCCCTGATCAACCTCTGCTTGTCTTCCTCCGAGACGGTAGGTTTGAAGCGGAAGCCGACTACAAATTATTGTCATTCAGTTCGTCATCGAAATCAAACGAACGGGAGTTAGCTCGAGGTAACTCAGTGAGGTAGAGGATCGGGATGACGCGAGATTGAGACGAGGAGGTTGGGTGATGATATGGGGTACTTGAACTTACCGATGTGGGTAACAGGAGCCATCTTGTTGATCGTTTGTCGAAGTAGTGTTGTAGTAGTGGCAGCAGTAGTGAGGAAACGAGGTAGCATTCGCTGTTGAGCTATTCTCTTGATGACGAAGAGGTATCGAAGAGTCGACCCCCTCTCTCTCTGTGGATCTGTCGATCTAGTTAAGTACTCGTCGTAACAAAACGCCGAAGGAACCTCCGAACCAGCACCCTCTGCTACGGACAAAGGGTGACCACCGCCAACGCTCCAACACGCAACACGCCTTTTCATGACGACGAAGACGAGGTCCTGATCAGCAGACACAAAGTAGCACAAGAAAGGCCTTTCCAGCGTATGTAAAGCGCTAGGGTGGTCGTCCTTGGAAGGATATGGATCATCCAGGGGTCCAGGGGGGTAAAGGTGTGCCTTTTTGTGATTCGTCATCGTCATCGTCATCATCGCCTGATATAACAACCAATTTCTTCATAATCGCAATCGCAATGAGTAGTGAATCTACAAGGACAACTTGATGTTCTCAAGGGCTTAAGATAGCCAAGAATTCAAGACCTCGTCTCGATTGCGACCGAAAAGGGGGCTTTGCTGGACGATGCCCATATCGCCACAAGACAACCGAAGAATATCATCTAGCATAACATCGAAAAGATCCAAGACGTCAAGTACAATCGACCCATAGCATTTCCCCTAAAAGTCGTGATACAGTAGTAATCAAGATGGCATGTACAAGCCCGAGTCCGTACCGTAGTCAAAAGTTGCACAGTTCCCTGTACAGGAGTCCGTATTCATCGTTTCTTTTTCTTTTTTCTTTCGTTCCTTTTTTTGGGATAGTGGATCACACCCCGACGTCGATCCCCTTGAGCTACCCAAACGCAAGCAAAACACCGTGACGATCGTCAGAACCATGTTCAACTTCCAATCCAAACACCACTGCACTGTAACCTCCCCGTCTGGAGGAACAGCTCGCCAGAGGACAAGTGGCAAAATGGCAAAACAAAGCGGGAGGCGGTGGACGGGAAACTCACCATCATGTTCTCCCTCTTCAGCCTGTCCAACGTCTCGCTCAACCGCTTATTGCTCTTTTCGTACTCTGCCACGGCGTGGTCTAGCCAGACTTTACGTTTCTCCAACTGCGCATCGGTTTCAAATTCAATGACCAAAAAGGGTCAGCTACCGCCCCTATCGTTTGTATCGTTGCATCATCTCCTGTGCAGCGTCCTGGATTATGTGAAGACTCACGCTCTTCAGCCTGTCCTTGTTCTTCTCCCTGTGTCGTTTCGCAGCTACCCGGTTCATCTCCCTCCTCTTACCCTTGACCACCACCCGTCCATCCTTGCCCACCTCGTCTTCATCTTCATCGCCCGTTCCTGAACCGTGATGTCCGGTTTCATTGGAACAGAACGGCGGAGGAGGTTGTAACCCGAGGTCTCTGAACGAGAACGGGTGCGGGGGGTCAGGGATGTGGAAGGCCGAGTCTGGGTGGTGGACGACGGCGTCCGAGAAAGTCGAGGTCGTGGTCGTGGTCGTGGTGGAGGTCGAGTTGAGCGTCGAGTTGGGCGAGGCAGAGTTGGAGTTTGAAGTCGAAATTGAAGTCGACCCGCTGCTGGTATTCGAAGTCGTCCGTTTCGGCGCGAACTACACGATTCGCCACGCAGAAACCCCATCAACACCATCGTCACAGTCACAGCCATCTCATCACCAAGAGACGTACCTTGATCTTCTTATTCCTACTCCTATTCTTTCCCTTCGTCCCACTCGCATTCCTCTTGCCATCTTCGTCGGCATCATCATCACTGCCGACGCTCGACTTGACGCTCGACCTCCGCCGAGTAACGCGTCTAGGCGGGACCGGACTGTAGTATTCCCTCTCTCCTTCTATTTCCCTTTCTCCTTCTGGCGATCTCGTCCTGAGCCCGGATGCCGGTTTCAACATCGATCCCGATCCCGATGCCGATGCCGACCTCGACCTCGACCTCGACCTCGGACCTAAAGTACGCTCCGTCTTCGGTACAACTTCAACTATTGTTTGGATGACGGCCTCGGGGGATCCCGACCTGGACGAGGATTGGGATCCCAGTCCATCCTCCTTATTCTCGTCCTCAGGATCATCTTCCTCATCGTCATCGCCTACGTCCAGAACTCGGGAGACGATCGTCTTCATAGACATCCCGCTCTCCCCCGATTCTCTCCTCCGATTCTGTTCGATCTCGGAAAAAGAGGAAGAAGAGAGGTCGGACGGGTTGACGGTGACCTGTGCCCGAGTATGTGTCTGTGTTGGTGTATACACCCAGTCCTGTTTCCCTATTGGCGTTGGCAGTGTCGTCGACATCGCTTCCCCCGGGCTGTTGTTATCATCATTATTGATAGTATTATTGTTGACGTTAACGTTGATGTTGATATCGATATCGATAGGGTTCTGCATCATACCCAAAACCAACCTCCCAGTAGCGGAAGATCCTAATCCTAATGAGAACGGGAAGCTCGAGTTCGACGGTGGGGGGAATTCGAACCCGAACGAAGTGGGGTGGAAGGGGAGGTAAGCGTGTCCGGTCGGGTCGAGGTTGATATTGAGAGTTTGAGCGGTGTTGACGTCGGTATCGAAAGAAGAATAATTTTTTTGGGAGTAATACCGTTCGTGCAGCTGGTCGGCTGTAGTAGGTTTTAAAAGAGTAGATGAAGGTGCGATGGCCGTCTCCGTCGTAGACATGGGTTCGTATCTAATGGTGAGATCTTGCTTATAAGGTTAAAGATTAAAGATCGTATCGTGAGATCTCGGCTCGTAAAAAGTCGTTCCCAGATTATCGGGAGGTCGAGAGGCAAGAGCAAGAGGTGTGTATGAGTGTGTGTGTGTCGTAAGCGTGAGCCTCGTTCCTTCTTGAAGATGGAGGTCCGATATTGTTGTGTTCGTGTTACGGATCGATCGATCGGAAGAAGAGCTTTTGAGATCGGGCGGAGTTTGTAAAGGTAGAGAGAAGGGCGAGGTTGACGAAGGTTGGGGATATATATATATCCCAAGCTACACACATACTCGAGCTAGTCTACAAGATGCTGAGGTCACGGAACACAAGAGGCCATGAGAGGCCAAAGGGTAGAGAAAGCAAGGAGCTAGAAGCTAGAATGCAATCCTTCGATTCGATCCACTCCCCCTCACCCCCGCGGGTAACCCCGGTCGATTCCCAAAGGAAGTCTCACCGCATCGCATCGCCGGGTGGATCGAAATGATGGCGCGCTAAACCTCCTCCCCTGCTGCCACTTCTGCCTGGGATGACGATGTCGTCACCTTCTGACATAAGCCGAGGTCAGCCATATACTTCCGGCATCGTGTGGGGGGTGGGGGTGACAACCGACGATTCCCACGGATGTAAACTCAATCATATATCCGGGTGAGGGAGGCGGTTGACGAGGCGATGGATGATCCACTTGAAACCCGGCTACCACACGGCACTTCTTTTGCCGGCTCATGTCATGAATGTCACGCCGTGGTGGCAATGGCAAGTGAATCGTCTGATGGAATCACTCTCAACCATCCTTTCGCGCTGCGTGCGTCTCATGTCATGCAAGTCCCGAGTCGTGTCACCTCGAGCTTCTTGCAATGACGTACCTCGTCAGCTTGAACTCGTAGGTCGTTCGACCAGGTCGCCAAAGCGTCATCAGACATCGCTCATCTTGGTCCCGTCCCGTCCGCCTGATCCAACCCGGAGTGGGTAGCGTTCGATCAAGTTAGCATCAGAGAGAAAACGCCACGGAGAGCTTCCCGACTCCCGATTTCCCTGGAGCTCCTCGTCGTCCCGCCTTCCAAGAAGAGAAGGCAACAGGATCTATCGTCAGGGGGTCCAAAGCCCACTCCGAGGAGATGGAGACGGGCTGCTCACAGGGTACCTTCGCCTTTGGATACAGCTCCTGCTGCTCATCTTCCAAGCGCTACCCCAACCCCCAGGCCCTAGGGTACTATCGCCTTGGAGTCTTGCTGCTCATCCTTCAAGCGCCTCCACCCCGATACCATCTGATGCCTGGGACGCCATCGATCTTGCCCAAGAATTTCGTATTGTTGTATTGCCGCGAAACTTACCAACCTTGGTTATCGACCATGTCAATTGGGTCGGCCAACGGGACCTCGATCATGGTCGAGCTGGAACGAAAGATTTGGGGTGCTCCATTGAGACTGGTCTTCTCCCGAAAGAGAAAGAGTTGCCGGAGTTGTTGTGCTCTTGTCAAGACAAGATGAAAGACAACACTGCCACCACCGACACTGCGTTTGATGATTTGCTATATGACAATCGCTCTGAACATCGATGTCGGGATGCAAGTAGGATCCATCATGGGATATATCGAGACGATGTTGGAGGTTGCGAAATGACTGGAAGTGGCAGGAACAGATAGAGTTGTACAAGAGCTGGCAATAACGTGTTTGGAAGCGCAAGGAGGAGGAAGAGAATATTGACCGGTCGTTCGCTATGGCTATACGGACCAGTGTCTTGAACTTTGTAGTACAAACAGCTCGTATGCTCGACGTTTCACCCCTCCTGTGCATACAATTTGCCTCTGAATCTGTTTCCGCTCGATCTTGTCGATCCGTGATCAAGAGGCGGAGGTCGTGTCGAGTGTTTGCAGGTCATGTTCGAGTGTTCGCAGTTCATGTCCAACCTCTGATCAAACCACTTGTTATTTGATAAAATAGCTCGTCGATCTAATATATCCCCAACTCATCAAACAAATGTCCAAGCAACAACTTCCTCTTCCGCCGTACCACTTTCCTTTCCCGTCGACTTTGTCGACCTCCCAAACAACGCAGACCGGCTCAAGCTCGAGACCCGCACCACCCCTAGCCCTGAAACGGAAACGACGGGATACTCAGTCGCCAACTCCTCGCACGACCGTAGGGAAAGTCATTAGAGCTCCTTTTCAGCAGCAGGATTTGGGCAAGGGAATTGGGGGCAAGGTAGCGGGCAAGGGTGAGGGTACGGGCAAGGGCAAGGGTGTAAGCAAGGGTATGGGAGACAAGGATGCGGGTGGGGACGAGGGTGTTGTGAGCGGGGGGTTATTGGACAAAGTGAGTGGGTCTTTCAAATCAAGTCTATTGCTACGACTCTGCTAACTCGTCGCTCTTTCGCTAGAACGGTCATTCTAATAACAAATTGGGTCGACTCGCAAAACGTCTCCCTTTTGACTGAGATCCACAAAACATCTCCTTTTCCACTCGTAGATATCTGCGCTTTCCGCTGACTGCAAAATATATAGATTTCTTTTCTCAACAAACGACCTCAGGTCTATCACGTTGAAAAGATGGTTAGGATATCTGGTGGAAAGTGACCGGCGCAAAGGAGTACTCTACGAGCAGGGCACCTCTCGAACGAACTGAAAGCAGGGATCGAAGTAATCAGCAGCCCACCCACTTTTCAAGTACGATCTCCAGTTCTTCATCCACCTCCTCATTTAGGTCCTCCTTTTCGTTCTCCTGAATCCAGCAGCACACAAGAGCAAACCGCAAGAAGAGAGCGAGAGCATACATGGTGGGTTTTGTTTCGTTTGTTTGTTTGTTTCGTTTGTTGTATAGCCTGTGAGCTTCGAGCAGCTTGGCGCTCGATGTGAAGGACGACGGGATCAAGGAGCTCGAGAGTATATGTAACGTACATCGTCATCGTATTTCCTGCAGTACATTTCGAATCCACACTCGACGCAAACGAAGACCCCGACCCTACGACTCGACAACAACTCCCACTCCACAAACCAATCGGGATCGATGATATTACTATAGGGTATCGCCCGAACCTCCGCTTGTACTTCACTCTTTATCGAGCTGTCCGGCGAGGTGCAAACCCATGGCGATGTGTGAGAGGCGAGCGTCCAGTACGAACCCCTTTTCCGAATAGTCTATTCGAAAAACCGACCCGCAAACACAGGTCTCGTCAGCTCGTCACGTGGGACGCTACAGAACCCCGAACCTCAACCTCAATCACAACCTCACCTTCCAAGGTCTTCCACAAATCCTTGATCTCGACGATCCTCTTGACGATAAACTCCCCTTCGTCCAACTTGGCCTCTGGCTCCGGATCGTCCTCTGTCAATTGAACGTCGACGATGACGAGCTTCATATTAGCGCTCGTAAGGCCTGGGTCGGAGACCTGTCGTTAGGTTGCCGTTCGTCGTGGTGTGGTGTGGATGATGAGAACAAGGGGAACGTAGGATGACGTGGGGAGATCCGAAAGGGTTACCAAGGAACAAAAAAAAGGGGGGGGGGGCAGAAATGCGATCACATATAATCAGCTCGGGGAATGAATTTAGCTGTATAGAAGGAAGAAGGAAGAAGGAAACACGGAACAGGATGGGAGACTTACCAGGATCGGCGTGACAGTCCTCACAGTCGCCTTCCCCCCGCCCTTATCCCCGCCCCCATACCCAGTCTCTTCGTACAACTCTCGTAAAGCTGCCGTCCTATCATTGTCAAGATCAACGTGAGCGTCGAGTCAACTCAAGCAAATGAGGTACGGCTGAAAAAGAAGAGAGAGAGAGAGAGAGAGAGAGAATGGGACAAAGGCTTACTCGGCGGATTCTCCTTCATCGACCAATCCCGCGGGAAGCTCTGTTGGAACGCAACGTATTCCATCCAGAAAAGTCAATGAAATTGTTAATAACAAAGATTGACATCGAGTAACGAAGAAGTAGTAGAGATGTTGTATTCGTAGTTGCACTGGACTTACCGATGATGTATTTCTCGATAGGCGGCCTGTACTGTTCGATGATCACCGTCGATAACGGTTTCTTCGGGTGTGCGATGAGCGCTACGATAGCTACCGCTATTACGACGAACAAGATCGATATCATTTCAATCGTATATGTTTTATCAGTCAGAACTTCTTCGAGGACGATAGATAGAGGATGGACAGAGGATAGGAGGAGGGCAAAAAGGAGAAGCAAAAGCTTACCGTCGATCTCTCCTTTCCTAGTCGACCTATCGGCGGCTTCCCAGACTCGCTGCAATGGATCCACCATGTACGTCAGCACCACAGGACGGGACGCCGTGAATTTGCGTGCAGAGACTCGGAGCGGACCTTCCTTCCCGTCTGATCCTCCCAATTGATCTTTCTCAGCTTGACCCACTTCATCCCATCCCCGGGAACGTCGATGCTCTCGATGACCCTGGGTTCTTGTTGCTTTTCAGGGGACATGATGGTGACGGAAGGCGAAAAATAACGTGCGTTGCGAGGTGCGATGGATCGTGTGGTGCGTCTCAAGATGGTTCTCGCCAACATTCGACGAGTGCGCAGTAGATGTAAGAGGAATCGTGGTCGAGGGTAGGAGGAGGAGTACGAGGTCGATCGATCGATGTCGATTATGCTGTCGTCATCATCAATTCGATGCGATCACAGAGCTTGGACTTGTCGTTGACTTCATCACGCATGGTTCAAGCATCATCTAACTGCGTACATCCACACAACCCATTCTCTCTTTTTTTCGCCATCACCTACAACATTTCATATACACCCCCAAACGCCCTTCAGTTACTGAGCGATCCCCACGATGACCAGCTTGACAGCGTTATCGCTGTTCTGGTAGACCAGGATCTGGTTCTGGCCCGAAGGCGTCTGCGCAGCCGAGAACGCGCCAGATCCACCGAGGGTGAGCGTGCCATCAGCGGCCTGCCGTATCAAGCACACATGCGAATGTTGATCTCGTGGTCAGCGAATGTCCCGTTCCCAAGACTGTACTTTTCGCACAAAGGTGGGACTCACAAAGACGAACTCCGAACCTTTCGTCACCTCCGCCCCGCAAGAGAACAACTTGGTCGTCCCATCGACCGCACAGGGTCCCTTGCTCGTCGTCAACGTATAACTCCCACCTTCCACCGCTTTGAGGGTGTATCCAGCCGGAGTACCCGAAGCGTACCATTTACCTATAACCACAAACCCCCACATGATACCAAGTCCGTGTTGTTGTCGATAACCAAGATCAAAAGTATAGTTCTCCGAATCAGCCTCTACTGTATGATTCATGCCTCTGCGTCTGCGGTTGACAGAGAAAAGGCCTCACCGGTCGAGGTCAAGTAATTCTTCTGCGCAACATAGTCGGTAGAGGGTCCCGCGTACAGGAACACCTTGCCTCCATCGACGATCTTGCCTCCACCGGGGGATCCTACGGGTTGTTCAGCGGGGATGGTGGTGTACTTGGCTGATAGATCATTGGGCTTTCGTTAGCACGTTTGTCCAAGGGCTCGGATGTCGATTGACGAGGACGGAGGAAGAGATGAGAATGGCTTACGGTAATACTTGATTCCCGTGCTCTACATCCCGTTGAAGCACACAAGGTGGTTCCCGTCAGCAAGTCCGCAAGTGCGGGATGACCTTGGTTCGAGGGGAAACCAGACTCACGGGACAAGTAGACTTGCTACCGACCAGAGGAGCCGGGACGAGATTCCCATCCGCGATCGAACCTTGCGAGACGTAATGATACCTACAACACCCCACCCCTCTTACTTAGTCTCGTTCCTTACCTGGCGCAAGAACCCCAAAAAAAAAACCCAAAATCGCACTCACCAGACCTCCTCAAAGACGCTCCCATCACAGTTCACATTCACCCCACCTCCATGCTGTTTCTCCAAAGCCCCCTGGACCTGCTCCAACGTATAAGTCTGCGTCAAGCTCGGCAAGATGCCCGCACTAGCGAGGGTCTCGTAAGTGAGGAGGGTCTTGTGCGTAGCGACGGTCTTGCGGAAGTAGGAGACGGCGTCTTGTTGCGGTTGGAACTGGGAAAAATGATGAAATACGGTCTGTCAGTACCGGTACGAGCTGACTGTTATGGGAAACATGGGCAAGAATTGGATTTGAAGCTCACGTTATTGAAACACTTCGGCTCCAGTGTTGAAAGGCAAGTCCCCTATCCGGTTTGTATAGCCAGATATCAGCTTCGCGCCTTGGCTCTTCAACATAACTGCACAGCAATACAGCCAAAACTGAATCGGACTCACGTGCTTGTTGAATTCATGTTCCCAGAAACTCTCATCGTCCCCGGTATTGCTCTTCCACAAGGCGTTCATGTACCCCAAGAGTTCTTGATCTCCGGAAGCTTCGATGACGGCCTGTTGGCATCACATGACAGTACAGCCCCGATATCGTCGTCATCGCCGATACATCGATATGTAGAAAATGGTCAAGAGGAGAAGAGAAAGATCAGCGAGACCGGACCACATGGATACGTGAAAGACGGCGCGAAACGATCAAACCGAGATGCAAAGGAAAAGGGACGTACAGTGACGTTCTGCAACTCTCGAGCGGGATCACAGTAAGACTCGTAAGACCCATCGCAGTTATCTACCGCCATCAAAGGCAAGGCAAGGTAACGAATGAGGATCAGCTCCAAATTCGATCAATTCAGTTATGAATTCCGGGCTTGTCTTTTGGACAGCGTAGAGGGAGGGGACGCTTACCAGGCCAAAGTCCTGCTCATACCAAAAAACAACGCATCAGCCTTCACAATTCTAAGATCCTAAAACATCTCTCGGTCGAAAAGCGCATGACTGACCGTGCACAGTCCAAGTCGTATTCGGGCCCACACTATCCTTGCCCGTATTCCAAAACTCGGTCAAGAGCAAATGTCCACCCGGACTTTCCGTGCAACAGGTATCAACGCCGGTCGAAGCCGCGCTGGAACAGGAGAGGGGGAACGAGTCGAGTGATTGGGCGGAGCAGACTGTGAGACCTGTCGCTGCGGGGTTAGGGGTGGAGGAAGTCGAGGTCGAGGTGGCGATGGTTGACGAGGCTGAAGTGACCGGGGTCGAGATTGCGGTGGTAGGGACGGCGGTGGAAGAGGTGATGGCGGTCGTGCTGGCCTGAGCGGAGGATTGAGCGACAGTGGTCGAGGTCTTGGTAGGCTATCACGTATGAACAGAAACGCCTGGTGTGAGCCACAATCGTCCTGGCTGAAACGTCCGTTACGCAATTCACAAGCCATCATATCGGCGCCCCGTCAACACTCACGATAACTGCCGTCGTACTCGTACTGGTCACCGGCGCCTGTCCATAGCCCGGAGGATACTGGCCCCCATGCGTGAGTCTGTACAAGAACAACTCCAACGCCGACCAGATGTGACCGATCGTCCTCGACTCTAGCTTGTGAGACGACTCGAGCTGAGCGGCGGCGTGGGGTGCGGCGTTGGCCAGACCGAGGACGAGGAGGACGGCGAAGAGGGAGAGAAAATGAGAGGAACGCATCGTGGTCAAGTGTATGATTTACGGCTGACTGGGCCAAAGTGCAATATCGTACAACTTTTCCCCTTTCTAGTCCAATCTCACTCTGGCTACCTATATACCCCAAGGGGACATCAACAACAAACGGCCAACGTTCATTACCACCGACCGGTCATAACCGACTCGCCCTCTCCAGGTCCGGCGCTAAGTGAAACGTTCGGGATGTCCTGCGATCTGCGATTGATTCCATTATCATGGTCACACGTGCAACCAATATGCCCATACGCTCGACGAAGAGTCGCAGGGACATTGTGATCTCGGCCGAGTCCAAGATCGACGATACCGTTCCTCATGCGCCGACAATATCGGAAGTGATTCGCCACAATCACCATCTCGACCGATTGGCACACGTTCGATAAGATCGTCTTAGCGCGCGCGTTACCTTCTTGATCGGCGATCTATTTCTCCAGGCTTCCGATAGACGAGCTGTTCGAAACAGGCAAATTGCTGAATAAAACTGGTAGGATGGGACTCATCACGATATCACGATAAACTGTTCACAAGATCGGCCGCCCGAAGGAAGTCGGATAGGAAATGCGCAATGCGCAATTACCAAGACAATGTATGAAGATGATAATTCTGCCAAACTCTCCTAAGACAGTGGACTGCGGTTTTGGGTATCTCAAGAGAGCTCCCTCTCGTACGTGATTGTGAGTGTCGCTCATGATCAATGTCGCTTACATAGTGCAACCTCACATGATACGTGGGGCGAGACTCAGTTCAGCCTCTTGACGCCAACTTGTGCCTTGTGGGTCCAAGGCGATGAACTTCGAGCTCATGTCTCTTGACGTTGGTGCAAGCATCGAGGTTGTCGAAGCTCGATGTTCGGGAAGAGCGACAGCGGAGAATATTGGCTGAACCGACATGTTTGGGCTGCTGAAACAGAGAATCGACCGCCAGAGAAGGCGACGGGGATCCTCCAAATCCTACAGCGGCTTGCGCACGAGACATCTAAGTACAATCTTGTTCGTAAAATTGATTGTAGCGATTAGGGTAGCGATGAGGAACTGGATCACCACTCCACTTTACTCCCGGACTGACTGATGTTTCTCTCGATCGACCGAAACACGACCCACCTGGATGAGATCAAACCAACCGTAGTGAACACTGCCTCTCCCGTCCTCACCCTCCCTCAGAAATCCTCTGTCTTCCTCAAAACGCTCCTGCCTCAAGTTTCCGGAGCAGGTAAGCATCCTCTACTCAGGACCAGCCCAAGCTACAGCTGCCTTCTTCTGTTCATTTGATAAAGCTTGGTTGTAAGAAGCAATAGCTTGACAGCTAGATATCTTGTCAGCTATTGCTCTGTAGCGGGTCTCGTGTGCCAAGCATGAGAATCATCGAGGACCTGAAACAGCTCGACGGAGACATGACGGAACCCTCTGAAAGGGCCAGTTTCTTAGGGCCCATCGCTCCTCTCCAAAACCTCCCTCGATGCACCATACAACTTGGCCGGGAACAACGCTGTGGAGAATCTCGGGTTTGGTCGATGTCGGTCGGCTCGACGGTACGAGCCGACCACAACATGTTCACACTTATACCCCACGTACTCCAGGAATTATGCATGTTCTACACCTTGGCCCTCTTGACCACCGGCTCTTCATCAGCTTCATCAGAGTCGCTTCCTAACGGATCCTTCCACATCAACGTCCCATTCAATTCCAACCCCTCCGTCTTGTCCTTATCCTTGTTCGCTGCCGGTTCCTCATTTTCCGACAACTCCCACTCGGGACTAGGCGCAGCTGGCCGAGCAGGGGTCGACTTGGTCGGATCGCGAGCGTCTTCCTCGACGTCGGACATTTCCCATTCCGGCGATGCTTCCGCAGGCGGTCTCGTTCGTTTCGGAGGGGTTGGTAGGACCTCGATCTCGCCGTCATCATCCGCGTCTTCGGCTCCGTCCACGTCGATCACTTGTCCATCTTGACCCATTTCCTCTCCCTCTACAGATCGTTTCCGCTTACTCCCCGTCTCCGCCTCGCCTATGACTCCCTCCTCAGCCTGCGCTCCATTCACGGTCGTCCCCGCTCTACCTTTCCCCTTGCCGTTCTTGGTAAAGAAGTCCGAAGTCTTCTTCTGATCCCTTTCCTTGGACGATCCAGCGCCAGGCCGAAAAGGTAGGTTGAACGCTTCCATCAGACGTCGCACCTTGACATCTCCCAATCCAGGGCAGAGGGATAGTTGTTCGGATGAAGCGTGTGCTAGCTTCTTGAACGACTATGACGAGCGGGATGACCATACAATATGAACCAATCATCAGCCAAACATTCGATACAGACCTTGGAACCTCGTATCCATTATGTTGTACTCACTCCGAAGTTCGTACTCAGCGTGATGACATCCGTCTTGTTGACCCCCTTGACGCTGGTCAACGCGTTCTGCAATTGACTAGGATAATCCTTCTGGACCCGTTCTTTCAACATGTCTGGCGGTTTGTGTTCAAAGGCTTTGTAGGTCATGATATAGTTGGCCGCTTCCTGTACACTAATAAGAGAGGAACACAAGGCAGCCGGAGGTTAGTGGAAGTGGTAAGGGGTGACGGGTTAGGCGGATACCGTGAATGCAGCCGGAAGGGAGTAGGGGAAAGAGGGGAAATGGTCTGACTCACTTCCAGGCGGTCATCACGGTCATATCGTTAATAAGGCAGATCTTGGTGATCTCACGTATCGGCTCTTGATGTTCGCTCTAGACCAAGCCAACCGAAGTTCTTGTCAGCGATGGCAGCAAGACTGCGTTCTAACGCGGTGGTTGATACTTACGATATCGCAGATGAGCAGTAACACCCTCAACAGGTACATCCCGCGCAGTCGTTCGATCCTATTATGCAGGTATTCTGGATGTAGTCTATGATATTTCAGACTGCTCAGATTGATACTCCGGACGATCAGTAATCGAGAGGCGTACAAATGGTCCGGCACGGAACTGACCTGAGGTATAACACACAGGTATTCTGACCGACCTGATAGTCGGGTACGATATCGCCGTATTCCCATCCGATACCCTTGATCCCGTTGAGGAGGGGGTTGCCTCGCTAGCCATCAGAACCCTTTTCGTTAGAATTCTTCCTAGAAAAGAGGTGAGGGTCGCTATCACCTCACCTGACAGGCATTGACGATGATCGAACGCTTATTCCCAGCTGGTACGTTGACCGGCTTGTTGACCGGCTTGCTAGGACCAGCTTCAGCCGATTCCGTCTCGCCAGGCGGGGTCTCTACAGGAAGATGAGCGTTTGAGGCGTTCCTGTGTGATGTACCTGTTGTAGGCGGAGCCGTTGGAGTGGTCTCTATCGAAGGAGATGGTCCGGGTGGTGGTGGAGGCATGTTCTTGAACACCTCTGATGCCGACGTGAATCCTGCAGCTGGTTCCGACATTTTCAGGGAGGAGCTGGTCGGACAGGGATATATCCAGAGCTCGGCTCTATCATGAGGTAGATGATATCCGCAGGGAATGTATTTAGGCAATCTAAAGCAGTCATGGAGACCATTTGACCAACATATCAACATGCATGACAAGCACATCCTCGAATTCGTCACTCTCTCTCGATCTCGATATCGGATGCAAATCTCACATCGCAACATGCAAACTTTGCAACTTGCATGTTTGCACAACATCCGAAATCGAGGCAAACAAGAAGGTATCTCTCCAATGTTGTGATCGTGACATTATTCATTACATTGTATGCCATGCATGTCACCATACGAGATCAGGGACGATCCAGTCTTATCTTTCACCTCACGCGGCCGACTCCGAAGGCAGAACTACATTCTCGCTTTTGGTCCGCTTGACGGTCCCCCTCTCCATATCCACATCGTCCTTCGGCCCGCTCTGCCGTTTCTCTCCTGCGACAGGGGACGAACACCCCCCTGGCGTCTTTTTCGTCTCCCACTGCTGCTTCCTCTCCATCTTTCTCCGTTGAGAATTAGACAGCTCCGTCGATCCATTGCCATTGCCATTCTTCTCTTTCTTTCCCTTGGGCGCCTTGCCGTTCTTCTGTTGCTTCCCCCCGCTCTCGGTCTCGCCGGACCCATCGATGTCGACGTCCTCCTTTTCTTCCTCCTTGAACAAGACCTCCATGGCGTCCGTGTACCCGGCTACCTTGTCAAAGGACCTCAGCGGCAAGGTCATCAGGTCGAAAGCTAGGGCGACTTTGGGGTTCGACCTGGTCGCATCGTCTTGCTCCGAGATCGGTACAGGCTGCACCCGAGGCAACTTTGGGTATCGTTGCGAAAAGTGGTTGAGTAGGACGTATTTCGCCTTCATCCTGCGACATGTAACGAAAATCATCATATCAGCAAGAGCCTCGAGACGCTGACCCGCCCACCCTAACTGACCGTCTTCCGATATCCACCGCCTGGCCGAACGTGCTGTGCCCCTTGATGACGGCCATCGCGGCATTTTCATCCTCCAAAGTAGCCTCGTGAATCAAAAGGGTAGCGCCCTGTCCAGCTTCCACCAAGCTATCGCACGGCATCGTATCTCCCGAGTATCTGTGCGTGCAAATAGACAGGGAATCAGCCCTGAGAGAACCCTAGGGATCTCGGAATGGAGCCGAGACTCACGCTATCTTCCAACCGGACCGGTGGGTGATGGCCAGACCGTATGCTCGACCGCGATGCTCGACCTCGGGAGCATGCAGGCATTCCAAATCCAGCTCCCTCAAACATTCGCGTGAACGTTGCACAGCACTGCGGGATACGTAAAGGATGCGATCAGAACTAGCCGTATATGATGTCGCACGACCAGGGCTCACATCTGTCTCGGACTCTTTCTTCTCGGCTTGCCCTCTGTCACACCTTCGAAACGCCCTTCAGCTCGTTCTGGCGAAGGCGTCCGGGAAGGCGATCGGGTGTCCGTCCGTATGCCATCGACGAGGTGGTAATTATCGATGTAACAAAGCTTGTTCGCCGGGTCGTCGAGGTGCATTCCGTTCTCGATCAGGTGCAGGGCGATGAAAGAGGGCGCGACGAGGTATAAAGTCTCCGTCGGGTTGTGCTGCAAATATGGTCGGGCACGTTGATCAGCTCGACGATATTTACCGCTATTTACATCAAGACCGGCGGAGCTCACCCTTATACGCTCTTCCAAGATCCGTCTTACGCCGAGATGATGATCCGCGTGCATATGGCTGATATACAAGATCTTCGTCTTGGACAGCATGTCGGTCCAAAGACTGCTCCCATAACGCCTTTTCAGTTGTCCGAGCGTGCCTTCCCCTGCATCGAGCAGGATATTACCAAAGTCTGGTATCTCGACGACTGTGGCCGACACTGCGAGGCAACATAGTAATGAGTCAGACCTCTTCGAATTGTATTTGGCTAGTCACCTCCAGCTCACCATTTCGGTATTTCGAAGGAATGGCACTGCCTGTTCCGAGTGGCGTGACGATCATCCCGTGATCGTCCCCAGCAGCCATATCTTCATCGACATCCATCGTCTTCGCCAGCGCATCCCGTACGAGCTGAGCATACTCTGGCATTTCCTGCAAAACCATCTCTTTGGCTCGTTCCAGCTCGTCCTTGGCGGGGTACCCAGGATCACCCTTCACAGCCGGTTCGACCACAGGCGGACTTGGAGGGAATATTCTGGTGGTATGGTACGGCTTGAGATCGATGAACGGCTCGATGGCAGGTCCATCGCTCTGGCCCAGATCTTCCACGCAGATCGGCTTGAAGAGCTTGTCATCCAATAGACCGAGCTTGAGTATATTCCTCGCACTAGATGAAAAGGTCACGCTATCTGTCCACCGGTCGATATTGGCCACCAGGTGCTGCAGGTCAAGAGACAAATTCATGTCAGCCCTAGTGCATCGTCATGTGCAAGCTGAAGTATTGATCTTGACTCACAGGAGTATCCTTTCCAAACGCCCTCGCCCACGCTTGGTATCGCTCGTCCCTCATCACCTCATCCGTGATCCGATGAACCACTAACCGAGCCTGCTTCTCGGGCTTGCCCGTACTTTCGATGCTCTGATACTCTTTGAACGCCGGATCGTCTAGCAGTCGCGGTAGATGGGCAGCCGTGATATCGACCATGATGAAAGCCTGTTCCAAACAATCACTTTGCGTTAGCCCCTCAAGCCTATCCGAACGAAGAAATAGAAACAGAGGCAAAGGGCATCAGACTCACCCCTCCATCCTGAGTTTCCCCCAAGACATCTTCTGATCGGATCACCTTCTTCCCTCCCGCCCCGTCGTCCACCTCGATGGAACCCCCCTGAATCAACTGGCCCCTGCTCGGTCCTTTGGGAACACCCAACGCTTCGGCCTTTTTGATATCAAACTTCCCTCTCACAGGTGGAGCTTGGAGGATGTATGCATATCGAAGGTCTGGGTCGGATATTCCTGCGGTAGAGCCAGCGGTGAAGGAGAAAGATGGGTGCGGGATGGGTTGAGGGATATGCATTCGAGCTGGGTGGAACTGTCTGATAGGTTTCGGAACGTGTCCGTCCGGTGTGGCCGAAGTCGAAGGCAACGGCGGGTTGATCACCTTCAGATTGGACATTGAACCTCCTCCGCTGGGTTTGGGATCGTTGGCTGGAGAAGTATCGTTGGTATTCGCCCCCTTGGCCTGTCCAGAAAGGTTCCCATCCTTCTTGAACATGTCCGCCAGGACTGTTCTTCTCCACCCTGCCAGCTGATCCGGCGACAAGCTGTCCAACTCGAGGTCGACGTCCCTCCATTCCCAATCTTGCTGCGGGGTGGGGAACGAAGGAGGTGCGGCGATCGATGAGAGGGGAATGGCACGGATTGATAGGTGGTTGGGGTGGTGGATCGGTTTTGAAGGGTCTTCAGGATGAGGTAACCAGTTGACCGAGAACTTTTCCCTGTCCAAAATGAACGTGAGATCCAGGCCCTACCCGAGCTTCATGTGCCGCCAACCTAGAACTCACCTCTGCACAAACGTTCTGCATGAAACCAAGTACTGCAACGCATCCTCCGGCCCAGCGATCTTGACGCCTGGTACTCCCGAATCCGCCGCCGACATCAGAACGCCAGGCAACCCAGCTCCAACCCCGCTACCGCTGTTGGTCAACAGGATGCCGTCCATCTTCTTGAATCCGACCCCTCGCTGGGTGCATGCTCGTTGAGTCCCTTCACCGCAGTTGATAAAGTACTTGTCCTGGTCAAACGTGACGACCAGGGAGAGGTCCGTGTCCGAGGACGGAGCGGTGATGACTTTGACATCCCAGAACATGTTGCAATTGTGATTGCTCGAGTTCGAGGCGTTGCGAAGCTGTTGCGAGCTTTGTAAAGACCAGTGGGCGATCGAGCAGATGAACGAGGAGTTGCAACGGTTCCGGGGGATCGCCCTGCTGATCAGGGAAAGAGGAGAAATAGCGAAGCCGAGCAGTGTTGACGGTCCGAACCAAAGAAGATATTCACGGTGCTCTGTGGTAAGTGATTCTTAGTAGAACGGGAACATGACAAGAGATCCACGAGATTCAGGTTAGATCGTCAATTTCGCTCGATCGTCCTGAAATCTACCGATCGACCTCCACCTTCGAAGGTTGACGAATCTTGCGGGATTATTGAGATGACATAATTTTTTGCAAAAGAAACATTCAGAAATTGCTCTCGTGGCAAAGTGGTTACTGCGTCTCCTTTACATTTCAATCCGCGAAATAATCGGAGTAGATCCCCTGTTCGAATCTGGGCGAGAGCTGATCTTTTTGTCTCCAATCGCGATATTTTCGGATCGATCAGAACCCTTTGCCCACCACCGTCGCTGGGTGTATTCGTCCAAACTGCTGCACTTATGGCTGACAGGAGAATTGGTAACCCGGGTACATCCCTTCCCCAACTGTGTATCGTCGTTCTCAACGCTACTCAGCGCTCGGTCGCGCCAACGATGGACATGTGGAAAACGCTACGTTCGCCTGCTTCGAATCTTTTATTTGTCTTGGCCAGGGTCTTACGGTAGTGATGACATATCAAGGTCAAATTTCAGGTATGCAATCAGTGGTCTATATAGATCTCTACGAGGGGTTCCCAGGAAATAATGTATGCCTTCGAAGTCAAATGCCTTGCGAAAATCAGGCGACGCGTCTGCATTTCGTATCGTTGAGAATAGACTTACCATAACTCCTGATCATCGCCCATCGACAGATCGAGGAAAGCAAACGGGTCGGCGAAATCAAGAGGCGCGACGCCGAACAAGTAATCAGACGGGTTCGCAGTCCGGGCATCGACCACCCCTTGTCCACTCGACAATCCTTGCGAGGTGCGTCTCGGTTGCAGCTCTGCTGGAGCGATGGCAGTCGTTGCGAGTTCCGTCCTACAATCCTGTAAAAGTCGGCCCATGAGCCTGGAAGCGAAGCCTGGCATATCATCCGGTTGTCTGTTGACCGCAACGCAAGCGGTCTGTGCAGCTTGCAGAGTGTGGATAGCGCGGTCTCGCTCCGTTTGTGGAATCTCGCTGAAAGCCTAGAACGAGCGGAAAGGTAAGGAAAAAAAGATGACCCAACAGGTCGATCGAGTCGGTTCGACATACCCTCTTGATCCAGATAGCTGCCGAACTCGATGCTATCCAGACCATGTCTTGCGCATATGGAAGGATCCCATGATCAGAGAGATCGGTCGCGAACGAGAGCACTACCTCTATGGCGGCGTCGAAACAGTCCATCAACGCTAGAGCCGTCCCACTCGATCCAGGAGCCGATTTCGTTTGGCCGACCCAGTGACGTTCCGTGATATGGAACCGTACGACATGGTCACAAAAGCGCATCAAGCTCTTCTGCCTTGGGCGGAGTGGAATGACTGTCGTAGAGGCGTACACATCGCCCTGGATTGTAGGCAAGGCGCGATCGGTAGTAAGGAGTTGATTCCCCGTAAACCAGACGCTTTTCCATTCGAGCCATTCCTTGTTTATCAGCTGAAGCAGATGATCGGTCTGATTAGGTCTTTCCTGACAAGCCGGGAGGTCCGCTAGCAGCCTAAACAGTTGGCAGACTTCCAGGCATGTGGCGAGGAAGCCGTCCTGAGGGCACATGAGCTGACGATGATCTTCCACCCATGACCTAGCTCGGTATTTGGACTCGGCAGGAATCGTGGTCGGAAGCTGGTATTGCATGGCCAGACTGCGAGAGGGACATGCTCAGCGCAGCGACAGCCTCAGGCTATGCCCCGTGACGTACTTGTGATCCGCCACTATATGTAGATGTTAAATCAGCATCAGCGATATGACGAATGCCGAAGGGAAAAGGGAAAAGACTGACCGGAAAGCTCTATCCAGGGCAATAGATTTATCATGCTTGTCAGCCAGGTCGGCATGAATGGACTCAAGATCTGAACCTCTCACGTAACCACGTTCTCTCCCGATTCTATTCACGGACGAGAAGATCAGCGTGCTGAACCCATCGACATGGCGAGAAGACCGTCATACCAGAATCAACCTAGCCTGCAACTCGTCCGACGGCAAAGGTCTACGTGCGAACCTATGTAACCCGATAGCGAACCCCAACCGTATAGCGTGACCGAACATGATCCAAGCGGTAGAATCATGGGCCTGTCTCCAGAAAGCCAACAAGATGACGCTCTGAATATACCCGATATCACGTGAGCCGGTCCGGAAACAGTTGACGCTCATCTCTTCACACATCGCTAGGAGTCGAGGATAAAGGTCCGGTCGGGTCACCTTTGCCGCGACGGTGAGGATGGAGGTGAAGAGTATGCCTGAGCTGTTACGGCAATACGTCGGTGAGTGTAGAGCAGGATCGAGGAGCGCGATCATGTCGTTGAGAGCGTCAAAGTAGCTAAGGGGGGGGGATGCAAGTTGTCAACCAAGAGCGATCGTTGTGGCAACAAGAACGCCGAGCCTCGCTTACAACGCAAACAGAGCTTCGACTTCGAATCCGACAAGCAGTCCCTTGGTCAACGGATCCGAGAATATCCCAGAGACCGCGATCGACGGATCAAATCCCACAGCATCGATATGTTGATCATCAAACGCCGTAGCCAGCGACCCAGCAGGTTGTCCATCAGCTCCCATAGTCGGTTCTACCCCTTGCTTCGTTATCCGTGATAAAGAAAAATGCGTCGCCAACGGGCTAGGTGAAGAACGACCGTTGAGTGTACTCGAGGGGTGTGATAATACCTCGTCTGGTCCCATCGTTCGAGGCTGGGACCCGAGCGACTCCGCTCTATCTTGAGCATTTCGGCGACCTGAGTGTACAGTAGTGCCCACCTGATGATGAATAGGAATAAGAGGCGCCTGGGTTGGGATATAGACGACTTACTTCTCGTTGGCGATACCGACCGGTCCCGAATCGAAGTCGAATCAACAATGCTCTTCCCGGGCTTTCGACCCCGTTGAGCTTGTTTGTAAGTACAGTCCAGGTTTCGCTCTTGACAGCGAACACAGGTCGACTGGGATTCCAGCCGATGACACTTGCGCTACAAATCAAACAAGATATCAGATCCGCCCAGGATCAGGCACAACCAATTGTCGAAAGCTTACCTTTATTCGTCGACATTGCACGCATCTGATGGTAAAAAAAAGTTCGAAAGAGGAGCGTCAGCATTGTCGCTCGATCGCCTGCCCAAGTCTGAATCAGCGTATGCTTACGCTTCGTTCCCTGAAGATGGTCGAGGTGTAGCTGCAGACGATGGCGTCCCGGGCGTGTTCATCATAGTAGTAGCAGCAGTACCAGCGGGGATAAGACAAGTTGCCAGCCAGAAAATCGAGTGCGGGTATCTCCGGTACCGATAGAGAAGGTCAAGTAGCTGGTGGCTAGTACCAGTAACAGGGCATGTCAATACCGATATCGTAAAGGAGGAATTACGGTGTGCGTGTATGTAGGTATATCATTGTGAGCGGTGCAGAAGAGATCGGTCGGCATAGGCGAGACGGATGATTGATAATCCGAGGTAAAAAGTATGACATGACGACATAACGTACGACGCAAAGAAAAATGTGTCAGGCATCAACTAACGGCTACGATTTCCCATAGAGTTGGCTCTTGGTATTACTCATGAAGCAAATATATACATCTAAGAGATGTATACCTATCGCTTATCGGTATGACTTAGGGAGACAAGTAGCAAGTAGCTAGGGTAGGTTGTACTTGCTTCCCGCTCTGTGGTGACGAATATGCCCCCCAGTGATGGTCGGTCAGACATGAGACTCGTCGCACACCGACTCGTACTCGTCACATCGAACATGCATGCCATCTATTTCTATACATCATCATCCAATATAATTGCCCGTTGCTTGCTGCCAAGCACGAACATACGAGCAGCATTGTCGCGGCAGTAATGAAACTGGGTCTCATTTACGGTAGAGCGGACGGATCTTGAAGAACCAAACCATCAAGTACGCCGTACCTACGGTCGTAACGCTGAATACCACGAATATACCCCAATCCCTCCATTTGGTCTCGTTGGAGTACCCGAGGTTCTCGATATAGTCCGAGCCGGAACTGCTCGGGCAGTAAAGACAGTTGGTGAGACCGTCGTTGTTGACGAGGTACCCGGCCGAGGTTTTCAGGAAAGCACCAGCGTATTCGAGGCACGTCTGTCCGGCGGGGGGCGAGAAGGTGATCAGGTCGGACTCGACGCATTGCAACGCGAGGTCTCCCAGAGTCGCCGTGAAGAGAGACCCATAGAGATATCGAAGAGGAGAGAGCCACTGCCGTGTTCCCCGAAACATCTGGATCAGCGTACAGACACGCTAGCCGCACCGGAAAGAGCTACTTCGACACTCACGCTGAAAAAATAATGGAACGGGGATGGCATCCCCTCATAAACCACCAATGCCCAAGACAGGTTATTGAACAAGTTCCAGATGAGCGAGATGACATAAGGGACCGCCAGGGCCGAAGGCGAGACCGCTCCGATCAGCATGGCGAACGACGACGTGAAAAACGCCGTCACGTTCCAGTTCAACCATACGAGCGCTCCATCGGCAGCGGTCCCGTTCATCCCCAGCGTCCAGTAGTAGCAGAAGAACAGCAAGTTGTATGAAACCAGCAGACAAGGCATGGCCACCACCATCAAGCTGCTCAGTAGGGCATACCAAGAGTAGATCCCCAGACGTTCTCTCGCTAGGAAGAGGTTGAACTTGTCGAGCATGTTGCAAGCGAGATCGACCGTCAAGCAGGGGAGTCCTTGAGCTACGACGAGGAGCGCGAGGGCGGCGAATTGCATGTTGCCAGGTGTATGCTGGAGCTTGTAAAAGTAGAACCCTACGAACAGGCCAAAGTAGACTTGGATGACCAGCTGAGTGACGTAAAAGCTACCGGCTGGGATCGGGTAACAGCGGTCCACGACACCGTCAGCAACAGTAAGCAAGAATATCAAAGACCCCGAACGAGAACTCACCTCGCCATTGCGCCCGGGCGTTTCGAAGCAAGAGCTCCTTGAATTGGGTGGAGAAACCAGTCGCGAACGGGGTCACTCTCACGGGAGTCGCCGAGCTACCTTCGGTATTCGATTTGCCGCGGCCCGTAATGGTCGAGATATCATTGAGCATCTTCTGCGCCTGATCGCTGTCTTGCCAAAGTTTCGCCCAATCGATCGAGCTGCCTCCGACAGGGGAAACGGTCTCCAAGATGAATTCGGCCGGATTGGCATCGTCTGGACACACACAGCCTCTCTGAGCAAAGTAGTCCCCGACGATCCGAGCTTGAGGTCCCGTCGGCCCGGCGTATACCGTCTTGCCCCCTCGCATCAAGAGGTGGACCTCGTCGAACATCTCGAAGAGATCTCCTGAAGGTTGATGAATGGTACAAAGGACTGCTAGACCTGAAGCCGCGATCTGATGGAGTGGGGGAGGCAGCAAGTTCAGCTTGGAGCCTTACTTCGGGTTCGTGCGTTTCGAGCAATCACCTTTCGCAAAAAGCGCACGATCTCATAAGCAGCCTGACTGTCGAGTCCGGAAGTAGGTTCATCCAGGAAGAGCAGCTGAGGGGACGTCCTATCGATCAGTCACCGGTAAAGGTGGAAGGGGACCCTGTGATCGAACTCACCGATGCGGGATCAGCAGCGAGCTCGACTCCGATCGTCACCCTCTTCCTCTCTTCCACGTTGAGTCCATCGACCCCGGAAGTTCCGATCATGGCATCGGCGATCGGCTCCAGTTCGAGTAGCTCGATGATGCTCTCGGCGAATTCCAGACGCTGTTCCCTTGTACGGTCGTTCTCCTGCCTCAAGACCGCGGAGAACTGTAAACACTCCCTGACGGTCGATAGCGGCTCGTGGATATCGGCCTGCATCGCAAAACCCGTTCGTCTCGAAAAGGACCCGTCGAGGGGCCGGCCATCCACAAGCATCGAGCCTTCCACCTTGCCAGTCGTCTTGCGGCCAGAAATGGTCTCCAACAAGGTGGTTTTACCGGCACCCGAGGCACCCATTAGGGCTGTGAGGTATCCTGGTCGGATCAGCCCAGAGATCCCGTTCTGTGGCGCATGTGATCGATGTTAAATCGTGGCTTTTTGTTTCGCGCTTCCGGGAAAACATACTAGTAAAGGCTTGTCCTGACCCGCAACCTGCACCGTATACCTCACGTCTTCGAAAGTGAACACCGGAAGGTTTTCCAGGTCCGGTCGCACCTTTTCGGAGGATCCCTCGTGACGGGGCGTCGTCGAGACTGATTGGGGCGTTGCCGAAGCCACAGCTCCTCTCTTGAAGATCTTCCGGACCGAGCCGGAAGTCTCGCGAACCATAAGGCTGGATCCGATGAAGATCATCATCACGTATATGGCGAAGAAGGCCCAGAGGATTCCGATATTTCGCCACACATGGCTTGTCTGGAAACCGTATACAGCTTCCATGTAGGCGGTACCAGATACCGTCTGCAAGTATCATCAGCGTCGATCGAGAGCCATACGAAGTGCGCAATATGCTACTCACATCGGATTGAGGAACTGCACCAGCTATCGTGCATATCTGATACTGAAGATCGCCGTACCCAGGTCCATTCGGAATGAGATCTTCCGGAGCACAACGCAGAGTTCGTCCGCGGAACTCGTTTGCCATGAGAGCTTCAAAGGCCCAGGCGGCAGGTGACGCACGACGAAGCCAGCTGATCCAGCCGAGTTGATTCGGCGGCGCGAGGACGAACCCTGCCGTGGTAAGTACCACGGACAGCGCCATGCATCCGTAGCGTAGCGCGACGGAGAGGTTGGGTGTCCAGCTACTGATCATCCGGTACATGGCGGAGACAGACATGTACAGAGTGAAAATGATGAAGAAAAAGGTGAAAAAGTATTGGGCGGGCGATTGTAATCCGACGAGGAAGTAAAAGATGGCGCTGAAGACCAGCGTTTGGAAAACGTATACCGGAATGTCGGTCAGGATTTGAGCAATAGTATGCGCGGCAGGGTGATAGTATCCCATTCCCCGATGCTTGACCAGCAAGGGTCGCGAGTTGATTGTGGCCGGGATCTCTCCGAGGGCGAAGATGGTGTAATAGAGAATGACAAAAAACAACGCTCCAGCGATAGCATATGAACCGTTCGCGGTGTCGGGAGGTTTATACGCGATCGCTCCCACCAAAGTCGCTTGGAGGATGTTGGATCCGAGGCGAGCACCGAACGTCCACCTATCGGCGTTCAACAGCTGGAGTTGACGACGACAGAGGACTAGAATCTGTTGTGCAAAGTTGACTCGGAAGGCGGTGGCGTGACCCGTTCCTGGGTGTTTCGCTGTCTTCACGCTCATCTTGAAGGCATCTCCATTGTCTGCATTGGCGTGTCGAGCTTTGTAAATCTTGATTTCCTCTTGTAAGCGCAGGAAATGGTCGCTCCCTTGGAAGTAGCTTGCGAATTCTTCTGCGGTCTGTGGCACTCTACCTTCAAACCCAGGTCGCACTCGACGTTCGGTTACAGAAGTGACGGATGTCAGAAAGTCGGGAACCGTTTGACGAGGGTTCTTGTCATAGCCCATGTCGACAAAGTATTGCTCGGCCTGGTCCGCTCGACCAGAATAGATCTGATGGCCTGAATAGATGACGACCACCCGGTCCATCAAGTCGTAGGCTTGCTGAGAGGTCTGATAGGTGGAAATGATGTTGACCATTCCTGTCGATCGGGAGAGCTCTTTCATCACCTTGAAGTAGTGGAGAGCTACAGAGGAATCCAGCCCTCGAATAGCGCCTTTCCAGCACGCAATCGCAGGATTGGTTGCGAGACCCTCCGAGAGGGACACACGTTTGCGCTCGCCACCGGAGACTCCTCTGACGTACGAGTTTCCGACAAGTGTGTTTCGAACATGAGACATGCCGAAAGCATCGAGGATCCTGCCCGTAAAGTTCTTGCTGAAATGCTTGATCTTGATGTTGTGCGGTCGTTTCAGGGCTAGCAGAGACTCCAGGGTCTGACCGACGGTAAGGACCGGCGCGTGCTCATCTTCTTCGGTGTTATAGATGATCTCGCCGTCCAGGTACCTGAATGAAGAAGGACGTCAGCTATCTTCCTACAGAAGTGAAACCCGTTATCGAGAGAAGGCTGACTTTTTGGCATCAGCTGCAGGGATGTTGGCATAGTAGACTTCTCCATCGACCTTGACGAATGGCTCTCGTACGTTTGCCAACGCTCTGAGCAGAGTCGAACATCCTGATCCGGGACGTCCCAGTACTAGCATAGTCTCGCCTTCGGGTACAAGACCATAAAAATCGGACAAGATCGGGCGGGTCGGTCCGGTTGTAAAGCTGAATATCTGCTTGATGAAGCGGAACACGTTGACCATCTAAAGTAGTAAAGCGTTTATCGTCAGCGCCGTAGGAACAAATTTTGTCCACTTTCTTGTCAACATACCTGAAACAAAGCGACTTCGAAGGACTCGACATGTTGAAGGCCAGCATCGGCTCCGTGTACGGTGAGGCCTTCAAAGACGACTCCTACGTGGCGGTAACCGTCGGGAAGTGGAAAGCTGTCTTCCTTCTCGAACAGGCCGGCAAGCTCTGTTTTACTCTTGTACTGTTGGTTGACGGCCCTCAGCGAAGGGACTGCGGTAGCTGTTTCGGATGGGAAGAATTCCTCGCTGTTCAGTCCTTCGCGCGGGTCGAGCTCGTCGCTTGGTGCATCGTGAAGGGTTTCCATTGGCGAGATCATTTTGCGTGCGGGATAATAGATGGAAAGATTTGAACCGATGAGCAGATCAACAATCGTCCCTATCCTAGCTATTCTCCTATCGGTGGCCCCTTAAGTACTCGACTCGGTTGCGTTCTCCACTCATCGAACTTCAACTCAGAATCGAACCACGCCGCCAAATTCACCGCTTTTCGATCTGAAACGCGCGATGTAGAAGATTATAAATACGCCGCAAATGCCCGCCCAAAACGCCGCCGCCTGATCGCCATTTCGTAATCGAGATACGTAAGTGACCAGACCCTCGGGCCGAGTACAAGTCTCTCGAAACATCGTTGACAAGATTGTTGGCATTACTCTCATGAGTCGAATACTACATTAGTCCATGCAGGCAGCGTTTGTGGCCGATAAGATGGAACGAAGCTCAATCAGGCTGACAGAGGTTATCACTTGAGGTCTCGCGCTCAAGCTTCCATCCTGATCGGAGCTAGAACGAACGCACGTATATTTTGCTAGACATGCATGCAGCAGGCACTTCCCGTTCATGGCTCATGACGACCACTGGACGTCAGAGAAGAGATGTCGTCGGGAGAGAAATGGAAAAAATGGTGACAGTCGAAATGTCATGGCGGCAGTTGCAAGGTCGGCAAAATGGCAGTGAGCGCAGTGATTGTCGGAGAGAGAGAGAAGGGATATGCATGGTCGATGGTCGAGCATCGTGGTTGTGTAGTACTGTAGTTGTATGCGTCAATATCCTGGTTTATTCGACTCTCTCGAGAACCACTAAACTCACGGGACGACTCATCCTGTTCT
Source organism: Filobasidium floriforme (assembly GCF_021052385.1). Taxonomy (NCBI): domain Eukaryota; kingdom Fungi; phylum Basidiomycota; class Tremellomycetes; order Filobasidiales; family Filobasidiaceae; genus Filobasidium; species Filobasidium floriforme. Next base: position 894,116 of record NW_025763631.1, on the reverse strand, counting down.
TGAGTCTCCTCAACCCTCCTCCTTGGCGACCGCATAGACTCACCTACAAGCCTGGCTTTCATTACAGTTTAGATTCGGGCGCACTGATCTTCGCTTGCGTGTACAACCACTCAACGCAACCTGATCCGACAGCTCGAGGCGGATTATCAGATAAGCGAATGCAAGTGTTATATAATACAGTACAGGTGTCGAATCTAACAATTCGGGGAAAGGGATTGCCTGGCCCATGCAAAGGTTTGTCTCATCACCTCTCTCTCGCAAAAGTATCACTTGTCGACGTTCTCAAGAGGCGATGGCCTCCGGATCCTTCCGCCAATCCTTCTACCGCTTCTCACGCATCCTCTCTCATATGGTAAGCGTTTCCGCCGACTAGCGCCGACCTTTTCAAAGTGGGCGAAGTCAGTCGACTGATATCCGACAAGTACTGCGGATCCGACGTCCGATGTTGAGCGATCAGGCCGTTATCGACCGAACCGATGCCGTCATCCGGAGACGAGATCGCAGTGGCATTGTGCGTGTGCCCATTGCCGTTCGCATAACCGTTCCGCTTCATGTGGTGGTCCAGCATGGGCGTACCGTTCTGAGTCGAGTAAGACTGCTGAGACTGTTGCTGGTAAGAATGAGGCAGGTGCGCCGGCATCCGCTGATCTTGACCGCCCGACGGCTGTGTTGACGCCTGCTTGAACTGGTTCATCCCGCCGTTGTAATACCCCGGAGTCGCGTTCAGGTGGTAAGACGAGATCGAGTTCGAATACCCCTGCGCGGACAACGGGTACGAAGGGACCGAGACGGGCGGGATCCGACCGTAATCGTTCTGCGTGCCGTAAGTCGGGTGATTCTGAGCTGCCCATGACGGCGCAGCAGATTGGGGCGCCGAAGAGAAGCCAATGGTGTTGATAGGAGAGGGATGATTTTGCGCATTCCCGTTCCCATTCCCATTGAACTGATTCGTACCGGCACGCTCGTGCTGGTGTCCGTACGCGGCCTTGACGTTACCCTCCTCGTCGATGAGATTCATGTAATGATCCACCGAGGTCTCCCCTCCAGCACTCCTGCATGACGAAAAGAACAACAGAGAACTCGGACTCAGAATCGACGCCACGAAGGCGAACACCTCAAGAGCGACTCACCCTGACACCCGAGCTCGTTTTCTATCGCTCGACATCTCGTCATCGCCCGTCGAATCTCCAGAATCCTGTCTTTTCTTCGCAGCCAACGCTCGGATGGTCGCTTTCGGCAGATCTTGCAGTGCAGGATAGACGCACTGGCGATTCCAAGTTGATCGAGATGATACACACGCGGGGACAGTAGTAACGTCAGTTTTCGGTCGAATGGAGCAACGCAGCAATGAGAGCACGACAACTCACCCCACGCTTAGCATTCACGCAACGTTTACACTCCGGCCTGCCCTCGTCACATTTCACCCGCTTAACCCTACATCCCAAACATCCCGTCCGGCTCCTCGTATACTTGGCCTTTCTCGTCGACCCCGCATGAGACCCATGAGCGCCGCTCGCCAACCCGGGGGTGGACGCTGCGGACCGGTCGGGGGAGATATCGGGCGTGTTGACAGCCGTATGCAGGGTAGAACGGGGATCTAGGGAGAAATGACGCTGCGGAGATGTTTGGCGGGAGTATTGTCGGAAGTGATCCAGAGTCAGGGGGCTCTGGGCGTATTGAGCTGCGAAGTCGACCGACAAGGAAAAAAAAAACATCGGTATCGATCAATATCCCGTTCTCCCTGAAGGTTTTTCATCCTCATTCAAGCTCGGCGGCGACTCTACTTACCAGACTCGCCGGCCCCATTCTGTCCCCGCAGATTCCCAGCGACCGCATTGGCCACGGCCAACTCGTAAGCCGCCAAGTAATCCCCGTTCGAACCCTGTCCCGTTCCCTGCCCTTGCCCTGCGCCTTGCCCATGGCCAGACCCCAATCCCGATCCCGTGCCAGGTCCAGGAGGACTGACTTTCAACCCCGAATAGCTCGATAGCCGACTCCCTGCGGGTGTCGAATACCCGTTCTGGTGATTGTGACCCTGACCTTGAGATTGTGATAAGAAGGCCGACGGGTTCCCAGTGCCGATGCCATTCCCGTTTCCATTCCCATGCCCGTTAAGATTCCCGTTCGTCGAGCTGGAATAAGGGTTATAAGACAGATAAGGCGAATGAGACGGGGAGACCTGGGGCTGTGTTTGTTGTTGTTGAGAAGAGTGGAGCGAAGAGAGGAGACCGGTAGCGGAAGGTGGGAAGGTGTAAGGTGCCGTGGGGATATCATTGCCCGCGGTCGTGTGCGGTTGGTAGGCCGAGGCAGAAGTTTGCTGTGATTGCGATGCTTGTGATTGTGATTGATACAGATGAGGAAGAGTAGTCCGGTAGAGTGAATTGCTGTTATTGTTACTGCTGTTGATGTTGTTGTTCGTGGTCGTTCCGTTGTTGTTGCTGTTGTTGAGATGCTGTTGATGATGTGCCGAAGACAAATGCTGATTCTGATGCTGCTGATGATGTTGTTGTTGGAAACCGGACGAGATATTGGTATTGTTGTGAGATATCGAGGGCGAAGAGTTCGAGTTCGACTGAGTATCAAACAGGTAGCTATTGCGTTTGTGACGATGAGATTGAGCAGGAGGAGGAGTAGGTCGATGGTCGTCCCGGTGGTAAGAATATTGACGGTGGTAAGGCGGAGCGGAACGAGGTGAAGGAGCAGAATCGTGACGAGCTAGGTCAGCATGACGGTTCTGTCGAATGGACGTCGAACGTAGGCTCGGAGTTGCTGGAGACATTGTCATGGTCGTTGTAGATTGTCGTCGTCGTCTTCGTGCTTGCGACGTCGTTTTTTTTTCGGCTTTTTGGGTGGTTCAAGCTAAATTGCTATGCGCCTTTTTTCTCCGCTTCGGTATGCAACCTAGGCGAGGATGCAGAGTCGGGATGGATGCTTGTGAAGCGAATGAACGGATGGCAGGAATGAACTCTGCTTATATGTTGTCCCTTTCTCCTTCTCGACATCTTATCGTCGACGACGTCGATGTTGCGATTTCTCGCCAGCAACAAGAAATATTTCCTGATGTGCTGGAGCGAGGAATGTGACAACAAACCACGTCTCTGATCTCTGATGCGCTGATGGATCGATCCACCCACCCAGTATCCACCGGACGACGAACGACCCGAAAGGATGGGTTTCACATCAAAACAACGCCACGTTCTTCACGTTGTTCCATCATTCGTCGTCGTCGTCACTACCCTTCTTTTCGCCCAAGCGGACGGATCAACCCGGTGGATCTCTCCCCTCTTCTCACGCTGGCCCCTACTGATCACTGATCGCTGATCGCTGATCTCGTCGCATGCGTCGTCACCGCCCTGAACTCATCCTGAAACGCTTCAGACCTTTTCCATCCTTCCCATCCGGCTCATTCCGTGCCGCCGGCAAGTCGACACGTGCGACCCTCCTTTTGGATCGTCGTGATCTTTTCCTCTTTTCCATCGTGACTCTCGACTTGCACGACTTGCGACTTCTGCTTGCGCTGCTGCATGCCTAGTGCCTTTCCAGCCAGCAGGTCGGATGACATCACACCACAAAGCCACAAGCCGCAAGACATTTGGACCTCCCAACACCACCTCACCAACTTCGCAGCACCCCACCGGATCCTACAAGATACCACACAACCAGGACGACACCAAAACCGAGGACGAGACTCACAAATCGCCTACACCCCCTCCCCCTGCCCCTCCTCCTCCGTCATAATGATGGTTCGAACTCGGACCCGTCGAGAACCCCGTTCCGTTCGTCGAGGACATGGTGATGGCGAGATAGGGTCGACGTCGTGATGGGGATCTTGTTGCTTGTTGGTCCTTTGCTTTGATGGCAAGTCTGAACGAGATGACCCCTTCAGCCCGGGTAAATCGTCCTTCTATCACAAGCCTCCTTTCTTGTCTGTCCTTCTTTCTTCTGTTCCCTTCTTTTCTTCTCTTCTGCTCGTTTCTTCTTTCTTCTTTTCCCCTGAATCGTCTCCCGAGGGTTTCACTGATGAGACCCAGTAAGTGTCTGATGTCTGATCGTTTGCAACTTTTGGGATACTAGTCGTGGGTCGGGTTCGAAACGTCCCTCCGTTACGGTGGCAAGGTGCAAACGCCCAGTATCGGATCTCGAGTGATACGATGCGATTGACTAGACAGATAAGGTCCTCGAAATGTAGCTTGTCTAACTTCTGGTTGCCGTTCCCGTTCCGCCAACGATTATTATAAACCGCAGTATGTTTGCGTGCTCGGCTTGTGTGTCTCTGCCTTCCGTTTGCTTGTTTCTAATCTGTGCTGTTGAGAGAGCGGGGAGGTTCTCGACGAAAAGACTAATTTGCCGAATGAATCGAATTGAAACGGAATGAGGTTATCGTAGGTGGGGAAGAAAATTGTCGAAGAGGGGGAAGGGCGAGCGATACGTCAAAGAGGTTCTAAAGAGGTCTACATCCAAGTCGAGGTAAGACGAGCTTGTATGTTATTTCGTTCTACGATATTGCAAGATTGTCGATACGATGAACCGGAACGATACGTGATATCGCATTCGACTACAGCTACAGAGTACAGAGTGGCCAGGGTGGGTTGATGAGTATTACGAGTACCGTCTCGCGATTTTCGCGAGCAGGTGCGGCGATAAAACCCGCAAAAGCCAAAAAGCCAAGGTGCGGCAGGGCAGGACGCGGTCGGCGGTCGGGATGTTTTCCCCCTCCTCTCTCTCTCGCTCAGGCAGGACGAAACATCCGGTCTTGAGCCGAGCAGCTGATGCAGGGAGGAATGGTTCCCGAGTTCGGGGGTACAGTGCAATTGCAAGGTTTTGGAATCGGTGATTTCATCAGAGGTCTGGCGGAACGAACGAAGGGGGTATCGAACGATTACCAGGCTCCGTGGACCTCCTCGCTCCAGGTAGAGCTGGTCGGTCAAGTCGACGTCGACATTCCGTTTGATGCAACCCTCGAATCGCTCGCCCTTACCACCTCTACGGCGCACAAAGAAGAAAAGGCGAAAGAAAAATCGACGGCCGAGGGGGATGACCCTCTGTTCTTAGCGCCAAAGCTCAGATGTCCTCGGGGCCCGACCTCTTCGTCGCGAATCCGCACTAGTGCCCTTGGCAGCTCCGGTAATGGCCGATCCTCCTTGCTACTCACATCGCCGAGGTGAACAAACGTCATCCTTGCATCTTGGTCAGACGGAGGTCGAGCGGAAATCGTTGTAACGACGTCGTACTTCGTGTCAATCTTCCAGTCCTAGGAGGCTGGCAGCCATGACCAGAACCTGGAAGGTTGCAGTTGGTGGTTGAGAACTAAAGAAGCGCAGCCCGTCTGTCTTGTCTGATCGGGCAGGTAATAGAATTGTCGACATCCAGCGGGACCAACCCCGGTCGGTGCCTTTGGTAGCGATTAGATAACGGTTGGAACCATTTCATTTATCCACGCAAAGCGAATGCTCCGCTTGCGAGGAATCCCCCTAGCGACCGCTCAAGGACCTGGCTCGTCTAGTCGTCATGTGAATGAAACGATCTTATCAGCTAGAGTTTGGCCAAGCATCAAGGATGAGAAACGCCGCGGATCGGTGGACCTGACGCAGCGAGGTGAATCGTATCATCCGCACGTTCCTGTCCACTCACCGCTCCTGCCGAGTTTCATAGTTTTTAATCTCTTCTGGCGCGCCTGCGTTTCACCTGCCTGTGACCTGTAGAAACGGAGTTGAAGCTTGGATCCGGGGATGCCGAACGACCGAACGGCGCAAATAGTTCAGATTCCCGAGACGACTGGCTGCGATCTAAGCATCGCTACAGTAGCTTGCCTCTAGATAAATACGAAGCCTGCGCGGAATCGCAGTAACAGGAGAGATCAAGAATACCGGAACATCTTCTCGTTTCCCTTGCAGTTCCGTGGCGTTACTAAAGGCATCACAAAGTACACTCCCCTGGTCCCCTAAAAAGTCTGGTTGGCGGAAATGAAATGACAATGTCACAGCGATGTACTGAAGGCTTAACTCATGTACTCGCATTATAGTCGCAAACAAGGGCATGGAATACTGGTCTTCCGGGAAAATCTTGACGAAGGTATACTTGATACAAGTATCTTCAAGCTCATTTATTTAATCGAGATCTGGTCAACAAGCTTACAAGGCAGAGCATGTCAGAAGAAAGAGAGAGGAAAGCGATGTCCAGTGCAATCAGGCAGGTCTTTACATGGTAACTCCAACTAGCTAGGCGCAGCGGTCTGAAGCTTCGATACCCAATCGGTTTCCGGATCGATCGGCCGGCGGGGTGACCGATCCACAAGCCTGACTCGATCTCATCACACGCACCCGCAAAGCGCTCGACAAAGTCTGGTCTGGTGGACACGGCAGTCTGAACTCAGAGAGACTGTGACAGAACCGACAACATGGAAAAGGCGGTCCGAGTTGTGGTCCTCAAGAATGAAGTCGAGATCGAAGTGAAGATTCGATATCCAACGAGTCAGGTTTTTGCCGCAAATCGGATGAGACATGTTCATCATGTAGGCGGGCATCCGGGCTCAACCCCGAACAGGTCGATATACTACTGTACCGTATACCAAAGGGTGGCCAGTCGCATCTTATTCTTCATCCAGTGCGGATTCGGAATAGGAACAACTATCCGGGTATCCGATTCGGGCTTTCGGACAACTGTGAGTCAGAAATACCGAAGTCTTTTCTCACGGCCTTTCGACATCTAGCTATCTGTTATGGACCGACCCAATCCGCTACCACTAGGCCCAACCGTAACACTATCACTGGAACTTATCTTGGCCTCTCTCTGCCTGTCACGGCTGAGGATACAACAACAAGGAACTCACCAAAGTCGTCATCAGGGGGGAGATTTAGGACGCTGGGTTGCCCCGTTGAATGATGTCTAGCCTGTCTTCAAACTTGGCTCAACGATTACGCCACACTTCATTCAGCACCTTCACCTAACTTCACCTAACGACAGAGACCCAAGCTTGGTGGGACATCGGGAACTCCCACCCTCATAGCATCATCACTCGTCATCTAAATTTCGGCTCCAAACGAAATAGCTCTGACCAACTCGAAACATTGAGACCTTGAACGTCTGGCTCGAATCGGTCGATCATAAGCTCTCATCGGACATTGCTCCCAAGCAGCCCGTCATCGCACAGTCCAGCTCTACGATATCACTTCATTCCATTTTTTACTTTCACTCTTTCGCGGTGGTATATACGATTTCCTCGATACAGTCATCTCCATCTTCATCTCCATCTCGTCCGGCCGCTCCACCTGCTATCGAACCTCGCTCAAACTCGAACTCGAACTCGCGCTCGCGCTTAGAGCAGCTGGTTCAACCTGTTCCCACTCTTGACCAAGACCCACAAACTGCTCAACATTCCTCCAAAGTAGCTGACGCTCCTGGCGACGGAGGCGGTAGTGGAAGACTGGGAGTAGTAGATGAAGCTGAACAGGACACGGGAGGCGAGGTAGGATAGGGAGAAGGTGTTTAGGAGACGGGTGGGGAGACGAGCAAAGTTGGCGGCGAGCTGCGAGGATGTGAGGCGGGGAGTAAAATCGCGTGAAGTTGAGGATCGGGGAGTCGGGTGGAGTGAGGGAAGAAAAGTTATGTCTTGTTAGTCAGAGTCTGGGTAGGCGGAAAGATGATGGGCGGAGGTGCTCACAACGGCAGCGGCGAACAAGGGGAAGTTTTCCATTCCGTTGGTGTGGATAGCGGCCAATCGGTTGCTACAACGATCAATTACAGCACGACAACTCGGCATTAGTCAAACCATCATTATATCTGAAATAAAAAACGGGACGACTCACATCTTTTCCCTGTAGATCGAATCGTCGGTGACCTTGAAGTTGGTCTGCGCCCTGGGCTTCTCGTTGTCGAACCTGTCGCCGAGCAAGATGACCTTGACGGTATGGGGCAAGAACGCTACGGCAAAGGTCTTGAAATTTCGACGAAACGAAAAAGAGAGGAACGGATGTTAGTCTATGTTGATGGACGTGAAAGTATGAGAGTAGTGGGAGACGCCTTGGCGATGCTCACGGCGGGGATGGCGAGGACCGAGAGGTTTCGGTCGAACAGACCGGATCGGAGGCCGAGGGTGGTAGCGGTGTTGGACATGGTAGATAAAGTGTTTATGTAGTGCGATTAGAGTGTGCGGGTTGGGCGTTTCTAGGTATTAGAATGAAAGTTGTTGAATCCGTATGACAAGGGTTCCCGATCACAAGCTCTGGTCTCCGGTCTCCCCCCCTTATATGCCTTTTCGCCCATATTCCCCGCCAAAGTCATCGACGTCATCAACGGACACCCCCGGAAGCAGATGTCGGCAAGCGAGCTTTCGGAGGCAAACATCCTCACGTAAAGATAACGGCATGAGCTCCCCCCGGAAGTAAATCAACATCCGACCGTACTTTTGACGACTTTCGACCTTTTGATGACTTCTTGCTTCTTGGAACGTTCCTCTCTCTAGCTCTACATCGCTAGTATCTCTCTTGTATCACATCTGGCATCTAGCTTGAACCGTGCGAGGATAACGAAAATGACGACTCCGCTCCAGAATTTCGACCCAGACTCTCCTCTGCTCGTCGTCCAGGGTACCTTGACGCTGGGTAAGATAATGCTCCTTCACAGACCGTATTGTGCTAGAGCCCACCTCGCCCGTTTATACTGAATACTGATCTTTCGTGCTCGATCACTTCCCGCTTTATCTTCATTAGCTGTCCTAGGTTCTGCGACGGGCGCCACTCTGGCAGCGTTTAAAGCCCAGAACCCGTTCGCCTTGGGTATGAACATGGGTCTGAACGGATCCATCGCCGGTCTAACCTTTTTCGGTAAGCTTCAGCGTTGGCATGGCGCTCTTATCATCTTTCCTGTGATCAAGGTCAGGGTCGACGTCTCGTTGAGCGATAGCTAATCAAGCTCCATCTTCATCTTCATCTTCATCCCGGGGTTGCGATCCGATTTGTCTTCTGATATCGGTCAGGATAGCGATCAGGGAATACCTCGTATCCCCTCTACTCCTGGCGACCCTCTCCCAGGCTGTCCCTTCATACAACACCCGTTCACTGGCTTTGCATCAGCTGCACCATGATCAAACTCAGAATCAGGCGACGTCATCATCCACATCACCTCCCAATATCCGTGCCATCCCATCTCACCACACCCATAACGCCATAGACTCGAGCTCGGAGTTGGAGACGAGCCCGGACTTGAACCTGGGGGTACATGATGAGAAGACGGCGATATCGAGAGTGAGGAACGATAGGGTGTTGGATTCCGCCTTGGCGGGCGCGTTGACGGGAGGGGGGATCAGTTGGACGTTCCGTGAGTGCACTCTCAACTCCTCTCGATCATCTTATTTTACAATTCGTGATTAGTGTCATGAGAGGGTTGTGTTCCGGGTCGTTCGTTCTATGGATGGAGGATCGAGGCTAATTCGACACTATCCCCTTGACGATCCCTTCGACGGAAAATCGATCTCGAAACCATCTTCATCTCGGTTTTGGCTCGGCCGGCCCGAAAACCTATCTTACCGCGGATCAGGAGGAAGACGGACCTTTCCCCGAGCGGCGCTCACTTCTGGTCTGATCACCGCCCTAGGGCAATATATGGTCAACAACGTCCGTGTGGCGAGGTTGGAGGTCTTGGCTAGACGTTCTGAGAAGAAGCGGGAAGCCGAGCAAGAAGCCGTTGGGGCTGGGGCTGGGAACATTGATAATGGTGGGGTGATACCGGTTTCCTCTTCAACAACACCAAGTACATCAACAACATTGACACCAACGCAAGACTTCCCCACCTTGTCCAACCGCCTCGTCGACTTTTTCCGCTCCCTCTCCCCCGTCCGCAAGATCTCGGACGACGAATACCTCCAGATTCTGTACAAACAGCGGGAAGGGATGCGGGAGGACCTACAGGCTTGGGAAGTGAGGATGCGGGGAAAGTACGCGCTCGAGGGGAGAGGAGGGAATTATTCCACGTCGAACTCGGACTCGAAATCGGCAGCGAGTACGGGGCAGACGATCGATATCGGCCAGCTGATGCGACAGTTGGACGGGGTCGAAAGGCGGATAAGCGCGTTGGAGAGCAAGATCGCGAATGAAGGTCCGGAAGCGGCGGCCAAGGTGTGAGGTGCGATGTGACGCTATAGAAAATAGTCGAGGATGGTCGAAGGGAGGGGAAGTGATCGAATAGGGGTTTATATCGGCATTCAGGTCGATGGTCGTTAAGGCGCAACTCGTTTAGACGCTGGCGGGAACTGCTCAGCAAGGACATGCACGAGCCTTGTTGTTGATATGACTGTCCTCACTGCCCTCTTCTCCTTCCTTTAACACCGCCGTTTAGATGGATACATGTATGATCGTGGTTGTTTACTGTTTGGCGTCACGTGACCTCGATTCGTAACTTCGATCGACCGGTTGACACCCGTTCTACTTCCCCTTTCAACATTGCGACGAGTGACACCTAGGTGTGGATTGATGACGCCTTGAGCTAGACTGAAGCTGTAGAAGCATCCTAGTAGTAGGATAATGTCGACGAACACACAATTTCTGCTCCGACCGAGCCTGGGTCCGCTGCGAACGGCTGGGCAGCACTCCAAGCGACGGACAATCTGCTCGACCTCGAGTCGTCGTCAAGCAGCAGCGGCACCTCCAAAAGGCAAACGGTATAGAGAGACGGTGTTTTCCGGAATTCAGCCTACAGGTGTGTAAAAAAGAGATCACCGTAAAGAGTTGTGCAGGTCACTGAATCGTCGAACTGTACGATGCTGCTTGGTTAGGTATCCCACATGTAAGTCTGGCAGATTCATGATCACGCACAAGATCGACACCCCCGAGGCCTATGCTTATCGCGTTGCTTTCTATGTACCCTATCGGACTCATCAACTTTGAATGGCTTTGGTCAGCTAGGAAATTACCTAGGAGCCATCCAAAATTGGATCGACCTACAATCCCGTTCATATACCAGCCCAAACCCACCCCGGATCCTCTACTCCATCGTCGGTCTGCACGCGATCACCCTCCCGCAAGACCCCAAGAAACTGAGGGAAGAGCGGAAAGATGCTCTGGCTTGTCTGTTGGCATGCGGTTTGGGTCCTGGGAGCAAATCGGCTGGAAGCAGCTCGAGCGTCAGGAGGGAAGAGCCGATCTTGTTCTTCCAAGAGGATGTACCGGAACACGCCGAGCTGGCTTGGTACCTAAACACTCTGGTTGGGGTCGGTCGATTACAAAGAATGACGACTTGGAAGGTGCGTCGTCCTTGTAAAAGAGGTTCATTATATCCCGACCGGGACTGATGACGTCGTACCAACAACCTCTACGCCTTGCCCGCAGTCCAAGCTCTCGATCGCTAGACCCAACGGACAGGATCTGACCGCCGCAGAGGAAGAAGCGGAAGAGAGCTTGAAGTTAGGGTTGCTGGCGTACCCAGTATTACAGGCGGCCGATGTCATGCTCTACAAGTAAGTCCGCCGTAAGGACATCAAACTCGTTTTACCCTGATATTTCCTTACCTTGTATGGTTTATACCTCTCAGGTCGACGATCATCCCTGTAGGAGAGGATCAACAGCAACACTTGGAGCTGGCAAGAGATATCGCACAGACGTTCAATCATCGGTTCGGCGAGGTGTTTCCCTTGCCGCGGCACGTCATCAGTGAGTCCAATTTTCAGCCCCCTCATCTCTTTACTCGTTGTCCCACTCATCTGACGACCAATGACAATCGATCGCGATGACCCCTGGGTAGCACCGTCAAAACGAGTCTTATCCCTGACAGATCCTTCCCAGAAGATGTCGAAATCCGCTCCGAACCCCAATTCCAGGATCTTGATAACGGACCCGCCCGAGGTGATCGTCAAGAAGATCCGGGGGGCTGTTACGGATAGCGAGAGGACGCTCACTTGGGACCCAGAGGAAAGGAGGGGGGTGTCGAACCTGTTGAGGATCCTCGATGCGTGTCAAGGCCTTCAAGGTCAGGGTCAGGGTGTGGATGCAGCTCCCACGGTCCCGACAGACCAGGAGCAAGATCTTGCAAACGAGACGCCGGACGACCACACTATTCGGATGTCAAACTTGACTTCCCGACTATCCGCAGAGGGCATTTCCTCGCACGCCCAGCTGAAATCTCTCGTCTCCGAGAGTATCATAGAAGAGCTCCGAGGGATCCGAGAGGAATACCTCAGAGTTCGGGGTGACGAGGCTTATTTGTCGTCGGTCGCCCAAGAGGGGAGGGAGAGGGCGCGGGAGGTGGCGGGGAGGACGATGGGGGAGGTCAGGAGGAAGGTGGGGTTGAGTTCGATTTGATCGTATTAATGCGATTCAGCCAAAGTTGGATCCAATTTTTTGGCAATTCGAATCGAGCCGAGCCGAGTGAGACTATGGGTCCACCAACTTGTGAGATCCCCAATCTATGTTGTACACGAGATGGATCTGCGGACAGTTCCATCCAAACGGAAATACAAGCATACAGAGAGTTTTCAAGAATACCGTCGATATCTGAACTCAGGGCCAGCTTTTTTGGTATCACGGTCGCTGCCTCCCTTCCCGTGTTCATCTACGTTCATCGTGAAGGAGAACACGATTCGTTCAGTCCAGAGGCTATTTAGAGGAAATCTCGATACCCCGTCCTCTGGCTCGCGTTGGAAGAACCCTGCGTATTACTTTCCGCCCTCATCGATCGCTCGATCGCTCGTTGTCATTGCGACGAGAGACACGGGTAGTGGACAACGTATAAACTTGACAAAGCAGCAGCATCATCATCATCATTACCGCCACTTTGAGCTGGGCGTTGGCTTGGCGAACGTTTGAAGATGTCGGTGTATCGGCGGAGTCTGTTGTACCTGAAGGGTTGTTTGTTGTTTGTTGTTGTCTGTCGGGTCAGACCGAGACCGAGGGAGAAGGTCCGGTGCCTCGATCCACAGAAGAGATTCACAACAACACGAGGAGCGAGTCGAGGGTTATATAAGCTATAAGTTAGCTATACGATCCCTTCCACATCGGACACTCTTCTTCTGCCTACGATCAGAACTTTTAAGTAACAAGCTCGGTTTTCATATCTACTACCCGTCACTAATTAGCTACCAGCGACTCGCTCGCCACTACTTCTACCAACCGGCTATCCAGCCGTGCACCCCACGCTCGTTTTTTCGCCTTCTCTTCTCTCTGTCTTGCAAGAGACCTCGATCTCGATCTCGATCGCCAGATCGACAAACCTCAGCATCGCCTCCAACCGGACCATACGCCACACGCCCTCTCTTGATCATGTTCAACCTCAACCTCCCTACTCTCCTCACGGCCATAAGCCTCCTCTCGCTCATCGACCCCGTCACGGCGTTCGACTACAAATCCGCCATCCAGAGTTCAAACTCGAGAGGACCTTCCGGGGTGGTCCCGAACCGTTACGTGTTGGAGTTTGATAACAGCGAAGACGCTAGGCAGGTCGCTAAACGAGACGGAAGTGCCAGTGTGAGTGTCAGGTTGTTTTGATGTCGTTTCCTGCAAGAGTTGGGGTCAGGAGTTGAGAGGTGTGTATGATGATCACGGGATGATCGGGACAGATGATCGGCATGAAGCTTCAAGGCTTGGTTTCGTATTTACAGTTTATGGTTTTACTGATCAACGTTCTTCTCTCTTCCGTTTCACACTGAAACTCCATCACGTCTGATCATCATCGTCGGCGTCGTCGCCGGGCATCGTAACATCCTCATCATATCATCATCATCTCGATCCCGATTCACCGCCTGTCTGGTTACAATCGCGATCACAATCATCATCATCGAAACGACGACGACGACGCTCATATAGCTACACGACCACATCTACTCTCAACTCCGCGCCAGGGGCATCGATTACTCCGTCGCACAGACGTACGATTCGGATTTGTTCGTCGGGGCTAGTGTCGGGTTGACCAACTCTGATGTGAGTCCGAGGGCGAAAAAGCACAATTGAGGAGGGAGGAGGGGAATGTTGACAGCAATTTCGGTTTGTTTATTCTTGAATTGCAATTGCGATCTTTGGGGCTGCGTGGGAGAGTAGGATTATGATACGCTCGCTGGCATGACCGGGATCTCGGTAAGTTGGACTAGATACGGGAAAAGGGTGCTGAGATATGACTTGTTCGGTGCTGATCGCCGCGTTTGACTTGTGACTTCTGGCAAATCACAGGCTATCTGGCCGGTCAGTTATATCCCCGCTCCTCTAGCCTTTACCTCTTCATGGGGTGAAGACCAGAAGACCGGTTACCACCCGGAATGGAACGTGGAGAACCTCGCTCGGGCGGGTACGAAACGGGCTTTCGAGGACGTCATGCTCGAACGCCGCAAAAACAACAAGCACTCGACAACGACTTCCACTATGCCTAGTTCGACTTCTGCTGCTACGCCCGCGCCTTCGGCCGTGTTGAACAACACTGCGCAGCCTCAGGCGATGGTACCGAACGGGTACGGCTTTTTGCCCTTGTCCGGTGTCGACCGGGTTCACGCCGAGGGTAACACTGGACAGGGCGTCAAGATCGCCATCGTCGATAGCGGAGTGTTTTATACCAACCCTGCCCTAGGTGGATGTTTCGGACCCGGATGCTTGGTAGCCGGGGGTAGGGACTATGTGGGGGACGAATTCGACGGTGTGAACGGTTTGGCACCGGACAACGACCCGTTGGATTGTACGGGTCACGGGACGTTCGTCAGCGGGATCGTCGGCGCCCAGCTTCCCAACCGCTATAACGTCTCTGGTGTCGCCCCTGGCGCTTCCATCTACGCCTACCGAGTGTTCAGTTGTTACAGCGCTACGACCAACGATATCGTCGCCAAGGCCATGGAGGACGCTTTTACCGACGGGAACGATATCATCAACCTCTCTTTGGGGGAGACGAGCTCGTGGTCTGGTTCCATGTTGAGCGTGATCGGAGCCAGGATCGCTGCCCGTGGGGTTTCGGTCATGGCCTCGGCCGGGAACGGAGGGTATGCGGGGACGTTCTACACGGAATCCCCCGGGACCGGGGTGGACGTCCTCAGCGTCGGAGCCGTGGATAACGTCAATTTCCCGGGCCAAAACGCGACCCTTTCGTTCCGTCAACAACCTCTGCAGTACATCGGTCTGGACAACATCGAAGCGGGCACGTTCCCCTTGGTCTCGTTTACCAACGGTGCTGCCAGCAATAACGATGGGTGTCCCGTCCCCGCCGACTTGGCCGGGATCGATTTCAACACGACTGTGCTCATCTACCAACAGTCGAACGCTACGGGATGTGATATCTACACCCAAGGTTACGCTTTGGCAGACGCGGGTGTCCAGCGAGCTCTGTTGATCGCCTCGCCGGGAGCCGAGATCTTGCCCCCTCGATTCGGGTTCCAATTGGGAGTCATCAGTTATGCCGACGGACAAGAGATCTTGCAACAGATCGCTCAGGGGAACCGACCTTTGGGGACCTTTGCTTTCGCTCCGAACGCCGTGGCGAACCCTCTCACGGGTGGGCTCGTTTCCCTCGGATCCGCACTCGGACCTACCAACGACATGTACATGAAGCCTCAGCTCGTCGCACCCGGTAACAACATCGTGTCGACCGCCCCGACCGCCTCTGGGTTCGGTGCATCCGGAGGTACCAGTTACAGTTGCTCTTACGTCGCCGGTGTAGCCGCGCTCTACCTCTCTGCCAACGGCGGTCGAGCCTCCTCGGGGATCTCGGCTAGGGAGATCACCCGCGCGTTGGAGATCACCTCGAACCCCTTGCCCGTGAGCAACACCGACTCGAGGTTGAACACGCTCGCCATCGCCGGATCAGGTCTCATTCAAGCCTACGACGCCATCCACACTCCGATCAAGGTGTCCAAGTCCGAGTTGTTGTTGAACGATACCGCCAACTTTGCGGATTACCAGACGTTTGATGTCGTCAACACCGGCAACGACAGGCTCAAATTTACCCTCTCGCATACGCCCGCGCAGACCGCCTACTCCTTCAAGCAGGTTAGTTTCGAGACCGAGAAATAGTTCTCCATGACCGCCGCTAACTTGTTTGATTTCACAGGGCTCGTACGAGAGCGAACTCGCCCCCGTACCCCTTGTCGACAATGCCGCCCGGGTCAAGTTCGTTCCTCCCGTCCTCAACCTCAAACCCGGTCAGAGCAAGACGGTCGTGGTCAAGTTCGATCTCCCGCAAGGACTGGACGAGCGACGGCTTCCCATCTACTCTGGTTTCGTTCAGGTCCAGGCTGGAAACGGCCAGTACCAAGTCCAGGTACCTTACCTCGGCGTGGCGGCTAGCATGAAGTCGTTCCCCGTCCTGGATTATACGACGACTTATACCAAGGGAGACGCCTTGCCCAACTTGGTCGACGGAAGCATGAGCGTTCAGAAGGGTCCTCAAACTTACACCCTGAACGGGACCGATGCGCCGACGTTGATGTACCGGTAAGTGACGGGCGTCGAAACGATGTTGATACGCGGTCGGGCTAACGAGGAGCTTCTTGGTCGACTCTGGTAGACTCTGGGTCGGCTCTCCGTTGTTGACCGTCGACCTGATCACCCCGAACCAATCGTTGCCCTTCAAGCCGACTATCGATTCTCCGACTTACTCCATTCCTCCTACCACCAACACTGGTGCTCAGCCCAAGCCTGGACCGGGCAAGGGACCTCATGGCAACCACGGTAAACATCTCGGAGCTGGTCCCCTAAGCTGGTGGAACTGGAACGGCGGGCAAGGCGGCCCCGCCTCGGGCGTGGACTATGAGGATGCCCAGATCGTCGGGAACGTCTACGAACGGGTATACATCCCTCGCAAGTGAGTTCTGGACGCCGCCTTCTTTTACAATAATCTGGGAGGCTCAAGCTGATTGATGCGCTGGCCGGTACATGTAGCTCTGATGGACAGGACGGAAACGGGATCTACAACTATGCTTTCAATGGAACGTTCTCGAACGCAACCGCTGTGTCTGACGGTAGCTACCGACGTGAGTTCCGTTTGACCCTCTTGATAGTGTCTGTCAGCTGTGAGATCACCGAGCTGACCCTTTGCATTGTGTCTGTTTGCCGATACTTTCTTTCAGTCCTCGTCCGAGCGCTGAGAGTCAGCGGAAACGCGGACGATGAGGCTGATTACGATTCTTGTGAGTCTGGGTGAATGAAATACACATACACAAGGGTCAGGATCTGATCGCTCTTCACCCCTTCTCACACTAGGGGTCTCGCCGGTCGTGAACATTGCAAGGCCCGCTTAAGCCCAAGACACAAGACTGGGCCCCTCAGATAGGCCTGTTTGGTAGATCAGGACGAACGCCAAAAATGGACGATTTCGCGCACGGTTTCGTGTCGGTAAAGGAATGGCTAGACTGGAATGGACGCTCGGTGCTTTCTTCGATTTCTTTGCTCTTTGTAATTGTTGACGTTATCACGACCGCTTCTCATCTTGCTCTTGACGATGTTGATTTGAGAATATCGAAGCCTGTCTGTGAGAAAGCGCTTGATCTGGAAGTGGCTAGCAGGTGATGGTACAAACAACAAGATCGACGAGCTTGGTATGAAAACAGTGCTTGAGAGAGAGGGTGTAGCGAGTTTGCACAAAAAGCTAATAGTGTAAGAAGGGTCTGAATAGCGGTCGGAATGGTAGGGGATATGCTTCCCGTGGCGTTTGCTCGATCGGAGCTGTGATCTGCCCTTTAGGCTCATCCGGAAGCCTCAGCAGTCTGGGCAGTGGCGTCTGTGGTGTGTGCGACTTCGGTATGAATGATCGTATGCCCGACATCAGAGGTGGCAGTGGCAGCAGCACCGGTGATGGTCACAGGTCGGGTCCCATCGCGTGTCAATGTAGTTCCACTCGATGCGATTAATCCAGTGTCCGACATCGATGAGGCGGTCACAGTTGTGCTCGAGTCGCTGACGGGAGCCGTACCGTTCTTGATATTGGGAATCATCTTGTTATGATTAAGGATATCCTGTCTCATCCTTGTCCATACGACAGAATCTGTTGTTGCAGTGATTCAAGTTAGTATGGCTCGCAAGTTTCAAGAGAGAATGGAATGCGATCACTTTTGCCATATTTGTATGGATTGGGAACGTAGTTGTTGTGCTCCTTCTGCACTATGCTTGTCAGCTCAGCTATGAACCTGTCAAAGATGTATCAGCCTGGTAGATTCCCTGGAACATAGGCATGTGGATCTTACTTGTCTCGTTCAGCCAACGGGATCTGATTAATGGTTGTGAAATGCACATCAAAGGCTTCTGCTGTAGCTGTTAGATTCCCCCGACCGGCATCAAGTGTGCTACCGACACAATGAGGTAATTGTCCTGTAAATCTTCCCTTCTAGGTGATGGTTCCTCGCAATGACCCTGCACTCACCTCAACAGCATGATCATGGAAGGATAGATGGTAGTATCGATGCTTGGTCTGGTGACCTGGAACCCAAGTAAGGCATCCGGGTACGCGTTGTCCTCGATGAAATCCAAGGTAGAGTTGCACCAAGGTGCCATAACTGAGGGTCTAGCCCAAGAGATACCATTGGTGACCTTCATGTAATTCTCATAGCGTGCTTCAATGGCATCAAAGTATAAGGCTACTTGACACCCATACCCAGGATCCCCATTTTTTATCTTGGTGGCGACCTCAGTCTTGTCAAAGTACCAAGCCCATGGCTTTGTGTCTGCATCTGAGAATGTGGCAATGGAGAGAGCCTGTTCACGGTAAAGGCTTGCCTTTGCCTCATCCTCAGGCATGTCTGCCTCGGGGAGACCCTTGTAGTAATAGGATTCCATCTTTGTGTTGGCCGAGGGATCCTCTCGCTTGAGCACAGTTGCAGCTTGGACTGAAATACTGCTAGATAGCCCTGATACGGCCAGCGCACTAATGACTTGAGCTAGGTATAGATTGGTGACCATGGTAGTTGAGAGTCGTCAAGTTGTTCTGATTCAGACTTGATGGACATACATGCTCTTGACGAGCTCTTAGCCTATGATGCGAGAGGAAGTTGCTAATATTTGAACCAGAGACGAGCCTTTCTCTTACAAGTCACTCCAATAAAACTTCGAGGATCAACTCCTTCATACTCCTGGTACTCAAAGGGGCAGTAGAAGTGATCCTGAAAGGATCCAGTAACGTTGCAGCTTGAACGTTTCAGATTTGGAACGGCGTCAGAAGAGGTCCAAAACGTTAAATTTCGTCCATCGGCCCCACAAACCAGCGGAGCTGGGGGGAAGCTGTTGGAAAAACCGTTTCAGCATCGGAGCAGCATTTGCCGTTTGTATTTCTTTTGAAAGGATCAGAGTCGCCGTCGACATGGAAATATCGCGCGCCCTTGTCAACGCGTACGCGTAGCTAGCTAGATATCTTCCCTTGTTCGTAAGTTCGACTTGTATCTGTGATAGCTAGTTAGCTTTTGCCTTTGCCGTCATCGTCCGGCCCTTTCAGCGTGCGCACCCGCGAGGCGCCTTTCACGACACCATTCTACTGTATATCTGTATCGTGGTTTTTACGCCTGAACGCGAATATGATTGTCGCGAACGATCACATAGTACGATACCGAGGCGATCGTGATCATTATCGTCTTGTTCTAGCTATCTACGTTCAGTGTTAATCGCATGAACATGACATGTATTCTGACGACCGAGCGTCCTCGAAATGATCGTATCGATCATCTCGCGCCAAAACGATGCTTCTGGACTTCGTTGGCATGTCCGTCCCGACGACTGTCTAGCAAAGCCGAAGTGAATCAGACTGACTGGTTACATGCTACGCTATGCTGCAAGATCAGATCAACCTGCAATGAATACTACTTGCACCGCTCCGTCACAGCAAGAAGGTCAGGTGACTCTGTGCGCGGAGTGACTGACACGATTTTGATCGGGAGAAGATGATGGTATGCCGATCGAACTAAATTATTCGCGCCAGATCGAGATACCCGGACCTTGCTACTGGCTTCCAGAACACGATAGGCTCCAGGCACACGAAGATTTCGTCCCGCATAGTGTACGATTATGATCAAACTACGACTCGACTGTCTCTCTTGCCATCTTGTTCCTGTCCTGTACGAAGGGTGAAACAGATACGAAAATGAACAGGATCCGCGATGAAACCAGGTAAAGCTCACTCGGCTACGCAATTGAGATCCTCGTTTCACCTGTTTGCCATTCAACCATGTGGAGGGTTGGCGCTCGAGGTCAAGACGATGATATTGCGGTTGGAACTTATGCCAGAGTGTTCGGATGTCACATAGCCCATTCATCTGAGGAAGAGTGAGTGGTTTATGTACTTTTATCTTCTGGAAATGTCTTTGAGCTGACGAAATATCCATCTTGCACCAAGAATTGTCCTTTTGGCAACACGAATCGTTCTTGTTGTATCAGCAAACGACGTCAGTCCTTGGAATTCCTCCCACCCCCCGAAGAGATAGAACTGCATCGCCTCTGGCATCAAGGGGGAGAGCTCGTATCGTCTGAGCAAAAGAGGTTGATGGTAGCTCAGGCTCAAAATGCCTCCTCGCCGCTTGATCTCAATTTGGGTTTTTACCAACTTGGGACTAGACGGTTTGCACCTGCTGTCATGGCGCATCTCTTGCGGGTGAGTCGTTCGAGCGCCTCTTCTCACATTTGTTTCAGCGCCTCTCTTGCTTGCTCCTCTTTTGCTGATCCACCCCTTGCCTGCTCGTCCAACCAAAGGTTACCGATCCCTCTATTGTTCCTGTTCCTCCCGAAGCTACTGCGGAACAACTCTTGCAAGAAGAGAACCAAGAAGAAAAGGCAAGAGCAGATGCGGCGGAAATTCTTGCGGATCAGCTCCAGCAGCGAGTATCTGAGCTCTACAAGGAGATCATCAGTCTGAACCAAACGGTAGCGCACAAGGACAACATGATTGCCAAATGGAAAGGTCAATCGTCGGGAGGACAACGGCGTGAGTCGCGGTCTGCGCCTGCTATTTCCATGGCAGGTCTGTCGCAGGCAGGTCGCTGTCTCTTTTCTGACAAACAAGGCGGCCACAGCATTCTTATACAGCTTGACATTACATTATGGCAGTACAAGCCAAGTCGTTGCAACCGTAGCTGTTATCGTGTGCAGCGCGGTGCGCCCGCCAAGTACGTTCCATGTACCACACCATGCGACCACATTCTGCGCCAGCGCGACTTTGAACGGCCAGGTCAGTTCGCGAATCTCGACTCCATATCATCTTCTGCTAGAAGCACGGCTTTCCTGCATGCATGCTATTATCGATTATTATCTCCATCCTGCTAGTAGATACAGTCTCGAGCCTAGATGATCGGTATGTAAAGAGTCAAACGCATATATATGGGGGGGTATTGTTGTGTTGTGCAAGTTTGAAGCGAAAGCTCGTGTTCCACAGGGTCACAACGAGAGCGATCTTCAAGGCATGCAGGTCGGCTAGACAGTTCAGACGACGAGGTATCCGAGGGTGACGGCGGCGAGACCGCTCATGGCGACGCCGACGGCGGAAACCGATCCGGACCTAAACCCCGCAGCGTTCCTCGACTGGAAAGGCTGTTCCTCCGTCCCGGTCATACCGGTCAAGTTTGAAATAAACCTGGGCAACTGTCCGAGGACGGGCTCGTACTCTTGCGTCCTCTCGGTCGTGTTGTCCTGACCGTTCCAACACCACGTGTCGAAACACGACTGACAGACCGAGCTCCTCGCCGCGCCACCCTCGGTAGCGGCCCGGTCCATCAACGCGCAGGTCAAGCAGGTAGGCCAGTCGGAGACGGTGGCGTTCAGTTCGAGGGTCCTTCGACCGTTGACGACGATGGCGGCAGCATTGTCGACGGGGTACTCGAGTTGGAAGGTGCTCGCGTTCGAATAGACA
The DNA here is from genome assembly GCF_021052385.1 of Filobasidium floriforme. NCBI lineage: Eukaryota > Fungi > Basidiomycota > Tremellomycetes > Filobasidiales > Filobasidiaceae > Filobasidium > Filobasidium floriforme. The sequence goes on along the minus strand of NW_025763631.1, from coordinate 872,336 downwards.
TTCCAGGGGTAGTTGGGCAGGTAGACGATCAACGGCTTGTCCGTCTCGTTGCATCCAAAGAACACCGGTCGTTCGTTCAGACCATCGTTGACGAACCCGAGGGGCGAGGGGACGACGGGCATGGTGTTGTTGATCTGGTAACGCTCGGCCTGTTGGAGGCCCTTCTGGTAAGACGTCCAGAGACTGCTCCCGTTCGGCCACGAGTAGGTCGTATCCCCACTGTTGTCCATAGCGATGATCGCATCGACGCCTCGCCTCGAGACCAAAAAGGGCTCCAAGGGCACGTTCTCGTTGGCCTCACCTCCGTCGACGAGGGTAATGTTCCTCAAGTCGGCGATCGGGTTGTTGTCCGTCTGCCAAGCGTAAAACGAGTTCGGGTAGACAGCCACGTCGTTGTAAGCCTGTCCAATCTCCCCGAGAATGGCGGTGATGGCGTCGGTGATCAAGCTGTCCGAATTGCTCTCGTTGAGCATGACGAAAGCCTGGTTGAACAACGTCGACGACGTCCCCGCGATGAAACCCAAGTTGCTGAACCCTCTCACGCAATCCCCCTCGGCGACGGGGTTACCGGCCTCCATGGCGGTCCCTAGGTACTCGACGTTGGTGAACCCTCCTTGGGTCTTGGTCTCGCTTCCCCACCACCAACTACCGAATTCCGCCAACGTGAATTCCCAGACGGTCGAGTTGAGCGCGATGACGATCTCGCCCGGTTCTCGCTCGAGGGCGACGATGACCGGGTAAGGGAGCGAAGCGTTCTGAATGGCAGGTGCCGATCGAATATCGGTGATGGTCAAGTTGGGGTTGTTGGTCGAGTGGTAAGGTTCCGGGAAGAGGTGGTCGCTCAGGGCCAGACCCCAGTAATCGGTGATCTGAGTCCTGAACCCTTGATCCCCCTTTTCCCTGACCTCGCTGATCAAGCTCGTGTAAAAGTCGAACTTGCCATCGGCGGGGACGACGAGGTTCGAGTCGATGTTCCAGATCTGACGAGCATGGCAAACGATAGTAGTGTTATCAGATCGAGCTACGAAGACCGAGAAGACGACCGTCGACCACTCACGTTCCTGACCAAATAATCCGGCTGAGCACCGTCATTCGCCATCCACGTACTGATCGCCCAACTCCCCCCACTCAACCCCCCAACATAGCTCGTCAACCCCAAAACGTCCCCAACGCTCCCCTCCGTGGTATTCTGCAAAAAGGCCTGCCCGGACCCGTGGATCATGGCTCGGTACCCTCCACCCGAGAGCGCCATGGCCACCTTGGGGGTCCTCGAGGGCATAGTCAGACCCTGGGCCGACGTCCGGGATTGCCAAGCGGAATCCAAGGCCGGCTGTCGTTGGTTCAGATAGTCCGTCTCTACCGTACTGAGCGAGTCGGCCGGTCGGTTCCAAGTGATCCCACTGGGGCAGGTGACGTTGTACGGAGCATACCCCCGTGGTTCGCTCCCATCGTCTCCTCCGAATATATCACCCAGCAGGGACTTTTTCTGAGGTTGGATGAGCTCTTTGATGGATTGTCCCGTGGACTGGGCGGTCTCTACCAGTTCGACCAAGGCTCGAGCTTGAGCCGGGGTGATAACGTGGGAACCTTGAGCATCGCCAGAAGGGGTGGCGAGGGTGCTGGCCGTCAGGAGGGAGGAGAGGACGACGGCTTTGGTGACGAGCTGCATGGTGGTGTAGCAAACACGTCGACTGCGACTGTGCTGTGATCTGGGAATGAGACGCTTTGCTCTATACCGTCGAGACGAAAGAGGAAGAACAAGAGGGGTATGTGTGGCGAAAAGTCGTGACAACCAGAGAGAGCCCGTCTATTATATGTATGTCTACGTACACCAGGAGAGAGTGGATGATGATGTCAATCGACGTCGTCGTCTTCCTTTGTGTGGGATGAGGAAAAAGGCATACGACCTCTACCTGGTGTGTTTGTTGCTGGTTTTTCGCCTCCCGAAGGGATCACGATCTCCGACGGTAGGCGTAGGCGGGCGTAACGGGGCGACGTCATCCCATCCACACGACCGACCGACCCTGGACCTCCATCTTCTCTTGACTTTTCGGCCACCCCCACACAGCCTCTGGTTTGACAAACAACACACTCGCTCGTACGCTCGTAAGCGATACGACATGACAACCTCGATCGCCCACAGAGAGCAGCAGAGGGCAAACGAGGACGTCGGTCATTGAGAGGAAGGGACCACAACGGACGAGCGACGACGACGACAAAGGTACGGGAATCTCTCTGAAAACTGGCAAGCAACTGGCCGCCGGGCGCGCCCCATCACATGTCCATGATCGATCAACAAGTCCCGAAATCATCATCGATTGCATCGATGGCATGCATTCGCGCGGACATCAGGTTATTCTTGCCTCGAATTGGATGACGAGTTCAAGTAAAATGATGAGATGTCCGTGCCCAACTCTCGCTCGGATCCGCCAGACCCCCCTCGGAGCATCTCACAAAATCACAAGATCCTCTGATCAAGCGAGCTGTTGTGAATCACCCATCACCCACACTGTGATGGCCTACAATCGCATCCAACGACCTCCAACCTTCCAAACTCATCAGAACCATCTTGCGCATCTTGTCCACCTCGCCTTCTACTCAACTGATCAACTAAAGGATCTAGCCGAATGTCATCCGGAATCGCAGCCCAGAGACGGACCGGCGCACCCGTCGTCGGCGAAGTATTGATGGACGCAAGTATCTCCTCCTCCTCCACCTCCTAACCCTAATGCTCAACAAACTTGTCCAGCTTCTCATGTCGAAGATCAATCACTGACCAAAAATACACATTCGTTCTTCCCGTCCCACCCCACCTACTTCTTACTACAACCTCTACCCCTCTACCCCTCGTCCCTCTCGCCTCTCGACAGTTCGCAGACGGCGGCACCTACTCCCAAAAGACCCTCAGCGAATCCATCCTCGAAGTAGAAAAGATCCGCAAATCCTTTGAAGCCAAGAAACAGGCCGAACGCGTCGAGAGGGCGTTGAAGGAGGGCGAGTTGAGGGCGGGGGACGTTGATGTTTTGGTGAGTCGAATCAGCTGAGATTGGGAGGAGGAGGAGGGGTATAGGAATAAGAAAGAGGAGTAGGGAAGAGGAGTAGACGGTGAAGAGGGGATAAAGTAAAAATAGAGAGGAAGCAAAGAGACGCAGAGAAGGAACTCGGATCATCCGGTTGAACAACGACAACATTATCATCATCATCATATCATCATCATCATTGACAATCCGACCTCGGAAAGCTGATTTTTCTTCTATACATTACGTACTATACCTTCCTCTCCTCTCCTTCCCTTCCCTCCCTCCCCTTCACGATCCGCTCCAATCCCAAAAACAAACCCCTCTCGAAAAACAGGTCAAGGAATTCTCATTAACACCCAGCCAAGCCAAGACCTGCCTGATCGAATCGTCCGGAGATTTGCGGGCTGCCGTCAAGTCGCTCTTTGAGGGGAGCGTCTTGCCCGCAGGAGCATAAAGCATAGAGCGTAGAGCATGTCGACAGGGAAATCATTGGAAGACAAGGAGACACGGAAGGGAGGACGGGTATAGATGTATGGTGTGACATATCAGGCGGATCTGTTGTACAGCCGATTAGTAATACAAGTGCATGCATAGCTTTGTGTGTGTGTTTCGATGGTGAATCTGATTCTTCGCGTCACCCCAGAGTCGAAGCGCGTCTAGTTAGTTGGGCTATGCAGCGGACGCCGGGAAGGAACCTCTAAAGAAAGCTTGATCTTGCTTGAGGAGTTCCTCATCGAGGCCAGATTTGTCGAAAGGACCAGAGCCGTAAGCTCGCATGGAACCAATGAGAGCACCCATTCGAGCCGCGGCCAACGACATCTCGCCCGGCGTCTCGAACGCCTCCTCAAGGAAACGCAACGGTTCATAGACGTTTTCGCTGTGACCGGCAACGTAGAGGTGAAAGTCGGGCTCAGAGGTGACGGGAGATCGAGTCTGCATACTAGTGCCGGGCATACGGGGATCCGGTCGGATATCGAGGGATTCATTGCCGCCTGGATTCAGGTCGAGCCAGATGAAGAGGCGTCGATGAGCCATTAGGGCCTCTCCCGAGAACGATTTCAATCCGGTTGCGAAATCGCATTGCCACTTCGAGGAACTGGGGTTGACCGTATTCTTGACTTGGATGACGAGGTATATGATCCTCCTGGCGTCAAAGGGCGCGTTCGGGTCGAATTGGTAATAAATGGGCACAGCCAGGTCCCAACCAGCTTGCCTCGGCGCACCGCGGATCGCTGCGCGTCGGACCCAGGCTTGCACCATATCGCAGTGAGGTAGATGGTCGCCGTCGGTAGCGACCCGGCTCATCGTCACGAACTGGGTGAAGTTGACAAAGTAGTCATCGGCCCAGACTAGCAATTCCTTGAAACCGGGCGCGAGTTGCTCGTCGTTCAACCGATGAAACAGTGCTTTTAGCCAGATGGACAATCTGATCGGCTTGAGAGTATCGACGGTGTCGTGCTGGTTTTGCCACTTTGTAGCTGCACCGTCAGCGGCAGCCGAGAGCATCATGAGGGCGAATTCCTCTCCCGACATTCCAACATCGATCTGGAATTGATCCACGCCGTGGTGAATAGCTTTGATGGCGTTCCTCCAATAATGTCGTGGATGCTGCCTTGTCTCGTGAGTCGCTGCTAGACTGTGTCAGGATAAAGAGATGTAGGTGCGTAGCGAGAAGTTCAGCAAATATTTGCCACGTCAATCGATCTATCGAGCATACCTGAGAATCGGTTCCGATGGGGTATTCGTTATGATGGCGCCTTCCCGTGGCAGAACCTTTTCTAAGCGGCGTAGATGATTTTCAACAAGACTCTCCGCAAATTTCCTATGAGAGACCACCCCTGCGGAAGATGTAATCCATTGAGCGTAAGTCAATAATCCACTGCGGGCGAACACAATATCGCTCTGGATGCGGCATACCGTGAAAGCCAGGAATTGCCAACGGAAACCTTTGTGTGAAGAGTGCAATGATCTGTTCACTATCTTCCACAGGCGTTGCTCCCTTTTTGGCGACTTTTGTGAGCTTCAAGAAGACGCGCGTCAGGTCTACGCCAGCGTAGACGAGCCCACCCGTCTCGCTCCTCTGAAGCCACGAGTCCGCCCATAAAGGACGACCCATCAAGGGGAGATATTCCTTCATGTCGCTGTCAAGCTTCGAACGATCTCTGCCTTCGCAAATGTCCATATATGCCTTGCGCTTGGCGATCATTCCTAAATCTTGTGGTAGGAATGAGAACGGCTCGCAAAGCTTCAAGGCACCGCGCATCGGCCGCGCGGATGAACTCAACGCTTCACTGCCGGCCAGCCTGGAGATCTGCGTGTTGGTATCCAACAGTAGGACCCAGCTGCGAGAAAGCTTCATCGAGTTGAAGTGTGATCGAAGAGATGTCAACTGATCACTCCCCATCTGCCCGCATTCGTCGATAGTCAAGTGTATGAAGTCGGTACTATTGACAGGAAGAATGCTTTCCAGGGCTTTCCAAGAGGTCCCCGCCTTGAGAACAAGATCACGAAGCATGGAATGATGTCGGTAACTCGTGGTCGCCGAAGCTTGCTCGACCTTGGGCCTCACGGCCTCTTCCAGAGCCTTTTCGCAATTCGCATTTATCGACTCGAGAAGCGTCTGGCGCCTCGCGGATACCGAGCCTCTCTCGCCCATCGAAAGAGGCGACATGTCTTTGGCAACAGCCGACTTGAATTCTTTCCATCGGTCAGCCATTTCGGGTTGCGATATGTCGACGGGTGTAGTGATGTCCTGATGGAACATCTTGAACCACTTTCCCGTGAGATACTTCGCAAACTCGTCGGCGAAGCACATGAGCCATATGGCAACGCGATCAGCCTGCTTGTAAGCGAGGTCTGTTTTCGTACTGGCCTGGTCTAGTTTCGGACTTTTATTGGCGCCGTTGAAGGGAGTCAGCCACAATGCAACCGTGTCGTCGCGTTTCGGCTCTGACACGGGATGATCGTCTTTAGGCTCCTCCCTGACGCAAGTGAAGAATCCGAGCTCCAGACGCGCGAGTTCGAGGGCGGTTTTTGACTTCCCACTGCCGGACGATTGGATGATGGGTACTATCGGAGCGTAGTGCGTCTCGTATCTGAAAGTCTTTCCCAACGCAACGATGTGACCATGAAGGTACACGACTCCCTGGCCTAAGAACGTTTGCGCGAAATCATGTTCGATACGACTCTGTTGATTCTTGGCTACTTCGATCGGTTGGTTTGGGACGTAGGGGTCCTTTTTCAATTCGCTCAACCAGAAAGCAATGGTGGATCCAGGTGACTCGCGAATCTTGATGACCTTTCTCAGTGGTGCCCAATTGTTAAAGCCGGCGACATCCATGAGCGGTTCCCAGATTCCACACCCGTCTGGTAGGGTTGTATATTTCCCTCTGTATTGGTCAATTTTGAAATGGGCCGCTGCAAGGAGTGCTTTTGTGTACGACAGCTCTGCCAGCACGTGAAAACCCCCGATCAAAGGTTCGCACTCCGCGGTCGAGCGTGCTAGAGGCTTCTTAAGGGTCTCGGGATCTAGGTCGTCGGGCAAAGCCTTCATCAAAAGTTCGAACGGGTCGCTCTGAACAGCGGCTTCCATATCGATATCATGCGGTCCAGATTCGATCTGCAGAGGTGCATCCTCCATGTTGGCGTCCTCCATCGTGAGATCGAGTCGGTCCTAGACGGGGTGTCTTTGAAAGGAGATGGGGTTCGTCTCTCGTACGTGAATCTGGGGAGAGGAGACTAGCTGTGGTACGAGATAGCCTTGTCAGTCTTGTGGATCTGCCGTGCGAGAGTCGTCAACGGGGGGTCGAACTTACCAGAGAAGCGTCCTGCGTGATCGCTGTGTTTGCCGCGTGTCCAGTCGTTAGACCGTAGTAAGGATGTGGACGAGTCCGATTGGGGAGAGTAATTCGGTGCACCAGTGGCCAGTGTAACTATTCTATCGACGACGATGGTGATGTTGCGATATTGTCACAAGACAACACGATCAAGAACTGCAAAGAGTTACTGCGAAGACGTTTTGATCAATCGACGATCGACGACCTCCTGCCGCTGCTAGCTGCTAGCTGCTAATGATACGCGTCGCCCTCCCAGTTAACGTAACGTCAGTCATATCCCAACGTCAAAGAGGGCCACTAGCCACCAGTGGTAGATCACATCGAGTACATCGAACAAGAGACATGTCTCATACACGCCGCACATGAATATCACGACAGAAATTAGACATGTCCAACGATGAGACTACTTCAATCTCCAGCCTTTATCTGTTACGCCCTACTTTTTCTTGCTCCGCTTGACAGGCGGTGGTCGACTGTACTTTTCGAACAAGGCGTTCATAGCCGACTCTCGAGATCCCTGTCGTTTGGCGATCATCGCCGCCAGACCCGAGAGGTCGTCCTCGTCCTCGTCTCCAGCCGATGTAGGCTCGCCCGTCCGGCTCCTCTTGCCCGACTTTCCCTTGACTTCCGCGCTCTTGCCCGACCCTGACCCTGCAGCCTTCTGCGCATCGCCGTACATCTCCTCCCAGATCCCCAGAACCTTGGCATGCTCCTCGGCTTCTTTCGCTTCCCCAGCTTCGACCTTGGCTCTCCGACGTTTCCCCTTGACGCTCCCGCTCGTCTTTGTCCATCTGGCGAGACGTTCCACCAAACCAGACTCGATCGAGGATTCGATGAGGGTTATGAAACGTGCTTCGTCCTTTGTCGTGGAGTGAGGTATGCGGCTCATGATACCGTCGAGATCGCCTGTGGATGTGCGATATGCTTCGAGGACGTCCTCCGTCTCCTCTTCTGAACCTGCTCCGGTCAATGAACGGACGATCAGCGAATGGAACACGGCGACTCGACGTTACGACTCGCCTTGATATCGTTTCCTATCCTCGTCCAACATCTTCTTGTCGACCTTTGTAAAGACCGTCTCAAAGTACGTCGCCCATTCCATCCCCTCGCCCATATCGTCAAACGTCACTTCGCTAGTCCTGCCGGTAGCATCGTACCTGGCACATCAAACCATCAACATCGACTATCAATACTCTCGCCTTTTCCGGTTTCCCACGGGCTGTCGAAACCCCACAACCCAAGTCTCACCTGGCTTTCCGCTTCTCATCGCTCAGGACGGCATAAGCGAACCCGACCTTCTGAAACTCGTCCGCCAACCTCTTCTTCTCCTCTTCAGACTTGGTGGCATGTTTATCCGGATGACATCGAATAGCGGCCTTTCTGTACGCTCGTCTGACGTCTTCCTGGGAGACGGCTTCCCGTTCGGACTTGTCCGCCGTCGGTAACGAGATCCCTAGGGCGGTGTAGAGGATGTAGGGCGATTCGGCCTGTTCCACCTCGCTAAAGAACTGATCCATCGGGTCGTTGAAGCTCATGGTGAAGGTCTTTTGGTCGTGAGCCTTTTGTCAGGATCGTTATGAGCTGGGCCGGGTTAGGTGTCCAAGGTATTCAAAGAGCCAAAGGGAGAAGAACCCAAGCTTGCTCTTACAACGCGTCTCTACATGAACCAAGAGACGCGTCGCGTCGCGTCCTAACTCTGAATCTTGGCAATCCCAACGTCGGCAATCACCGAATCCGATCCAAGGGCCAATGGCCAATGGCAATGCTATTCTCTAATGTCTGATGTTTGACCAAACTACAAAATACATGTCCTGAAATATCCTTATACAAATTCCGAGCGGGGACGGAGGCAGCAAGGGATGAATGTCCAGACTCCGCCTTGCCTCCAATGTGGCACGAAAGCGAAGAGAAAGATGTATTACTACTGTTATTACACGACCCTACCGAGACCAGCTGATCCGGCAATCGAAATGATCGAGAGAGAGAGAGGAGGATTCTTGGGCTCTCTATGATGCACCGGACACGATCGTCTAATTGGCGCTGGCCGGTTCGAATTGAGCCAGCCCGCCAAACGCGTTGAGACCCTCGGCATCTGAAGTCCGCCTGGCCTTTTTCGTCGGGGCCGATGCGCTCGTAAACTGGTCGACGATCGAGCTCGACCCCTTGGCCACCTTTTTCGCGGGCGGTTTCGATGAGGGACCCGCAACGATGCTATTCTTGCGCGAAGGGATCGAGGCTTCCTTGGTACCAGGAGCGGCTCGGTTCCTGTATAGGTGTGACGAGGAGTACGAGATCAATCACTGTCTCCCAAGCGTTCCTATTGATAGTGTCTTAGACTCACCTCTTCTTGATCACGTCCGTCTTCAGCGACAGAGGTCGCACAACACCATGGAGCTTGTAGAACAGACCGCATGCCTGATAGAAACCACATCCGATACCCAGAAGGAAAGGGTCAGCTTGACGAACCCGTCTGCGTATCAGGCCGACACTCACGTTACACAACGGCTGCCCATCAGGATCTCGTCTCCACAGCGGAGTGTTGGTCGTCTGACAATTGGTACACATGGTCGGCGGTTCCCCCGAGGTGATGACCGAACCCGCTCCGTGATCGTTGTCGCTCGAAGGCGTGTTCGGGCCCGTCTTGCTACCTCCCTTTCCAGATTTGGTCCCCTTCTTGGTCGGCTGGCTCGAAGACGGCTCCGAAGGCGTCATGCTCTGCACACCGAGCCCGGCCAGATGAGGGGAGCTGTTCGACCGGATGGGCGCTGGCGCTCGAGCGTCTTCCTTGTTGACGGGGACTGATTTCCCGCCTACGCTCCTCGGCATCTGTTTCGTCGGTCCATGGGGTGACGATTCGGCATGCGGTGAGTCTGTCGCCGAGACCGAGATCGCCCGATCAGACGTGTGACCCATGTTCCCGAGCATCTGAGCCGGGTTGATATGGGTGAAAGGGTTCACCGTGGCGTTGGTGTTGAGATACTGTTGCATCATCTGCTGGAACGTCACGGACGAATCCCCTTGATTCAGGTCTGCGCCATCGAACGATTGAGCACCGTCACCGCCCTGCAAGAGCCCAGGAGCGAGAGTCTCGACGGGAGCCTGATGCGACGTGGAAAAGGATGTCATGTTGGCCAAGCCGCTGTCATTGAAAGCGTTGGCAAAGTTGAGCATGTCGCCCGGAGACGATGCCGAAAGCTGGGTCCCAAAGTCGAGCATATCGGTCGTGTTGGCCGGTGTATTCGTCGTCGCCGCCGCCATGTCAAAGAATGTTTCGTATGAATGCGGGAAAGAAAAGGTGAACGCTGTACTAGGAAACTCGCCAGGAGGCAGGTTCGTCGAGTCGGCCGTCGGGAAATCCAAAAAGTTGCCACCATCGTCCTCTGGTATAGGGACCGGGGCCTTGGCCAGAATTTGAGGAGAGGCCTCCGCTGGCCGCTTCCGAGCCTGCTTCGCGGTCATTGGAGGAGGTATGAAGCCAGGAGATGATCCCGAAGAACCCTTCTCGACCGTATGGTCAAAGCTCGTCTTTCGCACGCGTCTGGGTAGGTATCCGTATTTGGGATGATAGTTTTCTTCCGTCTGACCGTACAGTCCAGGACCAGAGATGCCTGGCAATCCAGCGCTATTGTTGTCAAGGGGCGATCCTCGGTGCGAAGCGGTAAGCACTGAAGGGGGCACCTGGCCAGACAAATGCAACGGCTGACCATCCGCGCTGGATGCCGAGGTGGCAAAGGCGTCATAGGCAGCAGCAGCACGGACCGCCTGATTCAGGTCGAAAGACCTGGGCACGCCGATCGGGCCGGAAGAAGCGCTCGTCGACGTATTAACGATTCTGTTGCCGGCTTGGTTGTCTTGCTCGTGTTTGAGGTCACCTGTTGCCATGCCCAGACTAGCGTGGGGCAAGTTGGGCAGACTGGCTCCACCAAGCTGCCAGGGTTGATTATAGAGCTGTGATTCGTAAAACATCGGATTCGGCTCAACCACGTCCTCCCGACCGAGAAGACTGTGTGAATGAGCTTCAGAGCCGTGGTCGTAAGGATTTCGGACTCGGTTGAACGTAGATCGCGAGCGCGATCTCGACTGCGGTCTCCAGTCCATGACCGAGACTCGCGAGCGCGAGCGGCTAGCAGCCCTCCAATCCATGGCGTCGACACTAGAAAGTATAACAATTCAGTAAAGAACTTTCAATGTACATTCTCACTTGGCTGGACTCACTCGTTTTGCTGACCCTGAGGACTCTCGGCGTCGAAACCGACGACGCGACCTTTACCCTTGAAACGCCCACGTCGTCCTCGCTCCACCTCTTCACCGGCCATGGCACCTGGCTTATCGGCCTCCTCGGCCGCCTCATCCTCTTCTTGTACCAATTCCATTCCGCTCTGCGTCTTGGTACCGTCCTCAGGCTTTTTCATGGTGAGGTGCATCATACGCCAGGTCAAGTTTTCCATTCGAGCTCCATTGGGAAGCCCGCCCTTGGCCTTTGCATAGGCCTTCCAGACCTGCGTGGCGAGGGGATCTTTCTTGGCCATGTCCTGCGCATTGTCTGCGAATTGCAATCCCGACGACTCGCTCGGCGAGTTGCCCACCGGCGATATGAGCTGGAGTTCGCCTGCATTGCTCGTGCGACGAGACGTCGGCTTGGAACTGGCGGCTCCATTTCCACCCACAAGGCCAGGTGTAGCTCCTGGCGTTGAAGGATGGCGGGAAGAGAAGAAGTCTTCCCCGAGAATATCCTTGACGACGTCAGCTGATCGCGGACCGGAGTTCGAGAAGCTGCCGGATAAGCCCTGAGCTGAAGGTGACACAGGCAGCTCGGTCGTAACGCTTTGCTGTTGCATGAGTTGTGCCAGCTGACGTTGCATCGACTCGGCGTCGAGCGCAGACGCTTGATTCCCTCCCGACCCAGCGGACTGCTGCTGAGCTTGCTGTATGCTGAGTCCGATCCCCATCCCGATACGTATCGCGAGCTCCAATCCAGAATGACCGAATTGAGCGAGATTCTCCAGTGAAAAGCCCTCGGGCAAGGGTGGTAGGTCGGGTAACGCCGCTTGACTCGCTGGAGAAGTACCAGAGGACATCGTCGTACCCGTTTGACTGGGCGGCTGCGATGCGAAATTGGATCCAGAGGGTCGAGGAGCCGGTTGTCGTGGCGAGGTCGTCGTCGATGTAGGGGCGGAAAAAGTATAGTTGTGAGCCGCGAGTGAAGATTTGCGCGATTTGCCTGTGCGCTGTCCATTATTGGAAGTCTGCTCAAGAGGAACGAGAAAATCAGCAAAAGGGCGGAGGTATTGTGTCAACATTATCCCCATGCACTAACCTTGGACGTCAAGGATTTGGCACTCGTCCCGAAACTGGATCCGGGAACAGACCCGGCCTGGAATGGGGTTTGTGGTTGTTGGGGTCCCGACACCGATGTTGACAACGAGCTCGGTATCGTCATCGGTGTCGTAGGCGTCCCACCGACACCGCGAGAAGGACCCCAACCGCCTGAACGGTTGGTATTGAGCGATCCCGGCGTATAGCCGAACGACGACGAGAAACCCGACGAGGGCAAATGAGGCGATCCGAAAGCGTTCCCGCTCTTGTTGCCAGATTGACCGGCGGATTGCTGGCTCGTACCGAGTCGACCGGATGAACCAGGTAAGGAAGAGGAGAAATGGCTAGGTGTAGACGCCGCAAATCCAGGGACGTGACTCGTCCTCCGCGCATCGCCTTGATTCGACTGACCGAACGGCGTCGCATTCGGTTCATTCTCCTGGCGTTCGAACGATTGTGACGGCGCTGGCGGCTGCTGCTGTTGCTGCTGTTGTTGTTGTTGTTGTTGCTGCTGCAGTCTTCTTGTCAACAAGCTCTGAGAGGACGAAGAGTTGGCAGGGGGAACAACAGCTGGAGGTGCCTCTCGGGAGCCAAACTCGGGACCTGTGAACTGAGCCAGACCTCCTTGCTGTACCAACCCATTGATAGCGGCAGCGACCGCTTCGTCCGACAAGCCGGCCCCCTCGGCGCTATTCAGCAGTGCAACGAACTCGGGCGACATGAAATCCGCCATGTTGACCTGCGGCTGTCCGTTCAACGGCGTCGCAGCCCCGCTTGTCGGCACGCTGTTCGTCTGTCCGAAACCCGCGGAACTCCCACCGTTGACGACATTACCCTCTTCCGGACCTCCGTTCTGTTGTGAGAACGAGTTCAACGCGTTCCAGTACGTATTCTCCTCGGCCAAGCGATCCCGTTCGTCCATCTCCCGCACAGGGTCCGCACCGAAACTCCCGAACGGCGTGTTGGTCAGGGAAGACGATGTCGACATCCCATTGTTATGATGCAAATTCTGATTCTGGTTCTGGCTCTGATTCTGCATCGCGCCATATCCAAAGCTCTGCCCTTTCCCCTCGTGCAGCGGTGTCAGACCGGGGAACGGATAACTCCCATTCATCCCTCCCCAAGGTGATGGAGGAGGTTCCGACGGCGTAGTCGACCCGCTCCGGGAGTACGGATGATGTTGCTGCAACGATCCCTTTCGCATGCTCCTGGACGGGTGGAATGACGACCCGGTCGACCCGACGCTGGACGGTTCGAACGAGACGTGCTGTTGTTGCTGCATGCTCTGACGGGCCGATCCAGACCTGCCCACTGGGATCGAACCGGAGACATTCATAGGCGGAGACATGTTGCCCTGTTGCAACTGCATCTCCCCCAGACCTCCCGAATAGTTGGGCGTCTGGGCTCGACTGTTCGGCTCGGACCCGGTATTTCCTGGAGAAGCGAACTGGTGCGACGAGAACCTAGGCGAGAACCCAGGCGTGTTCGTTCCCGTACCCCCTGATCCAGCCGATCTTCCTGTGCCCATTCCCATCCCCATTCCCATGTTCATGTTCATCCCCATCCCGATCCCGCCTTGCCCAATACCACCCGGAAATACCCCATTCAAAGGCGAATTGTTCCCATCGTTCCTCCCGCCCACGGACGAAGCAGACGCAGGACCCAGAAACGCCGTCGCCTTGAACCCGGACCTCGATCCGCTGTTATTGGGAACGTTCCCGTTCCCCGTAGCGACCGAGATCTGGGGTTTGACAAACCCTGCCGACGACCGGTTGTTCGTGTTGGTCTGACTATTGTTCGATGACCTGCCTACGTTGACGTTCATGGGGAAAGAAGAAGAAGATGACGATGACGGTATACCCTGCTGCATCCCACCACGTTCGAATCCGCCCATCGGAAGTTGTTGCTGTTGCTGATTCACACCCGCACCCGCACGTTGACCCTGACCCTGACCCTGTTTCCCTCTACCTTGATTGACCACCCCCATCCCGCTCCCATTCCCATTCGCATTCACATTCCCAACCCCTATCCTCGCACTCGCATAACTCCCCACCCCACTCGCACTCCCCGTAGCGACCGCCCCCGTGACCGTCTGCACCGGCACAGCCGGCCTAGGAGCCAACCTCGGTAACCTCCTCGTACTACCCCCACTCCCACTCCTATTCCCCGCGCTCCGGGTCGTCGAGTTGGACCTGGACGTCCCGTTACTGGCCGTACTCGGAGCTGGGGAGGAAGCCGCGTTGGCTCCAGTAGAGTCTCCGGGTGATGGGCGGTGGGCGGTTGTAATAGACGAGGATGCCTGGCCTGGGGCGTTGTAGCCGGACCCAGGCCCGGTAAAAGGTGGGGAGGGGGATGTGAGCGGAATCTTGACGGTCGGTCTTGATGGTCACAATGGGGAATCTAGGTGAGTTGAGGGGAACCGGATATGAGGTCCCGGTGGAGTCTTGAGTTCGACCCCGGCCCGATCCTAACACAGCTGTATTGATTGAATTATGAAGAGAGAGGAGACCGGATGAGAATATCTTCGAGTCCTGGATCTTGTATCTGTAGGCGGGCTGTCGATATCGACCTCAGATGATTATAGTATTATTGAGATACCTGTAAAGTGTCCAGGTCAAGTAGACGACACAGTCCATCTCTCTTGATTAGCGTCTGCTCCGATTCGTGGTCAAACTCGACACAAAATGGCTCAGAGCTCTTGCACCAACGTCCACACTAAGATCGACACCGTCATCCCGTCATCTCGTCTCCATCGGGAACCACCGGCTCTCCAGGAGCCCTACCTCAGACTCTCTCGGCCTCAAGCAGCCTCCGACTTGCTTTGAAAGTCCGATCGACCTCTCCTTCCGACTCCAAATAGGAGTACTCATCTCATCTCGACCCGACCTTCGATCTCCATCATGATATACCCGAACCCGAACAAGGTCGACTCACCAGAAAAAGACGACCCCTCGATCCGAAAGTACTCCTTCTTGCCTGATCGTATCCCCTGCTTCGTTAAAGTTTCCCGAGACGAGCGGTTCGTGGACACACCGAAGAACAGATCGATGTCCTTGTCGAAAGTCCCAGTCCCGAGTCCCTGGTTCGATGGCCAATCCGAGGTCGCAGCTTTCCCTTCCCCCGACGGCTCTTGCGTTCGGCTCTTGGCTGTCGAAGCTGCTGCTAGTTTCGAGTCGAGACGTGACGACCTCTACACGCAAAAGCTCTCTAGCTCTAGTTTGCGACTTGTTACAACTAACTGCCTGCCACTCCACTGAAATCTGATGTTGTATCGAGGAGGTCTTGTTGAAATAAAATGTTGAATCGCAAGCAAGCAAGAGCAAGAGAGAGGTCTGGACAGGGACGAAAGAGGCGTGGGATTCAGAGTCAGCGGGGAGGGAGAGGAGGGGGCAGGGAGAGCGAGGGAGACGGGGGGAAGGGGATCCGCGCGAAGGAGGCAGAGGCAGCAGCAAGTGCAAGTGACCCGCGGCAACGAGCAACGGGCAGAGAGATCAGAGCATTCATGTATCGCATCAAACACGACAAGGCTCGAGACATTAACCACGAAAGACCTGATGTACAACGCTGCACCAAAACACCGCATCCTTGTTTGATCGCTGAGGTCTGGTTGTTCTTTTCGGGCGAGAGAGAGAGAGGGAAATTCGCCTGGACCAACACATCTTCCGACCCGGGCAGAACACCGAGTCGACCAAGACGTCGACATCCCTAAGCGAGCCCAGCCGAACGAACGAAATAAAATAGCCCGAGTCCCAAAACGTTCATCGACATCGAGAGCGATTCTCGATATTGACCCGGACAACGACAATCGCACTCTCTCGACCTCTCCTGTATCTGCTGGTGATTGTGACAGCTAGTACCCACCCTGTTCATCGCCTGTAGCTTACTAGTACGTAGCACGTAGCACAAACCTCTCACACACAGAAAGTGCATGAGCATGAACACCCTCCACTCTCGGCCTTGTACTCGCACTCGGTCTTCTTCCCGTGCCACCCTAACCCATCCCAATCCCACGCGCGTGTAGCCGTAACCCGCAACCCGCTACCTCGTACAGCCGGGATTAGGGTTTGGACCAATCACGAGCCTGGAAATCCCTCGGGATCACCAAGTCGTAGCTTTGGGTCGCTGGGTCGGATATGGTCTATGATCTATGACGAGATTTTGGGCTTTGCGGATTCTCGCATCTCTCCATGACCAATGAGTTTTTTGCCCTCGGGACGTCCCCTCGGTGTCGTAAAAGAAAAGGACGGGTCGAACGCAGGTGCCGAATTTCGTACAATACATTTGGAACGAAGTTTCATCTTCCGTCCAAGAGATGAACGAAGGTGAAGTGTGACAAGCGCAGCTGATCGCGCTGCGCCCAAAAGGTTTGTCGTACAAGCTTCAATAACGAGGAGGGAGAAGATCTTCAAAGTGTCAGAGAGGAGGAAGATATGGCTCGGTTTCGGTCTGACGGATTGAATGCGGGCTGACCAAAGTTCAGGTTATGTGCTCAGTCTCGAAGGTAGGTGAACGGCTTATTTGGTCCTTTGGGCAGTACCAATACGAATAGTTTGAAACTTGGAGGACGGCGCATTTGAAAACTGAAGCAGAAGGAAGAATTTCATCGGGCGCTGAATATGGTCATGATGTCGTGCATGTCACAGAGCAAGGTATGGTAGCCGCTTGATACATAAAAAGAAGATACAACTCGTCAGGCCCAACCCGCAATCTACAAACTACAACTGAGGTCGGTTTGAAACGTGAAAAGCAACAAGGACTGTCACCCGTGTTCATGCATCCCCCTGCTGTAGGATCGGGACCGAACAACGAAAACCCGCCCTCTTCTCCAGTCTTCTTCACTCCCGCCGGATCTTCCCTCGATACGCTCGACCACTATACCTCTCGAGTGGCAGACGGATCATAGCGCGGCGGGACCAACGTCGAGGTGGACCATGTTCAGTGGGATATGTCCGATATAATGCAAGCTATCCTCAATTCAAGCCCAGTCCGCATAAGAGCGAGATTTGGTGGACAACGAGAGCCGTGGGATGAACATTAAGTGAGAAAAGAGAAATTAGAAGATCAAAGATCGACTTTTATCAGCTCTCCTCTTAGTCTGTATCGCTTCTCACCTCCCGGCCGTTCCGCATTATACACCCCTCGCAAAAAAGCTAGAACTAGAACTCACTCTCCGAACCCTCCCACGTAATAAACGTCCTCCACCTCCAACCTCGCCCACAGGCTCATGTGTGCTCCCGGCGTATGCGGTAACCAGCGTTTCGCATCGGGGTGGTAAGACGTGTAACACCTCTGCAGGGTTTCCAGGTCGGTAGAGGGGTCGGTCTCGTTGATGGTGTGCATGCGCTAAGATGTCCCGGTAGAAATATGTGGGAGAGTCAATCTTCCATTCGAGCAAAAGGAGGAGATAGAAAGAGCTTGGACTCACCCCGGTAAAGGTCACCCTAGCATAATCCATCCTACTCCTCCCGCCCTCTTCCTGCTTCTTCTTATTCCCTCCTTCGGGCCCATGGCCCGTCCCCCTCCCATCCGTATCCCCGACCTCCACCCGCTCTTGGATGAGATAACTCGTCCGGCCTTCTGGGTCCGAGAGGATGTTACGAGCCGATTGTGAGATGGGTAAGAGGAGGAATGAGAGGGATGGGAAGGTGTGGCAAGGTGCGTCTGCGGGTTGTGCGGCGAGGAACACGGGGGTGAATGAGTTTAAAGAGGTTAGGACCATTATGAGATAGGATGGAGAGCCTGGGCTTACGGTACTGTTCTCCGGCGATTTGACGAAGTACGAAGAGAAAGAACAAGGCTTTGGCTTCAGCCTTCGACGCCCACGTTCAGTCGTCCCATAAGAAAAAGAAGCCTCACCTCGTTAGCAACGAACGGATGACCTACGTCCCACCCGGACCCGATAAAGAAGTGCCCGAAACAATCACCGTTAGCTACAGAACTCATTGGCGATCATCTGACATCGATCTGATGCGGACTCACCGGCCCTCACGGTCGTAACCGGGAAGACACTGGCGATACTGCCCATTGTCACGTTTCTGAGTAGGAACTCGACATGGTCCGCTATGAGTTGCATCATACGCCGATTTTTGCCAGGGCAAATGTTCGAGAGCAATCAGAACGTCAGCGAATAAATTGGCTTAAGAGGCTTGAAAGAGAGAATGCTTACCGGCTTGTCTCTGCGTCTGTCGATGAGAGAGCGGGTATTGTCGTGGATTGTCCGTTGGAGCTGCCCATGACGAGCTAGACAGGAGAGAGAGCCATAAAGTAGCAAACGTCAACTTCATCGCGGATCGTAGGTGTACTGTTCCGAGTAGATCGGGTAGTGAATATTTGATGGAGAGGTATAGCCGCATCGAACATCAAGGTCGACGGACATCTTGACCTCTCTACGTTACCTCGGTGGTCGATCGAACGCCTTCGCTCACGATTTACTTCCGAAGCAACGCTTAGTCGGAAGTAAACGACCACTTCTACGCGTGAGAAAGCGAATCATGTCCCCCCTCTCTGCCTTTCGCCACATCGCGCGATCCCCTGCATGTCCCTGGCCCATCGATTGTCGATTTCAGAATGGTTGGTGGTATTCCCCATCGTCATCAGCCAACTTGCTCGTTTGGACTCTTTACACCCCCCAGTCAGATCCTCTTCCAAGGAGGTTCTAACTAATCAAACCAACTAGCTGAGCCCTTTCGACCATGTCGTTCCCTCCAGGATTCGGCCCACCACCCGGGTTCGACATCACCGCCGGACCCTCGAGCACGGTCGACCACCCCGTCTCGCCTCCCGAGATCACCTCGCTCTCCCCACAAGAGATCGAGAAAAAGGCCAGGAAATGGCGTCAATCTCAGGTCAAGCGATTCGACGAGAAGCGTCGTCAAGGTGGTGGAGGTGGAGTCGATGGGGGGAAGGCTGACCTGCCTCCCGAGCATATTCGAAAGATCATGAAGGATCACGGAGATATGAGCAGCAGAAAGTTTAGGACGGACAAGCGTGTGCATTTGGGAGCGCTCAAGTATGTGCCGCACGCCGTGATGAAGCTGTTGGAAAACATCCCTTGTCCATGGGAACAGGTTCGAGAGGTGCCCGTCCTCTACCACATCTCCGGTGCCATCACGTTCGTCAACCAGGTCCCCCGTGTCGTCGAACCCATCTACCACGCCCAGTGGGCTTCGATGTGGTTGGCCATGAGGCGTGAAAAGCGAGATCGACGTCACTTCAAGCGAATGAGGTTTCCCCCCTTTGACGACGAGGAGCCCGTGACCGATTACGCCGACAACATTCTCGATGTCGACCCGCTCGAGTCGATCCAGCTCGAACTCGACCCGGAGGAAGACGCCGCGATCGAGGAATGGTTCTACGACCCGAAACCCCTCATCGATACCAAACACGTCAACGGAAGCTCGTACAAGACCTTCCGGCTCGACCTCGATCAGATGGCCAACCTGTACCGTATCGGACGACAGTTGCTGAGCGACTATTCGGACAAGAACGCGTTCTACCTGTTTGACCGCAAGGCGTTCTTCACCGCCAAGGCGCTCAACATTGCTCTGCCCGGTGGACCCAAGTTTGAGCCCCTTTACCGGGACATGGACGCTTACGACGAGGACTGGAACGAATTCAACGATATCAACAAGGTCATCATCCGAGGCATGATCCGATCAGAATACAAGATCGCCTTCCCTCACCTTTACAACTCGTTGCCCCGAAGCATCCACTTGGGAGTCTATCACGAGCCGAAAAACGTCTACATCAAGACGGACGACCCTGACCTCCCCGCATTCTACTTTGACCCGCTCATCAACCCCATCTCTCAGCGACAAGTCATCTCGGCCCATTCTCAGCTCGTTTCCCACGAAGACGCCGTCTTCGGCTTCGGCAAGGACGGGGATGACGATGACGACTTTGAGCTGCCTGACGAACTCGAGCCTTTCTTTGCCGAGGAAGAGTTGGAGAACGACAAGACTGCCGACGCGTTGGCCTTGTTCTGGGCTCCTTACCCTTACGACAAACGATCCGGTCGAACCCGCCGAGCGCAGGACATCCCGCTCATAAAGAACTTTTACCAAGAACATTGTCCTCCGAACCAACCCGTCAAGATCAGGGTGTCTTATCAAAAGCTGTTGAAGGTCTACGTGTTGAACACGTTGAAGCAGAAGCCTCCCAAGGCGATGGGGAAGAGGAACTTGTTCAGGAGCTTGAAGAATACCAAATTCTTCCAGACGACACAGTTGGATTGGGTCGAGGCCGGTTTGCAGGTCTGCAGGCAGGGTTTCAACATGCTCAACTTGTTGATTCACCGAAAGGTCAGTACCAGATTTAGTTTAGAGAGATGTTGTTGTCTTGCTGTCAAGCTAATGCAGCCTTTGGTCGACGTCGATAGAACTTGAACTACTTGCACTTGGACTACAACATGAACCTAAAACCGATCAAGACGCTGACGACCAAGGAGCGAAAAAAGTCTCGATTCGGAAACGCCTTCCACTTGATCCGAGAGATCTTGCGTCTCACCAAGCTCATCGTCGACGCCCACGTCCAGTTCCGTTTGGGCAACGTCGACGCGTTCCAGCTCGCCGACGGTCTCCAGTACATGTTCTCCCACGTCGGACAGTTGACGGGAATGTACCGATACAAGTACAAGTTGATGAAGCAGGTCAGGATGTGCAAGGACTTGAAACACTTGATCTACGCGCGATTCAACACGGGACCCGTCGGAAAGGGACCCGGTGTCGGTTTCTGGGCGCCTGGATGGAGGGTCTGGTTGTTCTTCATGAGAGGTATCGTCCCCTTGCTTGAACGTTGGTTGAACAACTTGTTGGCCAGGCAGTTTGAAGGGAGAAACTCGAAGGGAATCGCCAAGACGGTCACCAAGCAACGTGTCGAGTCGCACTTCGATCTCGAACTGCGTGCCGCCGTCATGAGCGATATCCTCGACATGATGCCCGAGTCGATCAGGCAGAACAAGGCCAAGACGATCATGCAGCACTTGTCGGAAGCTTGGCGATGCTGGAAGGCCAACATCCCCTGGAAGGTGCCCGGTATGCCTGCCGCCGTCGAGAACATCTTGCTCCGATATGTCAAGAGCAAGGCCGATTGGTGGACCTCGGTCGCGCACTACAACCGAGAGCGTATCAGGCGAGGAGCTACCGTCGACAAGGCTGTCGTCAGGAAGAATTTGGGGAGGTTGACGAGGTTGTACCTCAAGGCCGAGCAGGAGAGGCAGAACGGGTATTTGAAGGACGGGCCGTACATTTCGTCCGAGGAGGCCGTGGCCATCTTCAGTGGTACCACGCATTGGTTGGAGAGGTGGGTCGACGTGTGCGGATCCAGATAATGGTTTGTGACTGACGATGTTTTGCCTACAGCCGAAAATTCTCGCCCATTCCCTTCCCTCCTCTTTCGTACAAGCACGATACCAAGCTCTTGGTTTTGGCTTTGGAAAAGCTCAAGGGTGCCTATTCGGTGCAGGGACGTCTCAACCAGAGTCAGCGAGAAGAATTGGCCTTGATCGAGCAGGCCTACGATCACCCTGCAGAGGCCTTGTCTCGAATCAAGCGATTGCTCTTGACGCAGCGTGCCTTCAAGGAGACCGGTATCGAGTTCTTTGACACCTACGACAAGCTCATCCCTTGTTACGACATCGAGCCCGTTGAGAAAATCACCGACGCCTACCTGGAGTCGTTCCTCTGGTACGAGGCCGACAAGCGTCACTTGTTCCCTGCGTGGGTCAAGCCCGGTGATTCGGAACCCCCACCATTGCTCGTCTACAAGTGGTGTCAGGGAATCAACAACCTGACCGACGTCTGGGAGACCAACGAAGGCGAATGCGTCGTCATGATGGAGACGGTCTTGTCCAAGGTCTACGAAAAGATCGACTTGACCTTGCTCAATCGTCTCTTGCGTCTGATTATGGATCACAACTTGGCCGACTACATCACCGCCAAGAACAACACGACCCTGACGTACAAGGACATGTCGCACGTCAACGCTTACGGTCTCATCCGAGGTCTGCAGTTCTCGTCGTTCGTCTTCCAGTACTACGGTCTCGTCTTGGACCTGTTAATCCTCGGTCTCAAGCGTGCCAGCGAGATGGCCGGTCCTCCTCAGCTCCCGAACGGGTTCTTGCAGTTCCGCGACACCGAGACCGAGGTTGGTCACCCGATCAGGCTATACTCGCGATACGTTGACAGGATCCACATCCTCTTCCGCTTCACTGCGGACGAGGCTCGAGACTTGATCCAGCGATACCTTACGGTCCAACCCGACCCGAACAACCAGAACATCATCGGCTACAACAACAAGCGATGCTGGCCGCGTGACTGCCGAATGAGGCTGATCAAGCACGACGTCAACCTCGGTCGAGCCGTGTTCTGGAACGTCAAGAACTCGCTGCCCCGATCGCTCACCACGATCGAGTGGGACGAGTCGTTTGTGTCGGTCTACTCTCGAGAGAACCCGCAGTTGCTTTTCAGCATGTGCAACTTTGAGATCCGTATCCTGCCCAAGATCAGGGAGGGCGACAACTTTGTACTCAAGGACGCGACCTGGAACTTGACCAACGAGGCGACCAAGGAACGTACCGCCAAGGCGTTCTTGCGTGTGTCCGAGTATGGTTTGCAGAGCTTCCAGAACCGTATCCGACAGGTCTTGATGAGTTCGGGAGCGGCCACCTATGCCAAGGTCGCCAACAAGTGGAACTCGACCATCATCGCCCTCGTTACCTACTACCGAGAGAGTATTATCGGAACGCCTGAGCTCCTGGACATGCTCGTCAAGGCCGAGAACAAGATTCAGACCCGTATCAAGATCGGTCTGAACTCGAAGATGCCTAGTCGTTTCCCGCCAGTGCTGTTCTACTCGCCCAAGGAGTTGGGTGGTCTCGGACAGCTCTCGATGGGTTTCGTCCTCATCCCCCAGTCCGACTTGCGATGGTCCAAGCAGACGGCTGATGGCGGCACCAGCCATTTCCGAGCGGGTCTCACGCACGAGGCCGGTAACCTGATCCCCAACTTGTTCAGGTACATCGTTCCTTGGGAGTCCGAGTTCCAGGACAGTAGCCGAGTGTGGGCGGAATACGCCATGATGCGAAAGGAAGCGCAAGCGCAGAACAGGCGATTGACCCTGGAAGACTTGGAGAACAGTTGGGACCGAGGTCTTCCTCGTATCAGCACCTTGTTCCAGAAGGACAGGCAGACTTTGGCTTACCAGAAGGGTTGGAGGACGTCGTTGCACTTTGAGCAGTACGCTCAGGCTCGTCACAACCCGTTCTCATGGCACTCGCAGAGGCACGACGGAAAGCTATGGAACCTGAACAACTACCGTGTCGACGTTATCGCTTCGCTCGGAGGTGTGGAAGGTATCTTGGAGCACTCTTTGTTCAAGGGTACGGCACACAGCACATGGGAGGGTCTGTTCTGGGAGAAGGCATCCGGATTCGAGGAATCGATGAAGTCGAAGCGTTTGACAAACGCCCAGCGTGGTGGTCTGTCGCAGATTCCTAACCGTCGATTCACCCTATGGTGGTCGCCCACCCTCAACAGAGCCAACGTGAGTCGTGTATGATGAGATTGTGCGACGCCCCTCGACTAACTCATCTTTGTATCCCCTCGATAGGTTTACGTCGGTTTCCAAGTGCAACTCGACTTGACGGGTATTTTCATGCACGGAAAGCTTCCTACCTTGAAGATCTCGTACATCCAGTTGTTCCGAGCCCATTTGTGGCAAAAGATCCACGAGTCCGTGGTCATGGACTTGTGTCAGGTTCTCGATCAGGAGCTCGAGGCTCTTCAGATCGAGACGGTGCAGAAGGAGTTGATCCATCCCCGAAAGTCGTACAAGCTCAACTCGTCGGCATCGGACATCTTGCTGTTCAGCAGCTACAAGTGGAACATGTCGCGACCGTCTCTACTGTCGGACGCCAGGGACCACTACGATGGCACGATGACAGGCAACAAGTTCTGGATCGATGTGCAACTCCGATGGGGAGACTACGACTCGCACGACATTGAGCGATACGCCCGTGCCAAGTTCTTGGACTACACCAGTGATTCGATGTCGATCTACCCCTCGCCCACCGGATTGTTGCTCGCCATCGACTTGTCCTACAACTTGCACTCTGGATTCGGAAACTTCTTCCCCGGTCTGAAGCCCTTGGTCACCCAGGCCATGGCCAAGATCATGAAGGCCAACCCGGCTCTGTTCGTCATGCGAGAGCGTATCCGAAAGGGTCTTCAGCTCTACTCGTCCGAAGCTACCGAGCCGTACTTGTCATCGCAGAACTACTCGGAGTTGTTCTCGAACCAGGTCATCTGGTTCGTCGACGACACCAACGTCTACCGAGTCACCATCCACCGAACTTTCGAGGGTAACTTGACCACCAAGCCCATCAACGGAGCCATCTTCATCTTCAACCCGCGATCCGGACAACTGTTCTTGAAGATCATTCACACCAGCGTCTGGGCCGGTCAGAAGCGTCTCGGTCAATTGGCCAAGTGGAAGACGGCCGAAGAAGTCGCCGCGTTGATTCGATCGCTGCCCGTCGAAGAACAGCCCAAGCAGGTCATCGTCACCCGAAAGGGAATGTTGGACCCCCTCGAAGTCCACTTGCTCGA
The DNA here is from genome assembly GCF_021052385.1 of Filobasidium floriforme. Classification (NCBI taxonomy): domain Eukaryota; kingdom Fungi; phylum Basidiomycota; class Tremellomycetes; order Filobasidiales; family Filobasidiaceae; genus Filobasidium; species Filobasidium floriforme. Next base: position 847,559 of record NW_025763631.1, on the reverse strand, counting down.
TTTCCCCAACATTGTCATCAAGGGATCCGAGCTGCAGCTGCCCTTCCAGGCCGCCATGAAGATTGAAAAGTTCGGAGATCTCATCCTCCGAGCCACTCAACCTCAGATGGTCTTGTTCAACCTGTACGACGATTGGCTCAAGTCGATCTCGTCTTACACGGCGTTCTCGCGATTGATCTTGATCCTGCGTTCGTTGCACGTCAACAACGAAAAGGCCAAGATCATCTTGCGACCGGACAAGAGCACGATCACCGAGTCGCACCACGTTTGGCCCACGCTCTCGGATGACGAGTGGATGAAGGTCGAAGTCGCCCTCAAGGACCTGATCTTGAGCGACTTTGGAAAGAGGAACAGCGTCAACGTCGCCTCGTTGACCGCGAGCGAGATTCGAGATATCATCTTGGGTATGGAGATCGCCGCTCCCTCGATTCAACGTCAGCAGATGGCCGAGCTCGAGAAGGCTACCGAGGCGCAAGCCCAGGTGACCGCCATTCAAACCAAGACGACCAACATGTGAGTCGCAAGATGTCTTTTCGAAGACCCAAAAAGTGTACACGTCAGCTAACCCTGCTCATCCTCGCACAGCCACGGAGACGAGATCCAGACCGTCACGACGACCAACTACGAGCAACAGACCTTTAGCTCCAAATCGGACTGGCGAGTCCGAGCCATATCGGCGACCAACTTGCCGCTCCGTGTCAACCATATCTACGTCAGCAACGACGACGTCAAGGACGACGCTGGTAGCTTGACCTACGTTATGCCCAAGAACGTCTTGAAGTCTTTCATCGTCAACGCCGACCTGCGTACCCAGGTCGCTGCCTACCTCTACGGGTCTTCGCCGGCGGATAACAAGCGGGTCAAGGAGATCAAGGCTGTCGTCTGGGTCCCTCAGCGTGGAAGTAATAATACCGTCGAGCTGCCTACCAGGTTGCCGGAATCGGACTTTTTGCTGAAAGAGTTGGAGCCGTTGGGTTGGATCAAGACTCAGGTCAGTACTACGCTCAGTCCGCTATTCTTCCACCGTGCATACTGAATCGAACTGAACTTCTTCTCTGTTGTGCTACGAACCGCAGGCTCAGGAGCTGAACCACCTGGCTCCTCAAGACGTGGCTGCCCAAGCCAAGATCATGGCAGGGAACCCATCATGGGGACCCAACTCGATCTGTATTACCGCGGCCTTTACGCCCGGTAGTATCAGTCTGAGCGCTTTCGAATTGAGCGTCGCCGGATTCGAATGGGGTAGGAAGATCCAGGACGTGATGGCTAACCCTGTGGTGAGTCGGATCGATTGGAACTGATACGAGAAAGAGAATGACATGCTAATTACAGTTGGATTTGTTTTGGGAACAGGGATTCAACACCTCGATGGCTCATCGAGTGCAACTCTTATTGTCCGACCGTATTCTCGGAGCCACCCTCGTCCCCGAAGGCCGAGCATGGAACTACTCTGTCGGGCTCACGCAACAGTTCGCACCTTCCATGCCCTACTCTCTGACTTTGGACGCGCCTCTCTCCTTCTGGGCAGAGGAACATCGACCAGCGCCTTTCTTGAACTTTGCGACGATGGAGAGTGGAGAGGATTCGGCGGATGTGGAAAACACGTTGGCCTAGTTCGACGTTCATTATGCGGTCTTTTGGCTTTTTGATCATATTTCGTTTCGATGCCTTGCGCTTGTAATACCTTGTAATGAACCTCCGGCCCATACAAAAGTGGGATCCCCTCCTATGCCGATGAATTTACGTACGCCGTGATCGCTGATTGCACTTGCCTACAAAAGTCGCCGACCTGCGTGGTCTAGCCATCATCGCTGCTCGCACGACCAAACGACCAATGATGACCTCTGCATCACATCATCGGACCCGCTCGGACCAATGGCGTGACCGGTATTCCGCAACTTTATACTTCCGAAGGTACGCTCGGACCCTTTCGGCAAGAGCCGTACGGAAGTAAATTTTCTGGTCAAACCCTGATTGTTAGCAAGACCGAAATGAGGCGAACGCTATATAAGCAGCGAGCAGAGAGCTAGAGACAAGGGAGGGGAATAGGTCACCACTTACGATACATCTTATCTAACAACAAAGACATCTCCTCGACTCGTTCCTAAGAACAAAGCTAGAACTACCTCGTCCACATCGCCATGTCCAAGGTCGCCCACTCTCAACCCGGCTGCGGTTCCTCGTCCTGCGCCTGCAAAGCAGCTTCTTCGTCATCATCCACCGTCAAGCTTCCCAAATCCTCGACCACCACCAAAAACTCTGTATGGGGTATCGACACCCCCGTAACGGTAGACGAGACCTCTTCCCTGGTCCGCTCTTCCGGCAGCAAGTACGGCTCGACGCACGCTCAGAACAACGAGAGTATCGATTTCAACTCGATCTTGCGTCCGACGCATACCATTGCCGACAAGTGTGATCGACCCGGTGGAGTCTGTTGCAAGGATGTAGTACAGGAGGAGAGGAAACTTATTGACCCGGATGTTGTCAGGGATATGTGAGTCTCTTCCCTCACCAACCCATCTCATCCCATTGTGCGTGTAGACACCCCGCTCGCGTAACTAAACCTCGACCCTTCTTCTATATAGTATCATCGGACTATCGGACGGCTTGACGGTACCCTTCGCCTTGACGGCAGGATTGAGTAGCTTGGGAAGTTCCAAGTTGGTCTACATGGGAGGCCTGGCCGAGATCGTGAGTTCTTCGATGACCCCTTCGTGCTAAACCGCTGCGTCCCCGCTTACCAATCCGCCTTTGCTCTTATCTCTTACGCGACCCTATCCCGTCCTAGGTCGGAGGCGCCTTCTCGATGGGTGTCGGTGGATACCTCGCCGCCAAGGCCGAACAGGACACCTTCCGACACCGTTACTCGGAGATCACCAACCGTCTCGCTATCGCTTGCGACTCTGAGCTCGACCGTGAAGTGCACGACATTCTCGGCCCCCTAGGTCTCCAGGAAAACGTCTCCCGGGTCGTCTCCCGCGCGCTGGCTCAAGCTCAACGAGCAGAAGAGGATCGGGACGACCGATTGTTCACCTCCAGCCTCGCCCATCAGAAATCGCTGTTCGGTCGACTAGGACTGACGAACCGACCGGTACCCAAGACGGGTACCGCAGCGTTCCTCTTGAAGCTCGGGGAAGGGATGGAAGAGGTCCCCAGTAGCAGGCTGTTCTTGAGCGCGGTCACTATCGGTCTGAGTTACGCGATCGGAGGGATCTTACCGATCATCCCCTATTTCTTCATCCCCGTCGCTTATGACGCCTTGAAGTGGTCTATCGTGAGTGCTTCCCACCTTGGCCTGAAATGAAACCCTCTCTCACACCGAAACTGACCGATTGACTTTCTACTCTGACCTTCAGGTGGGAACGAGTATCATCCTCGTCATCTTCGGAGCCTTGAAATCATGGTTCACAGGAGCAGCCCTTGGTCCCGCCGGAGTAGCCTGGGGAGCCATCTCGACATTAGCAGTCGGTAAGTCCAGAGTCTACCCCTAGTCCCCTATCATGATATTCATATAGAAGAGACCTGACTGACGACCTTGACCTCGCTTTCTTCGTAGTTGCCGCTGCCGCTGCGATCGCTTGGGGTATCGTCAAGGCTTTGGAGACGTAATACACCCTCTCCCAGTGTTAGATCCAAGATAGATGCGAAATGAGATGTTCAATGTAATAGTAACGACAGGCTCGGATCGTCAAGCACGTGTCCGAGGTGTAACAAATATAATCATCTACAGTACTCGCTGAGCATTTAAGGATGCGAAGTGTGTAATCGGAATGGCTGACTACTTTCAGTATCGACCCAAAAAGGTTACCGGTTGAGATACCTTCCTTCGATGGGTCCGAATTACCTGCACCGTCGGGGCACGCGACCTTGCTCTAGGGCAAACGCACTGTCTCATGCGTTGGATCTCACAGCTGCATCCTTCCTTATCACGATCACGGTCATAGACAACGGGGAAGGGGGACGCGATACAGGGGACCGGAACTTAGATGCTGCATCATTCCTTGGCGAGCGCATGAATAGTGAAAGCTTTGCCAACTGGTCCCGTTCCCAGGCGTTTCGACTCGGGTAGTCCTCCGCTATCAGAGACCCAAACCGAATAAATCGCCCCAAAACGTTTAACAGCAGATGTATAGGTGCAATCCTGCTCAGACAAAAGCAGCGATGGAGAAGAAACACACATATGTTGCAGCAGAATTCTTGAACATACTAAGCTTCAATTACTAGATCGTTGAATGGGGAGAAGAACTCCGGCTAGATTGTGCATGCAGGAAGGTCCATTAATTTAGGGGTGGGTTGGCCCATAAGAAGTGCGATCTCGAAGAATTTGCGGAGGCAGGATGGGCATCCGACGGTTCCGGCCAGCCTCAGCACCCATTTTTATAGGTCAGTCATATGACGGGTGACGCTGTGAAGATCCGTAGCTGATGTGTTTTCGCTTGCCCTATCTGACCACAACCTTCAGGCAAGCCTGTGCTCATCTGAACAGCTTCATCAATGAAATCATTCAACCTCGAGTTATTTGTGTCATGAGCAATGAAGTCCATCGAGTCTTGCTTCAGAAGGAGAAGCTAGGGAAAAATGACCTACAGGACGGGTGAAATATTGAAGATGAAGCTGGAGCAATCAGGCAGGCTGGCTCGCTTTGCACGGGTCAAACGGGACGAAGAAGGCATGTTCGCAGCGCCCTCTAAGCGTTAAGTCACGAGACGACATGAGGTAATCCATCACATCGAAGCAATGGGAGATGGGTGCATCTCAGCGTGATTACAATCGACCCTTTGCCAATCCGTCCTTTGACAATCCCTTGAGCGTCTCGACGACCTCTTCCCAATTATCCACCCGTTGTACGCTGTCGGGCAGGTCCAGTCGACCTTTCGTCTCTTCCTCCCGTTTCAGACGGGAAGCCAAATCTTCGCCCTTTTCCGACTCGATCCCCCTCAATACCCGTTCCTGATGCGCTTTGTCGTCCTCGGTGGTGTCTTCGGCGGTGAGATGGCTGTTCCATGGGTACTTGCCGAAGAGCAGCACGGGTAGAGGAGGTTCGTGTGCCGCGCAGGTCAATGCGTTCTCTAGCGAGTCGTCGATCAAGAGACAAGCACCTAGGGCGTGTGCCACCTGCAAATTGAGGAGACAAAAGCGAGGTGTCGATGAGATGAGCCAAGTTCGTGCTGTAGCATGTGGTCAAAAGGTATTTCGTCTGGCTTACGGCGGCTTTACTCCGCTTTTTCGGCGGCGACGCTGTAGCGGTATCCGGATTCTGCATAGCCACGAAAGCACCGGTGAAATGCAGGCTCTCGAACACTATTGGGACGCAGGTCAGCAAGACAGAGTTAGCGACGTCCTAGAGACGCAAGGTGAGAGGAAAATTAGCATGAAGCGGAACTCACGATCAGGCATATTCTCTTTCAGCCAGACATGCGTTCCAGGCTCCGTGTCGGGGCCTCTTGCTGTGATTAGTACCAGACTGGTACAGACATTCGGTCACTCAGTCAGTCTCCGTCGCTCCCGCCATACAAGCGATCAATCGTCTCGGCTCACCGGAATCCCAGGTCCTTTAATGCTTGCAACCCTTCTCTGGCTCCCTTTATAGGCTCTGCTTTTGCCAGCAATCCTCTTCGGTACATGTTCTGTCATCGTCACAGAATGGTTAGCCGACTGTGATCTGTTCCTGATGACGGGACGACTCACCCTGATCTTCTCCGCCGTTTCTGTTGAATTGAAAGCATATCGGATCAGTTACAAGCTCGATAATAGTAGCCGGTTACTTGCCCACAGGTGTTCCCCAGCCTCGGTTTTGCCAGTAGAGGTAATGTCTAAAGTCGGTTAGCTAAACGAAGGTAAGGATATGCCAGGCATGATCATCAATTCAGCTTCTTTACACATGACAAACAGCTATCGCCGACTCACACGCATGGGTGGGTCCAATTCGTAGAGTTCGTTGTACACTACGAGAAACCATAAAAGCCCTCAGTCAGCCTTGATCGAGAGACTGGCGTTCGATCATCCTAGCATCGCACTCACTCTCCGCGACCTTGGCATTCGTGCTGGCGAGAACATCGTCGGCGTCGACCGCAATGACCTTTTTGCCCGATGAAAGGGCCTCTTTGCACAACGAGTTGAAAGACATGGCTCTTCTAGTCGTCTGGAATCCACGGAGAGTAGGCTGGATTCGACGAGACATGTGTCTTCGCCAGGAGTGAATGTAATCGAGTCGATCATACAGGGATACAATCCAAGTAACCGAAGAGATGATGATGCTGATCGAGCTATCGGTCACTCATCGCCCGATCTCAGCGGGGGGAGGCGACGTGTATGCAAACCGCGATCGTGGATGACGTCGAGATTGGAACAGAAGTATCTGCAATATCACTTGCACCAATCGATAAATAACCATACAACCATTATTAGAACGGACGCGTACAGTGAGAGATGACAACAAGGAATGAATGTAACCCGTAAATCTCAGGATGTCTAGTCGGAGATCCGCTTGATCGTCCGTCGTTCCCCAGCGCCGACGACCTTGATCGCACCCTCGTGCTCGAGCGTCCTGATAACCTCGTTGAATTCGGCCTGATCGACCGGGACAGATGACTGTTCTTCGAGCGACTTGACCGCACGGGTCCATGGTAGACCGGCTCTGCCGCTCGCTTCGAGCATGGACAAGACCTGTAGTAGCACGAAGCGATCAGTAACCGTCGTCGCAGCACTTTCCAATCGCTCTGGACTTACCTCTCGTTTAAGATCTCCGCGCAGGCGACGTTGCTGCTGACCCGCACCGGTGGTGATGAGGTCCAAATCGATCTGTTCCAAGAATGCGTGTAAGTCTTTGGCCTTTTGAAGGCACTTCGGCACTGTCGCTTACCTGTCCAGTGATAGGATCCGTCTGTAGCAATAAAGCATAGTGTCAGTTTTCATTCACGACCACGAAACGTTACGTATCCTCTCAAACTCACAGCACTCTCTCGAATAGCATCCCTGATCAACCTGAACGCCTCCTTGACGTCCTGCATTTCGACCCGCTCCGAGAATCGCATACGCGCATGAGCTTCCGAAAGACGAATCATGCTCTCGAGTTGTCGAGTGGTGGCGGTGATCCTCCTCTCTTGCGTTCGAATGTCTTCCCCGACCTTGCGCATCTCGACGTACGACTTGACGAGGGCGTCCGAGGCTTCTTCGGTCAAGACGGGATGAATCCTCGATCTGGCATAGGTGATGTAGGCGGTCAAGGTTTCGACGGGCTGTAAGGCGAGCTTTTTTAGTGCGACGAACGTATGAGGACTGAACGAGTTGGCACGCACCAGAATATCCTGTCCGCTCGCATCGGGCCTATCCTCGAGGTAGAGGCTGACTAAATGCTTGGCCAAGCGTCTGTCACTGACCTCGTCGATCTTGTCCAAGACGAGGTAGAGCAAGTCGAATCGCGAGATCAAAGTAGGAGGTAGGTCAATGTTGGCCGGGATGGGCAGACGAGGGTTGTACTTCGAATTGACGGGGTTCGCTGCGGCCAAGATGGAAGTTCGGGCATTGAGGGTGGTGATGATTCCAGCCTTGGCGATAGACACGGTTTGTTGTTCCTACAAAGAGCAGCGTTGTTCTTCAGCGAGATTTCCTTTTGCTGACTGGCAGATTACGAGGACGTACCATGACTTCGTGCAGGACACTTCGGGTAGCATCGCTCATCTTGTCAAACTCGTCGATGCAGCAGACGCCTCCATCAGACAGAACCAAAGCTCCACTGCAAGACGGAAGGCTTCGCCTCAGTCTGGCATCAACTGACAGTCTATCGCAATCAGCGAGCTTACCTTTCCAATACGAGCTGCTTGGAGTCGGGATCTCGGGTGATGTACGCCGTAAGACCGACGGCCGAGGACCCCTTCCCGGAAGTGTAGACCCCTCGAGGAGCAATCTTGTGGACATACTGCAAGTCAAGGACGAATGAGCACGTTGACATCTCGAGAGCTTGATCACGCTGCAACACACTGACCTGCAGAATTTGCGACTTGGAAGTACCGGGGTCTCCGACCATGAGAATGTTGATATCTCCTCGGTACCGAGGTCCTCCGCCACCACCACCCCTGGCGATACTCTTGTTGGTACCGCCGAACAGCTGCAGCAAAATTCCCTTCTTCACATCATCCATCTCCCAGATCGAAGGCGCCATCGATCGCGAGAGCAAGTCGTAAATATCGTGTCGAGTCGACAGCTCGATCAACTTTTGTTCCATCTCGGCATTGGCCGAAGCGGGTTGGACGGGTTGACCGTCTTCCTGCATCGCGGCCCGATCGGCAGCGCTGAGCCCTTCCTCTTCATCATCCTCTCCACCGACTCCGATCCCCGGGGGTCGACCTTCGCTGCCCCTCGTCGTCGGGTCGTACCCCATCCTCGCGACGTTGGTCCTCTTGACGTGGACGACATCAACGTAGGTCTTGAACAAGGCCTTGATCGACCGTTGACGGGGGTTGAGCCGCACGGGGATCGAACGGAAGATTCCCGTCACGGTCACCCTATCACCGGGCTTGACTAAATCGACGAGCTCGTCGTAGGCGCAGAGTGATACCGTATGAGGCGTCTGACCATCGGGGACCACATCTAATCCCAGCAACGTAACGTGTTTAGCATCTACATCCATCACCTGCACTTTTTTCTTGCATAACCTGCTCACCAGGAGTCTCTTGTAACCTGACAACCTGCTTGTCGGCAAACTCGGACCGATTGTGGATCAAGCTCATCGTCCCCTGCGCCCCACACTGTTCTCGGGGACACTTGTTCGGCTCGTTGATCCTACCTCGGTCGATCTCTTCTTGTTGCGTGTGTTGACAGACCATGCATCGGAAGAAGGCTGTGATACGAAGACGGTCAGGCGATTAGGACGCAAGGATGTGTATGATGCTTCTGAATAGGTGACCTACCGAGCTTCATGTCGGGGATGACCGGGGTCGCACGGATCACGAGACCCTTGATCGAGACCAACTTGTCGGTATCTACAGTTTTCGTCTTGATCAGTCACGCTCAATATAACGCCTTGGAGCTCGCTGCGTTACTGACCACCCGGGTTGAGGTCCCTCATATTCACGCTCCTCTCCCCTCCAAACGGCCTGACCTTGTACACCCTGGCCGCCATCTCCCTAGCATCCTCCACCAACAAGTCCCTCTCCAATCCTTCTTCCTTGCCCTCAGCATCCTCGTTGGCGAGCTCGATCATGAGGTCCTTGAGCACTTGATCCATGATAGGGATGACCTCTTGCGGGTAAGCGATCAGTTGATGGTAGAGCTTTTTGGTCGGAGGATAAGAGAGCAGGTTGAGGGAATCCAAGTTCAGGTTGGTCTGCTGGGTCAACCGCATCGTCCGGAGGTACGTCAAGTACAGAGTCTCGTTGGCCTTGACGTTGCTGAGGTTGTCGTACAAGGCGTTCGGAGGGGGAGGAGGAGGAGCAAACGCATCGTCTTCGTCCTCGCTAGCGGTCTTGGCCACCTTGTTATAACTCGCCCGATACTTGGGTTTAAAGTTTCTGAGAAAGTCCGTGAAGAGGTTCATGCTCTCTTGAAGGGCAACAGTGGTCCCCCAGATGAACTTCCCGTCCGTCCCATCGGCCGCTTCGCCGTTCATGTTCTCGTTCCCATCGGGTCCCGAGCCAGCCATGCTTAGGGTAGGTGCATCCATCTCCGAGGTGAGACCAAAGTTGGCCCCGATCGGTGGAGAAGAAGAACGGGCGGCGACGGGTGTACCATCGACAGGAGCTTCTTGGTCTCTTCGTGGTCGGACCGAGGGGGACGAGAAAGGGAGCGAAGAGTGGATGTCTCCACGACGGGATCGTCTGGGCGTCGAACCTCCCGATCTATCGAGAGCGACTCGAGCTACATCAGCTTCATACTTTTTCGTTAGAACCGAACAAGAAAGAATTCACTGACCCTGGAAAGAAGAGAGGTTCCTGAGTCCGTCTCACAGCGGGACTACGGAAGAGCCCGCCGTCGCTAGACAGCTGGCTGGGTCCTGCTCCCGCCCTCGATCCAGTCGCCCGCCTTGCGCTCGAGCCGAGCTCGGATGAAGGGAACGCCAGAGGGGAAGATGTCGCAGGCATGCCTCCATATCCTGGGATAATCAAACATACGGTGTATCAGGGACAACGTACATGGATGAACAAGCGAGAGCCGAAAACCTCACCTGGGGTATGAAATCCTGACGATCGAGCTGCCGCATTGATTCGCTCGGCGTTGGGCGTTCCAGCTCGACTACTCGAGGGAAATTCGATGGGAGGCGAGGACATGGCTCAGGCAAGAGGGTTACGGTAAGGCTAGTGGCGAGTGACAAGTTGTCTAGGTGTATGCGTTGCGATTACCAACTTCTACGCCTGCTCCAAATTGTTTTGTTGACGAAGAGCTCAGGTCGAGGTTGCCATTTCGCAAACAGCGACGCGCGACACGACGAACGACGGACGCGATTCAATCAATCTCGCGTTTGGGGAGACGCGTGGGAAAGCGGGATTGATGCCATGGGTATGGAGTATTACAACCGTCTTCTCTTCTCTTTTACAACGCATCGTCACCGCCGCCACACTTGCCACCACCTCTTCCCCCGTCTCCTTCTCATCTCCACCTCGTCATCCGACAACCCGCTCTCGACATCATCGTCCTGCATCGTCCCGTATCCCGAACTCCTCCCCAACGACGCACCGAGCCCAGCCAGCAGTCCGCCACCGCCTTGCCGGCGTTCTTCTTCCCCTTCCGACCCGGTACCTTCGTCTGCGAGCTCATTCCCTGCCGCAGCCGCCTCGCGCTGATACAAACCGATGACGGATTCGGCCGTATCTCCCGGATAAGCGACCGCCAAGATTTCCTGCTCCGTTCGGCGTAGACACCGCGTCAGATTACATCTTCCAATAGCCAGCAAGACTGTTCAGATCTGAGGGACTCACGTGCTCTTCCTCTTGTTGTATGATACTCAACGCCTCGTCGAGATCCATGTACTCTCCCCCTTTCCCCCGTCCCTTTTTTGCAGAGGACCAGTAATACCCTTCCCGATTCAGTACGTTGGGTGAGATCAACCCCAACCCAGCATCGACGTCCCGTTCGGGATCGTAACTGTATTCATGACCAGAATCGGACCCCTCCGAGCCGGACATCGAGGAAGTCTCGCCATGCCCACGTCGTTGCGGTTCGGTATGCGAGCCGAGCTCGGAGTCGGGGGAGACGTCGTGGACGTGGATATGCGCTTTGTGGAGCACGGCCTCGTTCTCTCCCAAGCCAGAGAGATCCTTCTTGAAGATCCGTCTAGTGTCGCACAACCCGATCTCATATCAGTCTACGCCCATCCCCAGCGACTTCAGGGACATCGACCTCGACTCACTTTAAAGCCGTGGGGATCATCACCGCCACCCCGATGCCGATCAACCCCAAGACGTTCCTCAGACTCAAGATATGGAAATCTTCGGCCGAAGTCATCTTGTCCAGTCCGGACCCGATCGTCACATGGATGACGGAGACGGGTCCGATTCCGATGAAACACGCACACCAGAAGAGGATAGGGGAGATGTCCAGGTGTGGGGCGACGACATTGGCGACCCAGTGTGGAGGGAAGGGGGAGATTCTGTTGCGTGACGGGGGAATATATGAGCGGTCCAATCTCAGATGAAACATACAAAGGCAGTCTAGAGGAAGGCTCACCTGAGTACGATCAGGAACGCAAACACCCCGTCCCAAGTGACGGCCTCGCCCTTGGTCGGATCGCCCATGATCTTGGAACGCCAAGCTTCCAATCGTTGTCGATATGAAGGGATCGTCAACAACGGTGGTCCCACGACTGCCGACAGGGCATAGCATAACAACGCTCCGAACGATTCGCACTACGGACGGGTCTCCGGGTCAGTCTGGTGATCATCTTCTCGCGGACTACGACTTGTATGACACTCACCAGGCAACTCAAGATCAAGCCATAGAAGACACCGTACGCCGCTCCGAACAAGATGGAAATGTACATCGACCCGGGCAAGGAGAACATCTGGACGCTGCGCAGGCATCCGATAGGTTGAGCATATCATGCAGGATCATCGCTGTCTGGCTGGCGAGACTCACTAGAGGTAAGCAGCACATCCGACTGTCAAGATCCGGATTGGGTAGTTGCTCTTGTACTTTTGGAACAAGGTGCTGTGAATAGGGATGCGGGAGCGCGTTAGCATATCGATCATCATAGTGTCACCCTGATTCGCCCGCTTACTTGAGGGTCTGCAAGTCCTGGAACGACCTAGGCAGCCGCAAAGCAGCCTTGTCCGCCCTATGTCATGAAAGTTCGTCCCATCAGCCCTGCCAATCGATGACCACATCACGAAACCATCCCGGGGGAAACTCACGGATCCATCGCTGGCAGGGCAAACCACCCGACCCCAACGATCACCCCCGTAAACAAGAGGAACATCAATCCCAACTTCCAACCCGCTTCGAACAGCGGACCGCGGTACCAGACCCCTTCTTCTGGCGTTTCCGAGTCTGCGTCGAGGATCGCTCGTTCTTCCGCCGATCCCGGTTCGATAGCGATCTCGGCCGACGATGAGGATGACGCTGGCTTTCCTTCCAAGTCGACATTATGCGGATGGGGGGATGGGACGGAAGGCAGTTGAAGGTCGGGCGGGCCTAACAACCTCGTCCTCTCGTCCGCGTCCATACTGAGATCCGGCATGTAGCCATGATCCTGACCATGACCTCGATCAGGCCGGGTCGCGCTCGATCGACTCGACCGTCGGGATTTGACAGACCCCGACTCCGCCACAGCCACGTCATGCGTACGTCCTCCCGAGAGTCCTCGTTTCCGTCGCCCAGATCTAGAACCTGGTGACCGCAAGATGACCGGATCCGGAGCTACCGTCTTCTCGTTTCTCTCTTGATCTTGATCCTGGTCTAAAACCAGAACCTTTAACCTCTTATGCCGATGATGCTCCTTCCCGTGAGCCCCTGCTGCCATCCCTATCCCGGTCAATTGGTCCTGGCAGTCTTCATCCGAACTATCATCCACCTCCATCAACCTGCCTTTCCCCTTCCCATTCCCTCTCGCATCGTCCCGCAGCCCTAGCTCCGTCTGGACCTGATCCCGTAGATTCACCTCCATCTGTCGCTCCCCTAACATCCCTCGTTGAGCCCTCGTCTTTGCTTGTCCGACGGATGTGGAGACTTTACTCGGGCTTGAATCTCTTGACGATCCTTCCCCACTACCACTGCCGACCCGGTTCAGAACACCGGCCTTTCTTCGCCGTTCGACCCGGCCTGGAGAAGGTGAGGGGGAGTGGGGGCCTTTGCCCCTCTCTCCAGAGAGAATCGTCGATGACGGACCGGGTCCCGCGTTCGCTTCGGGAGTACGTACTCGGTGAAGAGATGAGGAAGAAGAGGATATCGTTGATCGATGCCTGGGGTTCTCGGTGTTGACCCGTTCGAGATCGTGGTCGTCCTGTCCATCCATCCCGATACCAAATTCAACCTGGTCCTCGTCCTCCTCGGTGATGCTGATGTGAGAATCCTTGGATCCTCTCCGACTCCCGAGTAGACTCAGAGAAGGTATCCGGTTCTTCGACCCGCCGCACGATCCTCCTCTACCGTTCCCACCTCCTGCCGCGCCTGTACCGCCATTTACAGGCCCCAACATCGGACTCCCTCCAGCACCCATGGGTGGGAACGAGCTACTCCGACTCAAGAAGCTCCCATAAGGCGATTCCCCCTCTTCGATCGTCCTCAACGTGGAACTCCGCATATATTGCGGTCGGGATAGCGCTCGAGCTCTTCCCAGACCGATACTATCGCTCGACGGATCGGTGGTCTTGCTACGAGATAACGCCAAATTCGGGTCTAAAGCTGGCGAGTCGGAAGATGCGAGAGTGGACTGGGAAGTGGATGATGTGGGAGTCGGTTCTTCGTCTTCGGGTGAGACCCAGGAGAGTAATCGATTAATATCCCATGCGACCATGTTGAAATGAAGGGGAAGTCAATGGGAGTCTCGGATGATCGTCTCGTTATTTGGGGGTCGACGAGAAGGGCAACCTGAGCTCGCTTAGACAGAGATCTTGATCTGAGAGCTGAGTGTCGTTGATCGACCTCGATTCGTTTGAAAGGGATCGACAACGAGTGGTCTCTTCTGCGATCATCCGTGGTCCTGCTCTACGTGCTGTGCTGTGTTGACCGAGGGATCGGCGAACGTTGTTGGTGGATCGGGCCACAGCTGAGAAACGTCCGGGTCCCTTTGAACCTTGTTGACACGTTGACGGCTGTTCTATGCCTTCTATACCGAACCTGTACGGCTATGAATAGGTGTGATTAGATCGTTGCTATCGTTGTGATACTTAGATCACTATCGATCACTAGATCCACTAGACTAGCTAGACTTGCTAGACTCGTGGATTGTCATCGTCGTCTCACTTTCGGCTAGGTAGACCGACACCGCCCCCCGGAAGAGATCCCGAAGCCTTACGTAAGTTTACCTCCGACCTCGATGGGGTTTCAGTTGCCAACAACGCAGAGACAGGATACAGCACAGATATTTGCATTATCATGAAATTATGACGATCAACTATTTTTCCCTTCTTTGTACAAGTTCATTCGATTTGTTAGTGAGCCAGATAATTACGGCGTTCCTTTTGCCTAGAGCCGGTAACTCTGAGGAGGCGGAAGACTGGTCAACGGGTATTCACCACAGACGACCGTCTCCAAGACCATCCCCGGCACCATGTTGTAGACCTTCAACATGTGCCAACCCGGAGCCGTAGAAGTACCGTTGAACATGGTCGTACTCTTCCTGATGCTTGAAGCAACGACGCCCGTCCAGTCCGAAGGCTCAGACCCGGCGTTCTTGGGTACAGGAATGGGTTGTTGCACGACCGGCTCGGACCCATCCAGGCTGACGGCGTATTGGAAGGGATTGCCACGGTGGTACGATTCAAAGGGACCGAAGAACATCGTACAGTTCAAGTTTGCAGCTGGAACCTGGCTGTAAAAGTCGAACTCCAGCGAGGGACCCTCTCCGGCCGCGTAGAATGCGTGAGTAGGAGGAAGGTCGACCAAGGCGTTCCCGGTGAGACCGTAATGAGGCAACTCGGTCCAAGTGACGTTGTCGATGTTGTTCTTGACGGTAGCGTTGGTCGCGTGCATAGCAACGTAGTTCGCCCCGCCGATGAACGAGCCAGCCTTGGCTGAGGACGTGTCGACCGTCCTGGTATCCGCCACGACAGTGACGTTGACCACGGTCTGAGGGTGATCGTTCGGTTTCGAAGCGAACATGATACCTCCGTGGACGGTATCCGAAGCGTTCGAAGGGACTTGAGACCAGTCGATGGATACGTGCACCCTGGCGTCGGTGCTCCCATCTCCAGCGATCGAGCCGCTCGCAGAGGAGACCTTGACCCAAGAGACGTTGGCAGTGGCAGTGTACTCGAAGTCGATCCACGATCCACTGCTGACATCCACCCAAGCGGGTCGAGTGCTGTATCGACTCAACCCAGAAAGAGTTGGTCCGGGACAGTTGTATCCCAACGCACAGTTGAAGCCGTTATCACCCGGCCAAGCGCCCTTCAATGTGGGGATCGTGATCCGCATCGGACCCAAGCTTTGCAGAGGCCAGTAATCGTGTTGCAAAGAAGCCGGGCCCGGGTTGAGCTGGTTTCGCATCGGTTGTTGCCAGTATTGATAACCGATGTGCGTCTGACTCATCATACCGTCCCACTTGTAATCGAGCAATTGATGGTACCCAGCAGAGAGCGCTTCGTCCTTGGCGAAATACTCGTTGGCCTTGTCCGCCCACAGGTTGGCGGATGTCCTCGCCTGGCTCGCATACAACACGGAACGGCCAACGGCGAGGTAGAGTTGGTTCAGGTTGGCAGACGCCAAAGCTGGGTAAGCTACCAATTGGTAAAAGGCCGGGTAGAGATCGTCCCCAACGGAAGTTTGAAGGTCGTTGACCATATCCACGATCGTCTGCCATTCGGCTTCGACTCGTTCAGCTTCATCAAACTGGATGAGGGACCAGCTGGAAGCGTTGACCAGTTCCGGCTTGATCTTGGCGTTCAGAGCGTTGTAGCCTTCGACAACGTGGGCGACCTTGGCGGCGTCGAGAGTGGGGAATGTACGACGAGCCCACTTCTGCACCCAAGCGGATACGCCAGTGACCGACCCATTGGTAGGCGCGAGGGACTTGGTACCCTCATAAGCCAAGGACAGTCCGAGGGTGGTGGCGACTTCGATAGGCTTGAGATCACCGACGTTGAGGATCAACATGCGATCGGTGCCCATGTTCTGTGCAGTGTTCAGCTGCTCCCACATCTTGATGAACGAGATCGTAGAAACCCATCTGAAAATAATTCGAAATCAATCAAGCGAACTCAAGTCAGAAAGTTATACAGAGATACAGGCCATGTTGTAGCACTGACTTGTAGCTTCGAGGGTCACCGACATAGTCTGTAACACTAATCAAGTCAGTCAAGAAGTTCGGACTGTCTCATATACGTCTAAGTCTTCGTACCTAAGTGATAGTATTGCGCAGCACCTCCGCTTCGCGAAGTCTCGTTAGCGAGCCCAACTCTTCGGATGTTTCCCCAATTGTCGTCAGACCACAACAAGGTAACGTCGTCCGGGACTGTCATGCCGTCGGTGTCATAGTATCCTTGAACCTCTTTGTAGAGGGCAAAGACCTGAGGAACCTTCTCCGCAGCGATCCCTCCGTGCGCCTCCGAGATGATGGAACGCTGATCGGTCATGATCTTCTCCAGACGTTCAATGCTGGCTCCTGGAAGCGGAAGATCTCCGTCTCCTCGCATTCCTACTGTAAAGAGGGTCTCATAGTCCTTGGCACGTTCCGCGCCGTATTTCCAAAAGGTGTCGAGGAATTCCTCGTTGACGGTGTAGTTCCATTCACCTTTGCCGTATTTCGACCATTCTGGGGTATTACGAGCCATCGGCTCCTGGTGAGAAGTTGAGTACTAAGACAGAAACAGATGTAACAAAATGGGTGAACCAATGTCCAGAACAATCCATAGATGCGCGCGACAACACTTACGACGATACCCATAGCATCAGCCAAGACCTGGTTGGGTCCAGCTGCCCCTATACCATTGGTGCCGTTGTTAGGCAGACCGTCCAGCCCAGCTACAGCGAACATGTCCGCCCACTACGAAAGGAAAAGGTCCGTGGTCAGTCAGGAATGTTGAAGAGACTCGGTCCTCGGAACACTGACCATAGCGGGCCAGAGCATGTTCGCCTTCAATCGCAGAATCAACTCGAATAGCTTCCCGTACATCGACGGCAAGAAACTTTGTCCAAGGGGGTCATTAGGCCCCGAATTGAAGTGTTTGTTTGCCCACTGGGTAAGACCCGGTTGCTCGTCGTTGAGGAAGAAGGCTCGGTACTGGACCACGGGAGACCCGTGGGAGCATGACTTGAGTTGCAGACTCGAATGAGTGACTATGGGAACATCGGCCCACCTGCAGAAATGGATGATCAGGCTCGGGCCTGCGAAAGACAAGCAGAACGTCAAGACTCACCAGTACCAAGGAGAAACACCACTCTCTTCGGAGACTGTATAGGCTGCATAGGCTGCTCCTCGCTGCAACAGGGGAAAATTGAAACCAAGAGGTTTTAGCCAGAGGTCAAGAGCTAAGCGAAACGTCGCCTTTTCACGACCTACCCTATCGGCACCAGCCATCACGGTTACATTTTGACCTCCAGCTTGAGCCAGCTGTCCTTGCTGAATAGTCCAGCTCTCCCACTGTCCTCGAGTGGCGCTAACATCAATGTTGGTAGCATTGACGACCTGGCTGATCAGGTTGCCACTGTCCAACGCGCCAAAGAAGATACAATTGCTGCCGTCCGAAGACCCAAGTTCGTCGATCGAACTGACGTTCTTCACATTGACATTGGCCCCCTTGACGACACATTGTAGATCGTGGGCGAATGAGGCCGCTACATGGTGAATGGCAGCGGGAGAAGCGGGGTCGGTGTATATCGTGGTCGTGGAGTCCGGCGACGCGAGCAAGAAGCCGGATCCAGAGCCGTCGGTCTCCACGCAAAGGTTGTCGCTGTTGGTTGCTTTGCCGTCATTGTTGGCCTCTGCAACCTGAAACTTGCAGAGAGCCAGTTGCAAGAGTATGTAAGCCGCGCGAGCGGGTGTTGAGCTCCACATGTTTGGTTGACTTGGGGTGAATACTTCAGCTACATCGTCAAGTTCTTCGATAGACCTCGTTTGCGCGCGCCCTTATATAGACGTCCAGCAGGTCTCGATCGACAGAACCTGTGGCTGAACTTCAGACCTCAACCACCTTACCCCGGACCGGTAGCCCGTCCGAAATTCAACAAGTCCCTTCTTTGGAAACTTTCGAATCGAATATGCCCGGCAAGATGGGGCAAGATGGGGCCCCTAGCGCACGGATTCTCGTGTGGGCCGCTTCATCCGGGGTCTTTACAGGTCTTTAGCGTGGAAATTCGGTGAGATCGGCGTTGAATGGTGCGATCATTCTGGCGATTTTGAAAACCGAGACACATTCCCTTGTGCAACCCTTGCTGTTTTCGTGAACGAGTGAAGATTCTGGTCACTTGACGTTGATCAACTTGGGTGTGGAGAATCAGTGGCGGTGCACATTGTAACGTTCAATACGGATATACGGACCGGTCTTCACGGCTTCAAATCGATTGACGTATGGCTCACTGATCACGTGACGAAAAGGGCAAGCCCTTCGATGGGGCTGCCACCTTGCAGATTGATTTACCGGGCGAGACGCTGCCTTCTGATGTATCGATCACGAACGAGCCGTAGAGCTATCGGGCTGAGCGAATTGAAAAGATGCCTTGAAAGCGATTGGAGGGGTCATCCCGATAGATTGCATTAGATGAACGTTCCAGTAAAAACAATCTTCTTGCTTTTCGAGCGATCGCGTCGCCCGCATAGCGTACGAATCATCGTTTCGAGCCAGACATGCGGACCACATTTTCTGCTTTATTCTTCGGACTTCTTCTTCTTGTCCTCCGCCTATAATCCCGATTTATGATCAGCAAAATATCTCCGATGAGCCGGTCGTAGTCGAGAACGCACCTTGACGATCTGATCCGATGGAACTCCCTTTAGGGGCCCAGCTTGTTCTATCAGCAAGTCTCGCTAAGAGACATAAAAGCAAACGAAGGGTTAGCCTCACATATACAAGGTCAAGTCAAGTCATGCCGTTGTGTAGAACGCCAGACCAGCTGCTATCGGCATCGAAGATGACAGTCGACACTCACCACCTCTTCCCAAACATCACCCTGAATGACAATCTCGTCCTGCCCTTGAGGGTTCTTGCTCACGCTTGACCCCGTTGCGAAACGCTGAGCGAAAAACTTGGCCGCCTTCTTCAAGTCGATACCGAAAGCTTCCAGGTTATGAATACACGTCAACGTCTTTCGCTTTGTTCGGGCTTCTCGTTTGATGGTGACCTTGGCGGCCTGTTATAGTCGAATGTGGACAAAAATGAAGGTCAGATATGCGCAAGGTAGCTCGAAAGGGATGGTGGCTACTGACAGCCTTCTTCTTCTTCTCGGTTTCTGCTCTCTTTTCAGCCTTTCGCTCGGCCTTGTCAGCCTCGGCTTCTAGCTTTTCTTGTGCGCTGAGCGATAGCGTGCCGATCTTCTCCTTGATGGCGTCTTTACGAAAGGGTCATGATGGGTACACAATAAGTATCGATTTGTCACCTGGCGCTTTAAAAGAACGTGGGGAAAGATGCTTACCTTCTCCGTATAGCTTGGCGAATAGCTGAGGATCCTGCTCTTCTAGCCAGGTCTTGCATTTCGAGATGCTGCTCCCGAACTCGCAGTACTCGGCGGGCAACGAACAGACATTGCAGTAGACTACGGTCACGGGTTTGGTTGAGGGTCCGGCGGCGGCTGACATGATGATGAAATGCTCAAGATTTAGTGGTGATAATGAAGCGATGATCTAGTTGTAGATGCCCGTCAAAGCTCAAAGATCAAAGATGCACATTTTGTCGTTGAAACTCTGATGAGCCTGCCCGCTGCCCGTCAAATCGCTCTTGACACGCAAAACGCATAAACACGTCATCGACTACCTCCCCTTTCAACCTCGAAAACGCATATCTTGTGCATCGGGGCGCTCGCTGTCTTCAAGGTTGAATTCAAGGTGTGTTCAGCTCGACAACTTCTTTAGCTTGTCAACTCGGCCACGTCCTCGAGCCCCATCATCTACCTCAGTCAACTATAATCTCAAGATGTGGCTCACAGATGCGCAGAGTCAGTCGAATCCCGTTTTGAAGTCGGCCGCGAGGGATAGCTTACGCTGGTCCCCGATGAACAGAGATCGGAATTGCCCTCGTGTCTTTCGGCATGTTCTTCATGTTCCTAGGTGAGAATTCCAGATCATCCGATGTTCCACTCGACTCAGAATATTGAACCTTTGGATTTCTAGGGGTCATGCTCTTCTTCGACGGAGCTCTCCTTGCTCTGGGCAACGTAAGTTTCCGAACTCTCTGACGACATGGAACCTACAATCGAGCTTGAGCTGAACATTCCACGTCCCCGACCGATCATAGATCCTCTTCATCGCCGGACTCCCGCTGATTATCGGACCGACCAAGACCTTTTACTTCTTCAGCCGGAAACAGAAGCTCAGGGGGACGGTCTGTTTCTTCGGTGGGGTGTAAGCTTGAGGAAACCGGTTGATGGCGAATATTTGAGATGCTGACGAATTTCGTTCACATTCAATTCAGGGTCTTGGTCTTCCTCAAATACCCTATCATTGGAGTACTCGTAGAAGCCGTTGGGTTCATGGGTCTATTCGGGTTAGTCTCTTTTGGCCAGTGATTCCTTGCACCAAAATCCTCTACTGATCGCGTGACTATTTCTGCATGTCATATCCGGTACACAGCGACTTCTTCCCCGTCATTCTAAATTTCTTGCGTCAACTACCTTTTATCGGCACTTTCCTCTCCTTGCCATACATCCGAGGGGTAAGTCTATTCGCACGAAAATCGACACCCTGACTTCCTGGTCTGCCGGCGAGGACTTTTTAGCTCACTAAGTTTCCCTTTTCGCAGCTCGTCGACCGGGTAGCAGGCGTAAGGCAGAGTGCGGTTTAAGAAGACGGACAGGTCATCAGAGCGAACTTCAACTTGGGGGTCGGCCAGAAATGTATCCCGTATATGAACAAGAATGCAGGAACAAACACATGAATAAGCTCAATCTCCTGATGCATGCAGACGCTTTTCAGGTCTGTCGCCAGGGACTCCTCTCGAGACTCTCTCTTGAGAACGGACTCATGGACAGACAGGTTTCTTTTCCATTTGAAGAAGGAGGAGGCGCTTGCTTGGCTTCAGCAGTCGTATCGTCAGACCGGCGGACTTCTGCCCCGCCAGTCCCCATTTTGGCTACGGCAGAAGTCGCTGTACCCTGATCACAAATCCCTGTTACGGCGAACAACCTTGTTACTGCTTTAATCAAGCACTTCCCCATTGACCTCATGTGTTGCGGATCTCTTAACTTCCTTCTCGAATCCCTCTTTCTTGTTCCAGATTTGGTACGGTGAATCCTTGTCTATCATATCTGAAACATATGCGGTAACAGGCTGCAGTGCCGACAAGTATCCCCTACCAAGTCCCAGATACACAGCTGTGAGATGCTTTAGGACTAGATTGATGCTGTATCAAGAAGATCCTTGTTTAGCCATGAGTGCCCCAAGCGCAACTCGTGGCCAGAGCAAAGTATCAAAGTCGATGCCTAACAAATGCGATTCACAAGACTCAACAGGAAAGAAGTATTGACATCAACTCGCGCGCAATGATCCAGGATCAGCCTGTCGGCAATGCTAAATGTATCCAATATTACTGCGAAGCCCCAAACCATGTTTTACAATCCCATCGCTCATACACTCATCCTGGAAGCCTGTACTGTTATGCTGAATCGGAGATCCGTCTACTCGGGTCCGTCGATGATGCACTTGATGGCGGACTGGAGATCAGACGGAGAGGTTGTCAGCCGGACGTCCTGGTCATATCAATTGCCGCCGCCCAGGAGGAAAGAGAACTCACCTTGCCATCCTCATCCTTTCCGTTCTGAGTGACGCCAAACGCCTTGACGGCCTCTTCGAACTTAAATCGATGGGTGACCAAGGGTTTCAGGTCGATCAACCCTCGGGCGACGAGGGAGATGGCCATAGGGTAGTCTCCGGGTCCGTATCTGAAAAATCATGACGTGATGATCATGTCAGCTTTGCGTAGTATATTTGCGTTTCACGAGCAATTTAATTGGACTCACCGGAAGGATCCGAACACTCCCAACTCCTTTCCAGCAACAAGGTACATGGGGATGACCAAGTTGGGCGCTCCCATACCTACTTGCACAAACGTTCCGGCGGGCTTGACCAAGTGCAATCCCATCTGCACACAGGGCTCGGCACCGGTCGCTTCGATGACGAGGTCGATGGCGTCCCATCCTCGGGTCTCGATGTGGAGCTCGGACATCATGGCATCGGCGGCTCGCTTGGAAAAGTCGGGTCGGGCTTCGTTGGGATTAGGAGGGGGCTGCGAAGTTGGAGAGCAAGAAAGGGTATGGGAACGTCAGTTTCGCTGGTCAGATTGAACCTAGACTATGACTTACAGGCTGGAAGATGTCGGTAGCGACGTAAGACTTGGCGAAAGCCAATCGCTCGGCGTTGATGTCTACGATGGTAAACCTATCAGCTCAGCCCTGCCTTGAAGTGTTTTCTCATTCCATCCTATGCCTAGACTAACCAACAGCGATAATCCTCTTTGCGCCCAAAGCCTTGGCAACAGCCATACAGAGCAACCCTACGGGCCCAGCTCCGAAGACTACGATGTTCTGACCAGTCTGGAACTTTCCAAGCTTGGCAACCGAGTGGATGCCCACGGCAAGGGGCTCGATCATGGCTCCGTCTTCCAAGGTACAGGTGTCCGGGAGGGTGTAGACGAGCTCGTGAGGGAGCTTGTAGTATCGACAGAGTGTTCCTAGGGTGAAGGGAGGGGTGGCGGCGAAGATGACATCCGGGCAGAGCTAGCGGAGCGGGGAGATATGAGACGTATTTACGTGTTAGAAATGGTCTCACATTTGGGGGGTTCTGGATGTTGGCTTCGCGCCGAAACTCACGTTGTACTTTCCGCCCTTGCAGTACTCGCATCGCATACAAGTCGCACCAGGCTCCAGGGCCACAGCGTCTCCCTTCTTATGAGTGGTCACCTCCGAGCCGACTGGAGGATAACGAAATTGTGATTAATTGTTTCATATTGTCAGCTTTCGATCATCTCGAATAGATGTAGCTGGGTTCAAAGAGAGGAAGCGAGGGGGGAGGACTTACCGGAATGAACGTATCCGGCGGATTCGTGGCCGAGACACATGGGCTGCGAGAACCAACAATGACATCGTATCAGGAAAAACTCAACTTCTGGGATTGTTGCTTTGCATCAGAGCGGGGACAACAAGCTCACCTTGTCCAAGACAAAGTTGCCGATTCGGCCGTGACACAAGTCTGCAGAACGGTAGCGATCATGTCCAATCAATTTCAAGCCGCAAAATGAGCTCGAAACGAAAACAACTCACAGTGAACATCACTTCCGCCTGCAGATCAATAAAGTGGAATAGGGGTCGACTCGTTAGCATGACCACAGGTGGGGTATGTTCATAGGGAGAGACGCACAGATACCGGTCTTCTTGACCTCGATCAAAACGTCCTTGGGTCCGAGCTCAGGAATAGGCCTCTGAGAAACGAACAAGCATACGGAAAATCAGTCAATACGACATTACGACTTTGATTGACCTCCGGGGCAAACAACTCACGTCCTCGTACACGGTGTCGTGGATGCCTCGGAGGACGAAGCTGGGGTTATCGGTCTTGCCAGAAAGAGACATGTTTTTCGTTTTACTGTTTCGTAGAGTGTCGATGGAGAGAGAAATAGCAAGACGATGAGAAGATTGAGAAGCTAAGAAGAGCGAGAGGTATGAAGTTGTTCAAAGTCATCCGTTTGTACAAAAACAAGAAGATGGAGATGCAGCCATCGCCAGCTCGTTCGGTCGGAATTAGACCGAACAAATCTCCGGAATAGCCGACGGCGGTGGGAAATCATCCGATAATGGTCCGCCGAGATTATAGTTTCGGTGGATTGGTGTTTCACCTGATTCGCCTGATCAGAGATGACCAGATCAGAGTTTGATGATCAGTCGGGTAGTACCAACAAGGAATGATCAACAAAGCCATTCCGGCGACCCTGCGACCGTACATAGTACATCATCCTCAGCCCTTAGAAGGCTGTCATTGCTCGGAACCCTCACATGCAGAACTGAGAGCGCGCACCGGCTTGAGAATGTACCGGCGATGGAGGTGGGACGATGATCTCAAGATCTATCTGAGATACGAGTGCTAGCTGTAATGGGACATATATTCGAACAACTCGAGACAAAGACGGGCTACTCGGACCCTCTTCGGACGACGATGACGACGACGACTTTACAATTTTTCGAGCTCTGCATCGGACGCTGAGTATGCCTCGTACAGATCCTCCCGAGTACTATCGAGCATGATGTGAAACTCCTTCAACGTCCAAAGCCAACGGTCTCCCTTATTCCCATGAGCCCAACGAATTGAAATACGGCGGGCGATTTCCAAGCCTCCTGGGAAATCCTCCAGAGTCTTTTGGAACTGTTTAAACCCCTCCACCGTATCGTGATGGAGATACATGAAGGCGTACCAGAAGATTTCGTCTATGTCTCCTTCTTCAGAGGTCTCGACAAATTCCACGAATTCATCGATTTCCTTCGCTTTCTCGTTGTCGTCCCAAACATCCCCCTTCACCCTGCGGATCAAGTTCGATTCAAACTCTTTGAAGAGCTTCATGAACTTGGGTCTCTCTCGGTCGAATGACAGGACCTGCTTTCGGATGTCGCCACCTCCCGCCTGTTCCATTTGTGCGTCGAACTTGCCCCTCAATTTGAGATCGTACTGATGCCGCTGTGTTCCAAGTCTGATCAATTCGCTCTCTTCGCTTTCTTCTATGCCGGTGGATGCTCCGTCGTGCACGTAAGCCGAACTGCGTCCTCCGCTCGAGTTGGCTGAAGTACCGTCGGACTTCGCTGTCGATTGATTTGTGTCAGCGCTGGGGGCCACGGAGTCTACCATGGAAGAGGCAGGAGGCTTAGAGTCCAACAGACGTGCACGCAAGCAGAACACCAGAATCAGCTCTACTCGTCAATGATGGAGCGAACGAGACGATGGAGGCGTACGTTGTCAAGCGTGAGCGGCGCAAGGTTTTGCGAAAGACTATCCGCCATCGGATCTGATCCTTGATGATTAGATGGGCTTAATACAATGTGACGAACCAATCTGACGCGGCTAGTAATACTGGTTCTAAAAGAACGCTATCCGGTATATGCCTGGTCTTCCCTTTGCAGAATCAGAAAATGGGCTATATATGTATCTCTTCTCTCTCTTCTCTGAGATGACGAAAGGGGCCATTCCTTTGTCTATCCTTCTGAGGAGTCTGAAGGTGGACTCGTGATCATGCAAAATTGCTATTTATGGCAATCCAGTCACTTGTGAGCTGTCATGGTCAAACCCTGATTCCGAGCTACGACCAATGTGAGCAGCCGTCTACGTTCGATATTGGACAAAAGTGGTTTCGAAAGAACATGTTTCATGCGATAACGATGTAATCAAGCCTCGATCATGTCTTCATTTCAAGTAGAGGTAGCGGGCTACACTTGCTGTCCCTGTCATATACAGACCGCTGCAGCAGCTTCCTCCTCCTCAAAAACTATCTTCAGCACAGCCGAAAGAACAGCGTCCTCGAACCTTTCGTCGTTTCTAGCCCTTCCAAGCAGGGATCGATAGCGGTGTCTCGGGTCGCTCCTGTCTTTTGATCGGCCACCGAGAGAGGTACGGGCTTGCTCTTGGAATTCATCGAAAGTATCGCAAACAAGATAATGGACTAGGACCCATACTTGACCTTCTACCTTGGGGAGGACCGTAAACAAAGAACTTGGTTTGTCCTCTTTCGCCGTTCTCTCCCGATACTCCTGGTGAAACTCGTCGAAAAGGTCCAAACACGATCTTCTGGCGTAAAGATACTCGTATGGGGTGCATACAAAGGCTCTTGCCAACACCGCCTCTATACGTCGATGGTATGTACGAGGCAGCTTCCTATAGGATGTGGAAAGAGTGTTTCTAGAATCAGATCTCGTCGAAGGCGGATTTCTGCTATCTGAGCATTCTGACGGCTGGTTCCCATCACCTGGAAGCGAGGGTCGAGCAGCGGATGGCCCGTCTTCTGGACTCAGATGACTAGCAAGGTCAGCGGATTGCTCGGATAGCGACATCTGAAAGTCAATCAAAATAATGTGACGTTGGGGTCAAAGCGCTGCATGCTGCTGCAGCGTCTCTGAAAAGCACATACTTATCACTCCTCGTGTCAGCGGTACTTATAATATTACTCTCGCTTTCTTACGCCGCAAGTACTTTCCTTTGTGAGGGTTCTCGTCGGAAGAGAATTCAGAGAACCCATCGTGTGCGCAAGCAAAGATTCCTGAGAACTAAGCAGGATTAGAAGCTTTTCTTCGTGGTTTAATTCGAGCTAAAGTTCGGACATCTGGACATATGTACACGCCAAAAATACAAAGCTTGAACAGATCATACGCACAAACGAAACGACTAGAAATATCGGGATACTTTGTACCATCCGCTCATCCGTATTCTATCCTCACTTCCTGTCTGCCTGTTCCTTCTCACATCCAGTCTACTTGCTGAAGTCATTTTACTCTGCCAAGTCCTTCTATTTTCCGTGATACATCTCTCTCCATTCCTCGTCGTGCAGAATCTTCAGAACGGCTGATAGGACGGCGTTGTCGATGGGTGCACGTTTACGAGCCTTGTCGAGGAGATGCGCGTAGCGGTCCTTGGAATTGGTCTTTTG
The DNA here is from genome assembly GCF_021052385.1 of Filobasidium floriforme. NCBI lineage: Eukaryota > Fungi > Basidiomycota > Tremellomycetes > Filobasidiales > Filobasidiaceae > Filobasidium > Filobasidium floriforme. The sequence goes on along the minus strand of NW_025763631.1, from coordinate 820,641 downwards.
CGAGTTGATTTCGGAGCAGTAGATATTCGCTTCAAGTTGAAAATCGTATCGACTCTCGCACATCAGGTAAGTCAGCATGATCCAGAACGCATTATCGACTGCTGGAAAGTACGTGAACGGTGAGCCCGTCCCAGACCCGTTTCCCAAATTCTCTATGTGCTCCCGCTTGAACTCGTTCCACAAGTTGGAGCATGCAAACTTTGCCTTGGGGTATGGAATCGCGTCGTAACGGTCGGCCTGCTCCACGATTGCTTTGATCCTCTCATGGTACGACCTCACAGCTGCGGTCGAAGGCGGCGCATCGCTGGCGTTAGAGTTTGACTTCACCGATGGAGGGGGAGTGTAAATAACGGATGATTTCGACGATGGGGCGAAGCTAATTGAACGGTCGGTGACCTCTCTCCAGGTGTTCGATTCTTGACGCATCATCAAGTCTGTCGAGGGAAAGGGATAGAAGGTCTCAAAGGGGTTTGTTGACTGTAAGGACAAGCCACGATGTCCAATCGCCTTTTCTCTCTTGTACAGGCAATCGCTATATATACTAGATTCCTATTCGCGGCTTCCTTTGTCGAGGTTATCTCGAGGCAGGATTGCCCCCATGACTAGGGCCTACTGCATTATTGGCTGATGACATCCTTTGTGAAGCTTCTCAGAGTGTCTCTTGACTAGCGGGGCATCTTGACCTAGTCTTGAGATAGCTTCCTAGCGATCTGATGTTCGCCGAAAGTCTGCTGACTCCCGCTCTGCTTAGTCGGACAGACCACTCCTACTATAGTAAGGATCAATCTCATACGGTTCAATCGTTACATCCGCGATAAAATTCGAGGGTACGAGCGTCAAGGACTACAGCTTAGGTGAAACCCTTTTGCCATGCAGATTCGGCTGACCCGCGCAGGAAGCTAATACGATTGTGCAGAATACGTGTTCCTCGTCTCTAATGGCTCAAACCTGTTGCTTTTTGATTGGCATCAGCCCTGCGATAGTTCGTGCATATGGGAGATACATAACTGATTTGAAGGTAATAGGTTCTCTACGTTCCGGACAGGCCTGACGCGCAATGTTTACATCGATTTATACACCCATCGCTGACACGAACTGCTTGATTGGGCAAGTCTTCTTGAAGTCCACACCAAATTCACTAGGCGGTCTCTCGGGTCATCATAGTTGCTTGAATATAGATCATCATCATATCGAACTTGTACTGGTAGTACTGGCATGAACTTGCTTACGGGAGAATAGATCGTCCAAACGGCAGTACAACTTGCAGAGTCGCGCTAACTGCCTTTGTTCAGTCGGAGACGATTGTTTCCTCAAGATACGCAGCGTCGACCGTGCTCTTTTGTATGCGGTCTCAGCGGAACACCGGACAGAAGATTCGGAATCCTCTACAGCCACAACAATATGGCTGAAGAACCCGTTCGTTGAATTTCATTGGCTGTCCTGGTATTCTCTAGGTACTGCGAATATAGGACAGTGAAGGCTTCGGTGTAAGTTTCGTTGCCGCGGGGGTTTGCATCAACTGTTTCGAGCACCTCGATGCTTTGCTTTCGGAGTTCCGGCCAATCAACTGCCTCCTGCTGAATTTGGTATTTCAGTCTTTTGTATCTCTCAGCGAAGTCATCGGCTCGCGGTGGCGCCGTCAGCCTTGTTGAAGCTCGGCTATCCGCTTGAATGCTGTGACTCTGTGTGTCCTGCCGATCAGAAAGCTGTATGATAGATGTAAGACGGAGACATCGTGGGGAAAGGTAAGCTTGACAATAGGTGGAAGAGCGTAGCTGAATGGAACGAACCGTGTTCACCGACGGTTTGTCGGTGTGACTGAAAGCAGTAGAACCGGTGAAGGACTGGGCTAGGGAGACAGGTCGATACATCCCTGCGTGAATGTCCTGATGAAGATAGAAGTAGTGGTTAAAGGGATACAATAGGAGTGTCTAGTATCGTAGAGGTCTCGGACTAGGTATATCGCCCTGGTCATCCTCGCAGCCCATTGTATATACATGACTGGACCAACTAACCTCCTTTGTGAACCAGCTTGTCTGGCACCTGATTGGCCGTGGTGAAATCGCGTCGCTATCGCTTGCGATGATGCATATCGGCTGAGCACGGCGATGAGTGTAATCGGGGGTGGGTCGATCAGCGAACTGGAGGATTTATTCCTTGGCAGGGTGATATCAATTTGTAGTATTCTTCGATGCCAATCAAATTCGAGATCATCTGAAAACCCACAGGACACGATACAACGGACATCAACATGAGATCGTCGTTGAAAGAAATGCGAAAGCTGTTTAATCACCATTCCTGGAGGAGATCACAGATCGCTTGTTGCGTTCTGCCTGGCTTTTCGAGCATGTTCATAACGCAAGTGCAATTAAAACTTTGCGGATTCGTGTACTCGATCTATGTTGTGCCGGTAAGATCTAGCGTTGCGATTTCACAACAATCTCTCCACGGCGCGTCAGGAGGCATCCGAGAGATCTTGGTGAACGCAATTGTCGTCTTCGAGTGAAGTGTTTCCGTGTTAGCCAGGAAAAAATGATTCGACGTGCCAGGTGACTTCTCGACCAAGACGACCATACCGGGTTCGCGTGTTCAGTTCCTGTTCGGACAGTTTCAGGATGATTCTCGTTTCCGTTCCCAAGCTGTTTGTTGGAAATAGATCATCGCAACCATATGATCCATATGACCCGGTTTCTAGCATTTCTAGCGCGCTCGGTATCAGATCGACGGAATCTAATCCGCGTTCCATCTAGCGCGATCATCTGAACGCCACCGTCCCCGTGTCGTGAACCTGTGGAGGATATTCGGGCTGGATCTCTTCATTAGCTCCAATCAATTCCTCCTGGCCCCTGGACATGTTCTCCATATTCTCCTTGGGGCTCCCCTACCTCGATGACCTCGATTCGAGGGGTATCATCCGTCTTTAGACCGAGACGGTCCGGGGTTGACCTCCTTCGGGTATCATGCTCGATCTTTCCGGAATGCTAGAAGTACTTATAGCAAGATGTGAGAGGCAACTATCCAAAATCTCGACGGCAAGGCGAATTTTCTATCCAACACTCATCATCCAGAGCAGATCTCGCATTGGAATCACGATGAAGCTCTTCGGTCTCATCTCTGCCGCCCTCTTGATGGGCTTCCCTTGTCTCGCTTCGCCTCTGGCCAAGCGGGACTTTGGACCGGTCACCATCTACACCCCGCCTTCCACTTATACGAACGAGAGGACCTTGTACGGTCGTCAGTTGATGCTCAAAACTCAGGCTTCTGTAAGCTGGGGCAGTCTTGTTGTGTCTATCGTCTGATCGCACTGCTGACGAGATGGGACCACGCAGGACAATGGCGTACTCCTAGCCACTTGGGAGAACTACACCCCTGACAAGCCTTACTTCCCGATCTACCGATCCACCGACCACGGGTTCACCTGGAAGGAAATCTCCCGGGTCCAAGATACCGTTAACGGATGGGGACTGAGGTACCAACCTCACCTGTACGAGCTCGAGGTCGATTTCGCCGGGTTCCCGAAGGGAACGATCTTGATCGCTGGAAATTCGATCCCCAAGGATTTGAGCAAGACGCAACTCGACCTTTATGCTAGCAAGGACCGAGGGTGAGTCGTGCATTGCGAAATGGCGATTCAAAAGTATGACTTACTGAACAATACTCTTCTCCGCCTCAGTGTGACTTGGACTTTCGTCTCCCACATCGCCAACGGTGGAGTTGCTGTAAGCTTGGTCCGCTAAATTCTGATCGATGTCAAGAGCTCACAATCGTATTCTTTCGATCTACAGCTCCCCAACAACGGCGAGACCCCCGTCTGGGAGCCTTTCCTCATGATGTACAATGGACAGCTCGTCTGCTACTACAGCGACCAGGTAAGCCAGTTTCGGTGTAACTTCCCTCCCATGTGAAAAGAGGCTGATGCTGTGTTCTTTCTTGCAGCGAGACCCCGCCTATGGTCAAAAGATGGTCCACCAGGTCACCTCCGACGGCAAGAACTGGGGCGCCGTCGTCAACGACGTCCGATACCCTACCTACACCGCTCGACCTGGAATGCCCATCGTCCACAAACTCCCTACCGGTTCTTACATGATGACCTACGAATACGGCGGTGGTCCCGATTACAGCGATTACCAGTTCCCCGTGTACTACAAGATCTCCAAAAACCCGTTGGCGTTCGACAGCGTTCAGGGGCGACCGGTCAAGACGACCGATGGGTACGTACCCAAGGGATCGCCCAGCAACATCTGGACCTCGGTGGGAGGTGCCAATGGTACGATCGTCGTCAGCGCCGCCAGCAACGCCGAGCTGTACATCAACCGCAAGAACGGAGAAGGACCTTGGACCGTGCTCAAGACCAACTCGCCCGCCGCTTACACGAGATACCTGGACGTCGGTTTCAACCCCAAGGATATCGCCATCATCGCCGGAGGTCAACTTGGGCAAGGTTCTACCAACAAGGTCACCTTTACCGCTACCGAGTGAGTTCTAACGACCCTGGGAATCACAAAAGCTGTTCGAAACTTTTCTGACCTGATCGTCTGTTCGCCTCGTAGCGTCAACGGGTGTACCACCTGCTCGTGATGGAATGCGATCACTAAGCTAGCTATGAATCAGAGTACAAGGCCGCAGAGCCGAAAAGAAGGAACCACCCTCAAGTGAAAGTAAAATGTGAATCGATCATCGTAACGAACTTGTCGTCTTGCATCATGGTCAAACGTTCATATCGCATCGTATCGTCCAGCTGCAATTCTCGAGAGGATGGTCTGATTCCGTAACGGATCGATTTCAGCTGATCCTCCCCGCCAAAGACTGTGCAATCCATCCCGACCCACCTTCATTCCAGCTGCTCAGTCTTTGTCGACCTCAGCTCCGACATACTTCCACCTCCAAACCTCGATCCCCTCCCAATCCCTCCGATCCCCTTTATCCCAGCCCCACCCGCTCTTGGCCAAAGCCTTCTCCACCCGTCCACCAGCGATCTTCTTGCAAGAGAATCCCATCTCTTTAGCCTGGTTCAAGGCAGAGGCGATGAGGAGCGGGTCCCGGGTCTCTAGGGCGACGAGGATAGGTGGAGGGGAGGCGCAGGCGAGGGAGAATGATCGGAGGGTGGAGAGGAGGGGGAGGGTTAAGGGTGGGGAGTAGAGAGTGTCCGTTGTGATTATGTAGTCGTAGTCGTAATCGAGATCTCGGATTTGGTCCGGTGTTGCGTTTGTTGGTGTTGTGGACGTGATTGCAATTCGGGCAGGCTCTTCCTTCTCGGCTCGCATCCACTCCCGAGCCTTCGCGGACCCCGCATCGATTCCAGTTCCATCATCGACAAAATCAAACCAGTCCAGCTTCCTACCCCTGATCGGTCCCCATTCCCAGCCTGAACGGTTCCTCGTGTTGCTCTCGATGTTTGGTAAGAGGACGGATTCGAAGCTTGGGGAGATGTCGGTGGTAGTCACCGAATAACCTAGTGAAGATAGGACGAGGCTGTGGTCATGGCAAAGAGGAAAATCTGGGAGACCCAGACACCACAATATCAATGTTTCGTCCTGAGCCAAAGACGATCTATATCAATGACTAGGCTTACGAGAGGAAACCTATCCCACCCCCAAGTTCCAACACCCGTTTAGGTCTCCGTCGACCGTCCTCCATTACGACCGAACCGGTAGGTAAGGTCTCGGCGATGTAACATCCCATCAGCTGTCCTCCTAGCCAAAGTGTCGTCCCCGTGGTCCCCGTAGAAGCGGCTCCCTTTGCCTGATTGTCATCGTTCGTGCTCGAGGAGATTTGTTTGAGACGAAGGATGGACTCGTCCTGCTCGGCTCCGGGCGGGAGGCATTGTCGAGGCAGAGGGTGGTGGATCAGAGGTAGATGCTTCGTCAAGGAGGCAGGATGACAGGTAGACATGGTTCTACACTAATTCGCCAAACGATCAGACCTCGAGGTCATGGTGTATCGAATAGATGTCTAGACATCCTGTTGACCCTCTAAGCCCAACTTTCTTTTCGCCCAGGGCCGGTCAGTGCGCGACTTGTGGTGGATGACGCGGCGAAGGGGGACAGACCAAACTCACATAAGTTCCACCTGTCAACTCTCGATAGATTCAATCGAATTCCACGCCCTCTCTATAGCTCTCTCTACGGCTTTCTCCAGAACTTCTCTGGAGACTAGTATCATTACCACGTCCGACCATGTCGAATAGACGTCGTTACGCCGTCGACCCGACCGTCCAGGGTCAACCGGCTCCCGACGCATTCCACGGGTATCAGGCTCAACAGCAGTACGACCAGCATCAGCAGCAGCAACAACAGCACAGTTATGGGCAGACATTGCAACAGCAAGCTCCTCCTGCTGAACATCAAAACGCCTACGGTGTGGCGGAGAGGAAGACCAGAGTTTGGGATGATGATCTCCTACCAGCTCCTCAACCTTTCGTCCCTGCAGGAGACAACAACCAACTCCAAGCTGGGGAGATCAACCGTTCGGCCACCCACTCGCCTTTACCTCCAGCGAACCATATCCCTCAACCTCCTCATGCGGCCGGTCCTTCCCTCAAGGGACCTAAACCCAGGATCGACCCTACGCAGGTGCCCAGTCCGATAGAGGTAGCAGAGATGGACCAGAACTTGTCGGACATAGAGGATTTCCAGAGCTGTAATACCAGGGGGGTCATTCCGCTGGCTTCGACGGATTATCGTGGGATCGATCAAGGTCAGTATGATCTGTTGTCAATATCAATTAGCTCTAATGAAAAATGGAGGCTCATGTGTCCTGCGGGCTCTTTTCACAATATGATGATACAGGCAACTCCCTACCCCGGTACATTCGCGCTTCCCTGACACAGATCCCAACAACAGCCTCTCTCCTGGAAACGTCTCAACTACCCCTCGGCCTCATTATCAACCCGTTCGCAACCCCGCGGTTCGACGAAGAACCCGTCCCTTTTGTGACGACGTTTATGGACGTCGCTCGAGCGGAAGGAGAACTGGATAACGATCCGAATGCCGGGGGACCACCGAGGTGTGGGAAGTGTAGGGGGTATGTGAATCCGTGGTGTAAATGGATCGATGGGGGGGTCAAGTGGATGTGTAATTTGTGTAATACTGGTAACGCAGGTGAGTCGCGGATCGTCAATTCAACATATTTCAACGAATCTCTAATTCACATGGGATCCTGATTTTATCTGCGCAAACAGTACCGAGCCACTACATGTCACACCTAGACTCTTACGGAACCCGACTCGACATCCAATCCCGCCCCGAACTGACTCACGGCACGGTCGACTATCCCGTCCCCAAAGCGTATTGGGCGTCCAACCCGTCCTCTTTGTTGGAGAGCAACGGCCTGTCGACGGTCAGCGGGGACCTGTTGGCTTCCCTCAATGAAGCCGTGAACAACGCCGCTGAAGCTTCGGGCGCAAAGGACGCTCTGGGCGTAGGGCTAGGCGGAGCTTCTCATTCGGGGACGGGGAGTAACACCCCTAACCCTTCGGGCCCTTCGTCGGGCAAGGGGGGGAACAAGAAGAAACCCACCTCTTCGTCGGACGATGAGAATATGAGAAGACCCGTCCCGATCGCGAGGGTCTTTGCGATTGACGTCTCTTGGAGCGCCGTCAAGGGCGGGGTCGTCAGGGAGGTTTGCCAGGGGATCAAGGAGGCGCTTTATGGAAAGGGCAAGGAACAGGCGCTAGATACCAACGGGGAGGATGAGGGTGGGGAACAGGAAGAGGATGCGTGGAGAGTCCCGGAAGGGCGAGTGGGGATCGTCACGTTCGATAGGGCAGTACAGTTTTACAACCTCTCGGTAAGTCCAGGTCGTCCGTGCATGACTTGATCCGTAAAAGGGAGAAACCTCGAGTTGACAAGGTTGTTGATGACAACTCAGCCCGAGCTCGAGTCGGCGCAGATGATGGTCGTGCCAGATCTGGAGGACATGTTTGTACCACTACATCGGGGATTTTTGGTCGACCCGGTGCAATCAAGGTGAGCAGGTCTGAATGAGTCAGGAGTTAGCAAATATTACGGTCGTATTGATCATGTTATATTGCAAACGAATGTAGAAAACAAATCGAATCGTTGCTGGACCTCATACCGCGGATGTATGCAGAGACGCCTTGTAGCGAGGTTGCGCTCGGCGCCGTTGTCAAGGCTTTATTGTCGGGATTGGTAAGCTGGCGTGCTTTGCTGTTCCGCCGCGCTTTAACGCTGCTAAGACAAGCGAGATCACCATTTGCAGGGCGGATGTGGAGGACAAGCATCGTTGTTCTTGTCTTCGCTGCCAAACTACGGACCGGGGACCTTGAAACCGCGAGAGGACCCGTTGATGTACGGTACCGACAAGGAAAAGACGTTGTTCTCACCAGCGGACGGGTTTTGGCGGAATACGGCGGATCAGTTGGCGGAAGCTGGGATTGGGTGTAATCTGTGGCTGTTCCCCGAACGGTTCATCGATGTTGGATCGGTCGGTGAGTCTCGAAGAAATTATTTAGCTTATACCCCCTCGAGCTAACATGGGCCGCATGATGAAGGTGTTCTCGCGAGTAATACGGCTGGTAATGTCTACTTCCATCCTCGATTCGATCCGGGCCGCGATCGAGAAGCGGTGCACGAAGAATTACGACGGGTGGTTGGTCAAGAGGTCGTATACAATACTGCGCTGAGGGTTCGGTGTTCGAACAGTAAGATTCTTCACGGGAACGATGTTCCAGTGGTGATACTAACCAAAAGCCATACTCTCAGACCTACGCGTATCATCATATGCGGGCAACTATTATCAACGGTCTCTGACAGATCTGGAGTTCGGCACGCTGGACACCTTCCAATCGTTCGGTGCTACACTCAAGTACGACAACAAGCTAGAAGACAAGCAGATGTCCTATGTTCAAGTGGCCGTGCTGTACACGAGCGCGGGGGGCGAGCGACGCGTCCGAGTCCTCAATTTGAACTTGCCGGTGACAAATCACATCGGAAATGTCTTCCGGTTTGCCGACTTTGACACGAGTGTGGTACTGCTACTGAAAGAGGGTGGGTCGTAAGGTTGGCTTACACAAACAGAACGGTTCGGGCTGACGGATAAAACCTCACAGCCGTAACTCAAGCACTGTCAAAGAATCTTCCGGACGTCCGAAGAGGCTTGACTGAGAGGTGTGCATCCATACTGCACGCTTACCGGAAACACTGTGCAGCTGGACAGAATTCGGGTCAAGTAAGCGTTACCGCAGGAAAGACTTCCAGCGACCCGACGGACTCACCGCTTCGCATCTCTGCAGCTCATCCTGCCTGAGGTCTTCAAGCTCTTGCCGCTATTCACGCTTTGCATGCTCAAATGTAAAGCTCTGAAAGGTGAGCGCGATGTGCCTCTTCACTTGTTTGCGCCGGATACTTAAGCTCGTCGCTCGCAATCAGGTGGTCACGTGGCTTCGGACGTCCGGGCTCTTTACCTACGAACACTGCGGTCTATGTCGTTGCCGGCAACAGCAGCGTTCTTATACCCACGGATGTTCGCTATACACGACCTGCCGGAGAAAGTCGGGTATGCTGGTCCCAATGGCCGACTCGAGCTTCCGACATATATTCGATGTAGCCATGGTTGGATGACGGCGGATGGCGCCTACATATTGAGTGAGCTCGCAACTTCGATTATGACAAAGCGCCTTGGCTTGACCGCTGACCTGTCTACCTCATGATAGCCAATGGTGAAATCGCATTCCTGTGGCTGGGAGCGGCGGTATCGCCTCAAATCCTCAACGACCTATACGGCGTAGAAAACTTGGACGAGATCGATACCCGAATCGTGCGTATCCTGCTGATCATCTCACGCCCCACCTGCAAAGCACTGATTACCATTTATTCGACCCGACCGATAGACCTCGTTACCCAGACTCCCTACCTATCTCTCGACCCAGGTTCGAAACATCCTCGCTCATCACGCCCGGCTGATGGACCACGAACTCCCCGTGATCATCGCCCGTCAAAACATGGACGGCACCGAAGTCGAATTCGCCAACATGCTTATGGAGGATTCAAACAATGACGCTTTGAGCTATACCGATTGTGAGTCGTAAGGGCAGCGCCATCGGTATTGATCAAGCGCTGACGTGGTTGCGAACGATCTCAGACATCATGTCGGTACACAGGACGATCAACGAAGGCCTGAGTGGAGGAGGAAAAGGTAGTGGGTGGTTCTCTTAGGTCGGCTGTACACTCAAGGGAGGCGCGCATACGATCAGAAGCAGCCGACAATGAGCTTGCACACGTCTGATTGCAATGCTGCCAGAAACCGAAATAACGATCACAATGAAATGAGATCCAGCGTCATTGAAGCTTTATCTCGCCGCTATCCAGCCTGCTTCTGTACAGGAAGGGGAACGTACACGCTATCCGGGGTTGTTTTGTTGCTCGACTTGGTTTGGCCAGACAGCAGGGAGACGGTCCAGGAGGAGGTGTCGCAAGAACAGGAAGGTCTGACAGACACTTGTAGACAATGTTGCGGCCTTTTCCCAAGATGCTGTAGACCTTTAACTCTGTCTCTGCCAATTCCCCCATCATGTCCTCACCCTTTCTGAACTTGATGAGGGTACCATCTGGAAACCATGGAACGTGCTTGCGCTACTCCATAAAGTATAGGGGTGTCGAATGGGGCGCAGAGGTGTGAACGGGTTGCACCGACTGTACCCTTGCCGTGTCAGCTACAGACCTGTTCGCGATAGGGATGCTTAGAGACAGAGCGTTATATCTGCTCTCATTTTTTTTCCCTCTGGACAGACATTTAAGAAGGCTGAAAGCAGCGTCAAGCTGAACAGCTGCCGTAAGCTTTCATTCTGGGTCCAACTTCTGAGCCATCCGAGAGTGATGCGGCACGAATAGGTTGATTCTCTTGCGAGCGACGATCGTTGCCGCTTGCAAAAATCAATACGTAGTGGGCAAGAAGTTGGAATTGATGGCAAGTTCGTAACGGTGCCCTGATAGATAGCACATCGTAAGGAGGGTATCTGGTTCGATCTTTCTCAAGCATCGCGACGGCCCGAACAATCTCGGGCAAAGATGACCAAACTTTCTTCATTATCCATTATTCATTGACTTGATGATATTTGGTTCGATTTGACTTGACTTTGTACACATGTTCCGCAGCAATCCCATCGATCCCACCACATCCCGTATAACCGTTACGTTCGAGCTCGAATGTTCTTAGGGGAACGTTCTTTTACTCGGTGGGCAACCTGTCGGCCCGGTTAGCCTCGGACCCTTGGGGGTTCGAAGTGGCCGATCCGGCAGCTACAAGGCAGAAACGCAAGTGTATCAGTATCGTACTAGTCGTCTGAAAAGCAGGTAGAAGAAGGCGGAAAGGTGGAAACGGGGGATGAGAATGGATGTCGGACGTACCGCCAGAAATGTTCTCTCCTACGATCTCGGCGGTTCCTCCGATAGCTCCGTCAGTGGTGAACTCTACATTGCCAATTCAGACCAGAATAGCTGTTAGTTTCGATCTCTGAATCTCGAGTCAGGAGGAAGGTGGAAATGACGCTTACGGCTACCGATAGCACCCTCCTTGTCGAAAGGACCTCCGATCGACTGACCGATCGAGCCGATAGCACCGTCTGATCGGAATTGTGATCCGATGGCTCCGTCCTACAGTCCAAACAATATATGACGACCAAGAGGCAGTGTAGAGAACAGAGAGAAGAGCAAAGAGGTCAGTTCGGGCTGACGTGAGCAACGGTAGACGAGGACTTGCCTCTCGGATCGAGGCTCCGGCAGAAGCGGCGGCGTTCTTGGCAGCGTCCATTGTGATGTGTTGAAAGGCTTAGGTGGTGAGAAATTTATGATGGTGAGAAATTTATGAGAGTGAGAAAGTAGAGTGTTTACGAGAGGAGAAAGGTAAGTAGGCTTGCAAGCTCTGGGTGGTCCGTGTGTATGATGCTTAGGTATATATACCTGTTCGCAATCGCCTGCCCCTGCATGTTAGCCCAATTAGCTGACGTCACGGGAATTCCCTCGATCGATCGATCTCGGGGAATCATCAATTTACTTTTAGTGCGCGCTACACGCTGCTTGATGACGTAAGTTGCCGGCATGCAACGGTCTTTCGCTTCCGCAAGGGATGATCTGCTTCCGACAGCGGGGGTGTCACCCGAATGACGTAAGATCGGATTCGATGATCGACCGAGCAGCGAGTGGACCATGGAGAGGTAAAAGGTGCAAGTTCAGCGACTTTGGACCAGATCAGACCAAACCCTCGGCAAATATCGTCGTCGAGCGAATAACAACATATCAGACAAGCGGACGACATGTACCAATCGACCTCTTCGTCCACAGCCCGACTGGCTACACAAGCCTTGTCGGCGAGATCCCGGACGTACGCGACGTCTCCCTGGGCATCTCAACAGCCGGTCAAGGGGAAACGCAAGATCGTCCTCGTCGGTGCCGGGTTTGTCGGTAAGTACCGCGTTCAGCAATTGGTTTGATGCAGAAAGGATGCTTAGTTCTTGTTTGTATTTGATGTTCCGTCGTGTTCATCAGGATCGTACATCGCCAAAGCTCTCGTAGCGGACCCGAGGAACCAAGTCGTCCTCGCTTCTCGTAACCCCGAGCCTCGTCAGTCCTCGCTCTATACACGACTTGTAAATCACCCTTTTTTCACACAAACACAAGCTGACGACCTCTAAGCTCTTGTCTCTTGCCTCCACTGACACTCATAGTATATAACAAACTCAAATCACTCGGATCCTCTATCCTCCCCCCGGTCTCTCTGGACATAACCAAACCTTCCACCCTCAACCCCGCTTTCGAAGGAGCCAGCGCGATCGTCTCCCTCGTCGGGATCCTCACCGGTACACCGGAAGAATTCAAGAAGCTCCAAGCTGAGGGAGGAGAGAATGTAGCCAGGGCGGCCAAGGAAGCTGGGGTGAGGAGGGTTGTGGTGGTCAGTGCGCTTGGGATCGAGAAGGGTGGGACGCCTTAGTGAGTCTCGATCGCATTTTCCCTCGCCGGGCAACTATAGATGCAGATGTGGTGCTTATATAGTTCATGCTTCTCCTCTGTTTGTGTTTGTGGTCTGGCAGCGCCGAGACCAAGTTGGAGATGGAACAATCGTTCAAGACGCATCATCCGACATCGACCATCATCCGGCCCTCTCTCGTCTTTGGACCTGGGGATAGTTTCTTCACGGTAAGCTTGAATTCATTCTCCCTCTCTCTTCTCCTCAGGACCCGAATCTAACTGGCCCATCATGAAATCGACCCAACTCTACATTCCAGCGCTTCGCAACCCTAGCCAATTACCTACCCCTCCTCCCCCTCTTTGGAGGCGGCACGAGCAAGTTTCAACCGATCTACGTGGGTGATCTCGCCAAGGCCGTCGAGGTAGCGACTAGGGACGAGACTTGTGAGGGCGGAAAGGCGTTGATGGGCGATATCGAGGGCAAGACATTACAGGGTGGAGGACCTGATGGTGAGTGCGAGACCTTGTTGAGCTTGGGGAATCTGGCGCTTTTAGGAGCCAGGGGAGATTTCGGACGCTGATCAAAGCCTAGTAACTTTGGAACATCTTAGTGTTCACCTACAAACAGCTCATGCAGCTCACCCTCCGCTATACGGACCTGGTCAACCGAAGACTCCTCCTACCTATCCCGTTCTGGATCGGAATGATCCAAGCGTTCTTCCTCGAAAAGCTGCCTCTCCCCGAAGTCCTGAAGCTCACAAGGGACCAGGTGAAACAGTTGAAGAACGACAACAAGGAAGAGCTCGCCAGCGATGCAAGCTCAAGCGGGATCCAGAACGTGGACCAGCTACTGAAGACGTACCCCGCGGCGGCATTCGGGACGGAACCTCCTCAAGGCCTCAAGAGCGTTTACGATATCCTGCCCATGTACATCCGACCTAGAGGAGCAGAGGATGAAGCGCCGCCTGTCAGTGGGAAGAGACGGCATGGAAGGGATTATGTGGGTGGGGCGAGGGGAGAGGCGGCGGTCAGGAAGATGACCGAGAAGAGTGGCGCTCCCAAGTTGTAGAAACCGAGTTGAGTCGGAATGAACCTTGTAAAGCATGTAGCAATGGTAATGAACCTAGAATGTATTTGATCGTTTGATATATTAGCTAGATTCCTCGGACCTCGAGGCGCCACATACATTATCGTGACAGAGACACTAGCGACTCGGCATCTCCAGTCATGCGCTCTTCTCCGCCAGAATCGCTTCATGTGAGTCTCATTCCCCAGACAACGAAACAAGTCCACTTCACTTCGCCGTAACGCCTCCAGACAACCCAACCCTATTCAACGCAGGATCCACAAGATCTTCAGGTATCGAACTTGGCAGTTGCTATCGTCTACATTCAATTGCACTCAGCATGATCGCACTGCTTTCCGGCCGAAGGCGGCGCTATACACGACACTACCAATGACCAAATGGGATTGAATTACGATTTGGGCGGTGCTAGTTTCTATCGGATGGTGCGATCCATCTGGAAACATCACTGATCCTTTCTGCCTTCTACGGCTCTAACGCTGCCTTTTCTTCTGCCAGATCCTGGTATCACCCAATGTGAGGAATTTCTTTCAGCTTTGCATCGATCGAATACAAAGAGGGCACCAGCTGCCGAGAGCAAGAGATCTAGACGAATGGAAGATCATTACCGGTGACAATCTGCTCAATAACAAGCTCTTCAAGTTTGGGAGTTTTGGACGCAGTCAACTCATCAATATCATCATCTCCAAGAATAACGCCACCCAGCACATCGTTCCCACTACAATAGCGGGTGCTTGGAAAGAGATTGTCGCTCACGTCATGATGCGGGAACATCCCAATTGTAAGCAGGATGCCATCTCGTATCGCAAGGGACCTTTGGACCTAAGCAAGGGCTTGCCGAACGCGGCGCTTTGGGTTCCTAGCGGTTTCCCTCTCGGCAAATCACCCACCTCTTACCGAGTCGTGATTGACACTACACTCGTACACTTGGCGATGTCCAGTTGTCTACACTCACTGCCATCGTATAAAGGCGCTCGCGAGTCCTTTGACTCGTCTCGGAGTCGAGCAACCGTAAAGTTACAGGAGAGCAGACATAGCGGTATCATTCGGCTCGCATCTCGTGGCTCACGCTTGTCACCATTGCAACTTATTGTTCCATGCTACCAATCCCTTCGGCCTGAGCCCTGGCGCGCCGCCTTTCCTGGACATGGCAGCCGCAGAAGTCCCGGGCGGGATGATTCTGATCTTCTTGGCTGTAAGATGAATCCTGTTAGCGGAGCTGTCATTTTATTTTCAGAAGTAGCGATTACTCCTCGTGCTACTCAAGGGTGGTCTTCTACTCGCAGGTTAAGGCGGTGACCTTGTGGGCCTTCGATGCGCATGACGAGGATCCGCAGGCGATCGACCATGGCATAGACTTTTGGTTGCCTCTCTGATGCGCTTACAAGTCGACCACTCGGGACACGAATGCATAGGAGGATCGTCCTGTGGGACGTGTTTGCACAGGGGCTTGCTATGTGTATTCTCACACTCGAAGAGCAGCTAGCCCAACAGTACCCTAAACTGCTAATCAAGAGGACTGGCGCAGACTGGTGACATGCCGCTGGCTATCGTTACACTTCTTGATGTGATGTCTGCTATGGACCTGGACCGCATACTGTAAAATACAGAAGCTTAGGGGTTGTAATGAATCCTGGTCGAAAAGCGCAACAACGCGAGTGTCCTATCCCATGATCCCAACCAGGAACTTGCTCAGTGTGGTGGCATCTACATCCACATCACCACGGTCAAACTTTCAAACAGCAAATATGTCACTCGTGTCTACATTGGATCTGCTTAAGGTAACATGGTATTGTTGGAGGACAAGCAGAACAATAAGATCAAGCCAAGGCTGCCGTCTTCCGTCTCTCCGCCTTGGTTCAAGCCAGGCTGTAATTGGCAACCGAGCAGATCGCTGGTGAGCTGATCAAGCGTCATCTGTTGAAGTCCGTTCGTAATGACTTTCGCGTTATCAATCTTCAACTATCGAATTATCATGCGTCAAAAAAAGAAAGAAAAAGAGGGTATTATATTACAGACACGGCAAGAGCTCGCCAAATTCGTAGCATCGCATCCGCGTCGCACCCATCTAGTCAGATGAACCCGCTTCTCCGATCTACGAACTCGACCCCCGGCAGGAAGCGACGACCCCGCTCACTTCTTGTTCCAAGGACCAGCATTGCTCAAGCTGCACCCTCCAGGGCATTTACAAGATCCGCCCAACTCGGCGGGCAAGTTTTGTTCGGGGATCTGTTTGACGAGTTCCGATTTGAAGCCCTTGCCGAGGATCGAGATCTTGGAGACGGTGACCTCGTCGAGCCACGGCTTGACGAACGACCAGACGGTGGAGAAGAGGTAGGGGGCCTAGAAAGCTCAAGCTCGTCAGTATCCTGGTCATCACGGGTGCTCATCAGAATCGAGACTCACGTTGATGATGTAAAACTTGCCCATGACCTCGGGATCTGTCAACGAGCCTCACACATCAGTCCACTGCCCACTCGCCATCACCAATCCGCCCGCCGAAAACCCACAGTTGTTCTGTCCGATAGTACTAGCGGCCGAAACGTAATCCTTGACCTTGTAGAACGTGCTGATCCCAGCCCCGTTCAAGTCCATGATCGTGCAACTCGTCTCGACCAAGTGACCCTGAGCGTTGGAACACGCGGGCAGACGTTGTCCCAGGAACGTTTCGTATTCGTGGACGAGGTGTTGGAGCTGACGTTCCTGCGTGGTGAGCGCGTAGAGCTTGTTGATGTCGAGCTTGCCAAGTTGTTCGATGTAGATCGGTCGGCCGTCCTGCAAGGGTCACGTTCAAGTACAGATGTCAATTGCCGTGCAGGAATCGTCATGGCGCCCATACTGTCATCGTCTAGGCTCACCTTGTCGGTTCGGTGGTAGTACTGAGGGTAGTACTTGTCAACCTCTCGCTGCTCAGGGTATTGAAAGTTTCTGTGCAGCACGCAGGTCAGAGGGAGCAATTCAGTACACCGCTCAACGATTTCGCGTTTCAGACGTATGACGACAGTCTCGAACATGCGCGAGTCCGGGCGTAGAGAGCGCCAAGTTCCTCATCCCCCATGTTCTCATCTCCAACCCGATCCGGAGATTATCTTCTGGCTTGCTCTTCAGGTCATGCACCTATCTCTCTACCACCTCCCGACGATTCTCATCTCACGCTTCAAAGAAAGCAACCCGCCCTCTGTTTTCCTTCCTCGTTAAGGCAGAAACGCGCTCGGCATCGTCCGTTCTTCACAATTCTCGATCCCCACCTGCCTCTCTCATTCCCATTCGCATGACGACAACGGGAACGACACCACCCGTTTCCGAAAGGCCGAACAACGCCTCGCTGCGGGACTCACCGAGCGATCTCGTCCGTCCCGAACTTCACCCTCCACTCTTCGTTGGCCGCCCACATGTCCTTGGCGAGCTGGAGGTTGAACTTTCGGGCTCGGAGGAACCTGAGAAGGGTGGCGTCGTCGAACCTGCGAGGTGTGAATGGGGTAGGAGAGGTGAGGAGGATGAGTGGGAAGAAAGGGAGGTTGAGCGGGAGGTTGGTAGATTGGGTTGATATGGTTCAGCAGGACAAAAGAGGTTGGACCACAAGAGAAAAGGAAGAGAAAGCAACATTTCATCACTGTCAGCCTCGCTCTTCGACATCTGACCAACAGTTCATCTCGCAAGCTCACCTGTTGTACCCCGGACCCGGGTTCACCCTCGGATCGCTGCTCCCCGCCGGGTTCGCCAACTCGGCCTCGGTGGGGCACAAACCGGCCTCGACCAAGATCTGCCTAAACTCCTTCAACGCATGTTCTTGTTCGGCAGTCAAGTGACCGGGGTGCCCGGACAAGGGGTCGAGGGTCTGTTGGATCTGTTGTTGGGTGCGAGGGAGTTGGGAAGGGGTTAGCAAGTTGGGAGTCGTTTGGGTGGGCTGCCAGTTTACTTGAGACATCGTGGGCAGGTAGTTTTGTTGTGTGTGAGTGCTCTATATGTTTAGTGATCTCTGATCGAGGTGTCTACCAGCTGTCAGAGTAGGTCAAGGAATTGTCTTCATGTGAGGTGGTCATCATCATCGACATCAACGTCGTCGTCATGATGATGATGACAACAGAGGGGGAGCCAGATAGAGACCCGAGACTACTCGCGCGTCGAAAGAAATACCCCCGAGTCTCTATTTCGGTTCCGGCTCTGATTAACTCCTGATGTCCGTTCAAAAGGTGGTCGACCTGCGACCCGATACGATATGAACAACGCTCAGACGAACGTTAGGATCCTCAATCCTCTGGATAAGTGCTCAGATCACAGCCATATCATTTCAGTCTGGTGACCGCTTCCTCGAATATCTTAGTGGCAGCCAGATTGACGGTTCGCAACTCGACGTCAACTTTAGCTACGCGTTGCCATACCTCTGACTTGGAGAATGTGTCGATGTCCGCTCCTCCCACCGGCCGACACGTGAGAAAGCGACTCGTGGACCCCCTGAGCTCCCTTGGAGCTTGTTGTTGATGATGATGATGATGGCACAAGGTGGAATGTCGACTTAGTAAATTGGTAAGTACTAGGAATTGGATAGCATTCAGTAGAACTCTTCACCTCGTAACGCAGACGTAGATATATTCATCAAAATGGCCGATAACGAGAACACCACTCCCGTAAGCCCTGGATCTAGGAATGACCGACCTCGAACCTGTGTGCTCATGCTGCCTTTACGAATCCGTCTTCACCTTCCGCTGCACCTTTACCTTCACATTCGCTACTCCTCAACCACCTCCACTCGACCCTGAAACCTTCGTTCTTACGTCCGCAGGCCGAGGAGCACGACCCCCACTACGAACCCGTCATCAAGCTCACCGAACAGGTCGCCGTCGTCACCGCCGAAGAGGACGAAGACGTCCTGCACAAAGTCCGAGCCAAGCTCTTCAGGTTCGACAAGGCCGCCGTCGAGTGGAAGGAGAGGGGAACGGGGGATGTCAAGCTCTTGAAGGATAGGAGTGGGGGAAAGGTCAGGGTGGTCATGAGGAGGGATAAGACGTTGAAGGTTTGCGCCAACTTTATGAGTGAGTCTAGGGGATCAGCTGGCGGGTTGCGAGATGGAATGAGGCGATGATGTCGGGAGGCTGATTCAATCTCGTTCTTTCTTCTTACTGTTCACCTCTTGAATTACGCTTCGTCCTGCTTGTTCCCCACTTCAAACCACTTTGATACATGGCGACGTACGACGAACCCATTCAACTCGCACTTGGCATGCTCATTGCAAACCTGGACATCAACCTCTGATCTCTCCTTCAAATAAATCCATGAATCGGAAACGACATACATTGAACATGCCTGCAAACTTGTCGCGATACGCTTTATCATCTGGACACCATCTTTCGGACTTTGACCGTATCAATACGGCTCGCCCAAACAATCCCCAAACAATCCCCAAACAATCCCCAAAAAACCCTAAACAACCCGCCACAAACCACGCTGTGATACTGCAGTCACCTCGGACATGAAGCTCGCCCCGAACCTCGGATCCGACCGAGCCTGGGTCTGGAACGTCTCGGCCGATTACGCCGAGGCCGAGCCGACCGCGGAGACGTTTGCCATCAGGTTTGCTAATTCCGAGAGTGAGTCCCCGGAGGCTCTGGGTGATGGAATTCGTGCGAGGATTGGTCGTGGCGGGACGCTGAAATCTAGTGGTCTCGTTCGTGTACTTGTTCTTGTTCAGACGCCCAGGCTTTCAAGGAAGCTTTCGAAAAGGCTCAAGAGGACAACTCGAAGGCCCCCAAGTCCGAGTCTGCCCCGGCCCCGGCTGCCGCTGAGGAGAAGAAGGAGGACAAGGAGGAGAAGACTGCTGCTGCTGCCGAGGCTGACAAGGTGGGTTGGGTTGTCGCGCTCGTCATCGTGATAAGCATCGGCAAAAACCCAGAAATGCAGAGGCTGATCGCTTGGCCTGGAATGGAATTTTTTTAGGGTGAGAAGGCCGCTTTGGAGAGCGAGACGGGTCAGGAGCCCGTCAAGCCCGAGCTCAGCTTGGAGGAAAAGGTCGTCAGCGCCATCGAGTGAGTCGAATGTCCCCCCCACCCCCTCGCGGTGCGTCTAAAGACTCGTTCAGATCGAGTACTGAGCGACCTCCTTCCCTTACCCGTTACGTTGTCAGCGACTCGAAGAAGACGGGAGATGACAAGGGGATCAAGACGGACGAGCCTCCTGCAGGGGAGACGGCTGCCATCCAGCCTTCGTTGGTGGACGAGGCCGAGAAGAAGACTGAGTAGACGTATGTCAGGTCATGGGATGCGGGAAGCCTCTTGTGCGATGAGGTCGTCCCTAGGGGTGGTTTACGAACATCTTCTTTCTTCTGGTTCTGTTTTGGTACTTTACCTCGGGTGCGCTCCTTTACCCTGTCGGCCTTTTGTTGTTTGTGCGGGCGATGGGGGATGGGGTGTATTCGATGATGATGAAACGATCTATGTGGGATACATCAGTGTTCTTGTCTCGGACGCTGTTTCGTATTTGGTCATCGCCGGACAATGAATCATGGCCCTTCGGGTCTTTTCTTGGCCGGCACCAGAGCTAACGAGAAAATCAGTCTCGCATAAAGGGTACTACTCATGGCGAGACTTGTTTGACCCTGCCGGTCGCCAACTTGAAGCAATTCCGCTCGAAGCGAAAGTGAGATATGACATCCGTGATTGTAATTAAAAAGCATGGAAGCCACTGGTCAGCCGAGACCGCCCCCGTCGTAGAGGCTGGCAGCAGAGATCGGCACACGGGAGAGAATACAGGTGTTTGAGACGCTACCTAGAACTTCTCGTGCAGCATCTAACACCTCAACCCTCTCAAGAACGCCTGGCCTTCAGCAGAGATCTCTTGTCGCAAGAAAGCCTTGCCTCGAGCAAAGATATCCTGTCGCACCACGTCTGGAGCAGGTCTCTGGAAAGGCACGTTTCGAGGCGGGGGAGCTGACGTCTTTGCGTGTCAACTGATGAATGACGGGAACAGCTGTATCCTTGGTGTCCACACGCGGAAAGATCTGCCGCAAAAGTCATTACCTCTGCTTGTTCTAGTATACAACCACATTATACACTACAACCCAAAACACCAATCTCGACCTCGATGCAGCCTTCATCATAAAACGTTGACGTATTTCGCTCGCAAATCCTTCTTGCCCTTTGCTGCTCCTTTTCTCATCGGAGGCGCAGCGAGTGGGTCTGCCAATGGCGGATCGGCGGCGTTCATGGGCGGTCGCGGCGCTGCTGGTGGCATGCTACGAGGACCAGGTGGCGCCGAGTTCGAAGCTGGAGGCGCCGCAGGCGGGGCTGTGCCTCCCAAAGTAGCTGTCGGCGAACCTCGGCTGGCCGAAGGAGGCGGAGGGGTGGACGTCGCTACGATGGGCTGAGGAGTGGATGCAGCGCTCGCATTGACAGGGGTCGCACGAGCAGGAGGGGGTGGAGGAGGCTTGGGTGCTTCAGTAGCGCCCGCCGTCTTGTTGACCCATCGCTTGAGCTCCTTGTCGTAGTAGAACGCACTCTCTTCGCCCAACTTGGCCTTGACGGGACCTGGACCGGCGGTCTCTTCCTTTTTACCCCACCATTTGCCCAGCCACGATCCGCTCTGAGATCCTTTGCCTGCGTCTATAGATAAGCAAGTGTGAGTGGTCAGCTCAACAGTCAAATAACCGACGTCTCGCACAATACTTACCTGGAGGGTTTGCCTTTTTTGCCGGCTCTGGCTTGACCGGCTCCTCCTTCGCCGGGGCGGGCTCGTAAGAGGATGGCGCAGCAGTCGGTTTGGTGGCCGCGGTCCGAGGCTCATCTTTAGCGGCCCTCTGCTTATGAGATGTATTCCCAAGACCCAGATCATCGTCGTCATCGTCTTCATATGCGGGTCGTTCCATCGCGGCAGACGTGGTTTGCGGCTCGTACGAGGGAGCCGGCGCCATTGGCGACATGAAAGTCTGCATCGGATTGATGAAGGAACCATCAGGAACTGCCTCCGCACCGTAATCTCCCTCAGCCCGTCCCTCCGCTTGTTCTGGCTCGTCATAGCTTTGACCCCAAGATGGTATCTGGTATCGAGGCTCTTCGGCTTGCGTTTCAGAGACCGCAGTCGCGCTCGGATCCACCTGTGTCTGCGTGTCGTTAAGCTCAGAGCCTCGACGCGAATCGATACCATCTTGCTCGGTGACTCTGCTTGAAATTCGGGTCATTTCGGGGAAGGCATGCTGTTCCTGTGGACGATACGACATAGCAGATGTGGGTCGCTGCATCGACAGCTGGCTCGGTTGGCGGGGCCTGTACGAAGCTGCAGAGCCACTGCGGTACGCATGGGGTCCCGGTACCATGCTCGGCTGGCTCGCGGAATCGTATGTGGAACTGCGGCTCAGGCTAGGAGCAGCGTTCGGCGAGGAGATGGCACTGTAATGCGAAAATGGGCCGATGGCTGCTTTGTCAGACGAGTCCTTGCTGGTAGTCGGCTTGGTGGGCTTCTCTTCAGTCGCCTCGTCGCCAGCGATGAATTTGGTGAGACGCCCCTCGAACCAGGATCCTAGATTTTCCAAGTTTGGCTTGCCACCCTTTTTCGTTGCAACGGCTGTGACAGCAATTCCAGCGATTCGTCCGGACAAGGTCTCAGCCTGCCTGGTTACAGCCACCATGGCAGGGTTAGGCGACCTGAAAGACTTGCTTTGTGCCAAGACAGCGTCACAGTAGCTGTAAAAATACCGACAACATCAGTCACCCAGCTTATGGTAACTCCGTAGGTTTACTGACGCTCTTGCCTCCGAAGCTTGACCGCGGGTAAAGTACTCGAACGCTCTCTGGAGCTTGTATGCGAGCAGTCGAGGCACCCCGTGATATGGCTCGGCTCCCTTGGCCACAGGTCGGAACGACAGCGCGTACTCCACTAGCTCAGAAATCTCGAGATCCCTTGCAGTGGAAGCGACATCACGACAACCGAACAGTGCGAGTCGACCAGTATCGAAACCAGCAGCCCATTCATTGAGTTTGATTGACAACAGATAGCTGAGTGAGATACGTAGTGGCGTCAGATCAAAGAGTTGAAAACGAACACACCACACCAGCAACATACCAGATGTGCGAAGCCTCAACGAGATCGCTCTGCTTCAGCTGATCAGCGAGCTTTACGAGAGTTTCGAAATCAGAGGCTTTCGCATTGGCAACAACTGTTGCGACGCTATCCCGCCATGACCCGGCTTGACCTGCCGCGGGTGCCAACTGTTGGGTACCGCCGAACATCTTATAAGCCGTGATCAGAGGCTGGGCCAGATCGTGGTTGAGGGCGTTCTGGGCGACGAAAGCATCAACGCAGGACTGCCAGGCTTGAGGCCCCATGACACTGGAAACCAACAACGCGTGCGACCACAGTTGCTGTTGAATGGCGTATTGTTGCGCCTCTTGCTGCTGACCCTTGACGAGCATACGCGACAGGTACTGCAGATCCGCAGCTGACGCGACTGGCTCTGTCGTTTTTGTGCGTTTCAGCAAGGCAGGCTCTTCAGTCGCCGCAGGGACATGGCTCGAGAGCAATCCAATGAGCTCGGTCCGACTCGATACATCGCTGCAATCCCACTAGGTATGAGTTATCGCATGATGCGCACTTAGTAGAATTCTGCTTACCTGAGCAGGTTCTTGCCATCTGCGGCAATCATGAGCTTGACGATTTCCAGTAATAGCATTGTCGCCTCGGCCTTGTGACGGCTTGCCTCGTCCTTCTTCGAAGCTGTAAGATAGACAAGGCCACTTCTGATCTCCTGGACACGGGCATCAATGTAAGCGTTGACAGCGTCCCGTTTCTTCTTCGAGGCGGCTGTGACTTTGCTTGCTGCGGCATCAATGAAGAGTGGTCCCGGCCAGTCGGCCGCAGCAGCAGAGACGCCCTCTTCGGGGATGATATCTTTCAACTGATGCAGCTGCACTTCCTGCGCCTGAGATCGATCGCCGT
The DNA here is from genome assembly GCF_021052385.1 of Filobasidium floriforme. Classification (NCBI taxonomy): domain Eukaryota; kingdom Fungi; phylum Basidiomycota; class Tremellomycetes; order Filobasidiales; family Filobasidiaceae; genus Filobasidium; species Filobasidium floriforme. The sequence continues at coordinate 796,710 of NW_025763631.1, read as the reverse complement.
ATGCCGGTAGCAACCGTTGGCCATCTTCGGAGATGTTTCCGGCGGATTCCGATTGAAACACAACAATGCATTGGCCTTGGGGTCCAAACGAGACGCACGGGATTCGACGAGCACTAGGTGATGCCCTCTCGAGAACGTCCTCGGTAAGTGACTTGGGAATGTTTTCTGGTGCCGGCTCGTAAGCCGACCCACTCAACGCTACGGGCTCTTGAGACAAAGCTGGTGAGACGTAACTGTCGTTCGGGAAGGCGAAGGCGTTCGGCAAAGGCGTCACATAAGCCGGCTGATCCGGTCGATCCTGCATCTTCGGTTGGTACGGGTTGTAAGGCGAAGGAACTGGAGACTTCTCGTACGACTGATAGACGCTGGGTTCCTGCTGAGTCGGTACAGGCGCGTAATTCGTCGGAGCAGGCTTGTACGGGTCCTCGACTGCACCGGATTGCTCGGGCTGGACGGTTTGCCCACCTTCCTGTCCACCTTCCTCATCGAATATAGCGCCTTCCGGGTCGTAACTTGACGGTTGTGCGCTTTCTGGCGACAGGGGCTGGAAAGTGTCTTCCCGGAGTAGCGGCCGAGCCTTGGCAGGGCTGACATTGTTGGGCCAGGTGTCGTCACCAGCGGGGAGGTCTGCAAGTTCGCCTCGTTGCGGGGTCAACAGGGTCTCTGGAGCTACCTGCGACCGGGCTGGTATCACCGAGCTAGCGGGCGGGTCAGCGGTTGATGGGCCGGAAGGCACATCGCCCGCCGATGACGCTGCCTGAGGTTGGTACCCATATTGCACTCGGTCGGTATCGCTCAGGAATGCAGGCTGAGATGTCGGCGTGCCCTGCGTGTACGGAGCTGCCGGTTCATATGACGAAGCTGGGGTATTCTTGGGCAACGGGGGCACCGGCGGCGCAGCCTGTCGCTGTGAGGCCATCGAATCAGAGGTTTCGACCCTGGCTCGGGATGGGGGACGATAAGTTCCAGCCGGAGGCGGAGGCTGAATGAAACTTGCGTTCCTTGAAGGTCCCTTGGGAGGACCTGGAGGTGGCGGTGGTGGTGCAACGTGAGCCGTTGGCTGGGGCGAAATCTGCGGTAACGGGGGTAGAGGGGGAGCTACTTCCGGAGCAGGCTTCAGTCTGGCATAACTAGGCTGTCGACTCATCGCGGGTACCGGAGGGTCGTAAGCGGTCGGAGTGGAACGTCCTCCCAAGGTCGATTTGATCGAGTTGGCAGCCCGAGGAGGACCACTCGAACGAGGAGGTCCAGTCGGAGCCGGAGGCGAAGCAGGTGTGCTGATGGGGGCAGGGGTATATGACATGGGCGCGTACGAGGTCATAACAGGTGCCGCGGAGGGTGGTCGTGAAAGGTTTCGTGCTGCAGGCACAGGCGGGTCATAAGCTGTGGTCGTGGTTGTGCGTCGAAGTGGTGCGGGGGGTGCGACATGCTTCGGGATGGCGTTGGACGTGTTGTAAGGGTTCGTGTTATTGAAATTGTTGACTGGGGCATAGGGTGAGGGGTTGTAGGCGGATGGGCTGTAAGTCGACGGCGCATATGGCTGTACGACCGGGCTTCCGTATCGGCTGATAGACGAACTCGGCACGTAGGGCATCGCTGCCCCCATCAGAGATGTGCTTGACTGTAATGGCGAGTAGGTTTGTGTGGACGCGGGCGTATAAGGGTCTACTGCCGGCACAGTGTTAGCCGGAGCCGTAATGGCCTGGTCAGGGACGCCATCGGACGGCTCTTTTTCGGCTGTATTGACGATACTGGTCAGATAAGTGCTGGTAACAACCAAGGAGTCTGCGACTTACGAGCTTCAGCCGTTCCATCCGCAATCATCTGTTTGGCCACTTCTACCCGCTCGTCGTGGGTGTACCAACACCATTGACCCGTCTCGTCAACCCAACCTTCCGGAACTCCCATCAGGTCTAGGTCGGCCGAGTCATAGCTGACTGCACCTGTGTCGACCGCCAATAATGGCTGGGCCGGCGTCACCGCGGCCGCATCGTTCTGATCCCAAACAGGCGTTTCCGCAGGTTGGTTCTGCCCAAACAGGTCGTCATCCTGAGAAGCACCGAAAAGGTCCTGGTCGTGGTTCTGGGATTGCTCCTGATTGACGTCGACTTGCTGACCGATGTTCGCAAACAGATCCCCAGCATCATCACCTTGAAACAGATCCGACGTCTTCGTAGACGCACGCGAGCGTCCCATCGGACCCGGTTCGAGCTTTTCTGACTCTTGAACGGTTTCGACGGGCTTCAGGGCGGTTGAGAAGAAGTCGTCCTCTGCTTGATCGGCTGGGCCCCCGAAGGGATCGTCGGCGGGCGAGTCCAGAACAACCGCACTAATATCGGTCGATCTCGAAAGTTTCTCTGCCGGAATGACCGCCTGCTTATCCTCGACCGGGACTATGGGCGTCTGAACCTCTTCAGCGTCCTTCTCGTACTGCCCAGCCTGCCCGAACAGGTCGTCCGCAGCCTCCTGTTCGCTTTCAAACAGGTCATCCCGAACAGCTTCCGGATCGAAAGGCTTGGCAGTCTCGACGGAAGAAAGCTCCAAAGCGAACGGCTCGGAATTGGGTGGAGCGCCGAATAGATCGTCCTCAGCAGAAGGTGATACAGCACCGAAAAGACCGTCTTCTGTCGCCTCATTCACTACCGGTCCAGCTTCGAGCTCCTGGGCGGCTGTCCCGTTGAAATTGAGAGCAGAGTCGAAAGCATCTGTTGTGGCCGGTTGCGATCCGAACAAGTCGTCCGTTTCGTGGCCATCATCATCGTCAAAAAGACCAGGTTCATCGGCCGCCAACCGAAGTTTTTCTGCCTCCTTCTGCTCTGTCACGGCATCTTTATCGGCCTCGGCATCTCCCTGTTCAACCTCTATTTCCCGCTCCGCATCTATCCTCGGATCTTTCTCTGCCTCGTCGTCGACCGGCTCTTCCAACCGAACCTCGTCGACCAGGACTTCCTCCTGCCGTAACACGCTTCCAAACAGATCCTCCTCTGGATGTGTCTGATCGGCTTTCCCGAACAATTCGTCCGTCTCGCCATCTGCCGGTGTGTCAAACAGATCCGACTCATGTGTGGGAAGAGACTCCTTTGTCGTACCAAAGGCTTGTTCTGGCGCGGGAGATGGGTGTGTAGAGGTGTCTACGGTAGGTTCCGGATTTACGACTTCTGAGCTTGAGACTTTGGAGATAGGGGTGGAGCCTGATTCGCTGATGTCCGCTTCAGAAGTTGTGACTGGCACAGATTCAACATCCGCCGCCGGTGTTGCGGGAGGGTCTTGCTTCTAATGGAATGGCACAGGCCATCTCAATCAGTATCCAAAACTCGAAACTAGATTCATACCTAGACAGCAGACTCACGGCAACATCATTCGGGATTGGCCCTGACACCTTCTGATCGTCATCCTCTGCTTCTTCAAGTTCACCCTTTTGCTCTTGAACCTCCTGTTCCTCCTCCTCATCTCGCTTCTGCTGCTGCTGCTGTTGCTGTTTCTTCTTCTTTTTCTTCTTCTTCCCGCCTCCCGATCCTCCAGCAGCATTTGTACTCGCTGCTGTTACGTCTTCACCCCCATCTTCATGCTCATCCTCGTCCTCCTGGTTGTCCTGCTTCTTATGCTGGTCGGCTAGCTCGACCCCGCCTCCAGCCACGTCCTCGCTCCATAACGTCCCATCTCGGGAATCCGTCGGGTTGGTCGGATCTGCGTTTGCATTTGCGCTCATGATCCCAGATCGTCGGGTCTCATTCGATGTATTCGGGTTTGCGGGTCAGATCGGGAAAAGGAAGAAGACGTGAAATGGTTATGAAGGGGTCTTGACGGGTTTGGTCGTGTACAAGTGACCCTAGCCGAGCGTCGGTGGCTGGGACCGGTCGGTGCCGCTGGCATTACGTAATCGAGAAATGAGCTACCAGATACCGAGACTTTGATCTCGAGCTGAGAGTACATGGACCAGATAGCCAAATGAAAGATGGAGCCAGGCGGTATGGTGGACAAGAAGGATGGCTCATCTTGGTCTGATTCCAACGCTCGTCTTAGCGTGGTGCCACGGTAAGTCTTGCACGGTGATTGAAGATTCCGACCCTGCGTTTGTTGAGTCGTCCGGCCAGATGGCTTCGTAGACCTAAGGACTTTATACCTTGCAACTCAACTCCCTCTGAAGCTACTGCCTAGCCTATGTCTCTGCTTTCTAAATACATCTACTGATACGCACAACGACCCACCCAGACGGCGATGCCTTGTGATGATGTTTTTCGTTATTCACATTTAACATTTCAAGTTGTTATGACGGTTTACTGTAATGGGATACAACCTAACTCTCCTCCATAAGTAGGAAACGTGCTGGTCTCGAGAAGAGCATGTTTACTTCTCGCCCTTGACGGCCTTGCCGGCGTCCCAGACCTTGTCGCTGGCCTTCTGGGCGGTCTACGGGTAGGAAGTGGACGATCACGAGAGGTTGCGGAATGGTCAGTGAGTGGGTTGAGAAAGGAAAGACAGAGGGTAAAGGGACTCACTCCGCCAACGGCACCGTCCTTCTCGAACTGCGATCCGACGGCTCCATCGGCCTTGGAAGAGAAGGTACCTCCGACTAGTTCATACCGAAGCATCGATCAGCCCAATCGCTCTTTTCCACCTAGTTCTCCTCCCAATTGAATGGTGATTGAGGGAAGAGACGAAAGACTCACCCTTCTCTCCCTCCTTGCCGATCTCTCCGTCCGACCTGAACTTGCCTCCGACGCTACCGGCCTTGTCGCCAGTAGCATCACCAGCCGAGAAGGCCTTGGCGGCGCTCTTCAAAGCGTCACCGACGGTCTCGGAGACGGCTGTATAGAAAGAATGAAAAAAGTTCAGGAGTTCAAAGTGAGCTCATGTCGATCTGGGAGGATAAAGCCACAAGAGAAAGGGAGATGTGAAGGAAAGCTGACTTACACTTGTCGGCGTACCCTCGGGTAGCCATGGGTCGGGAAACTCGGGCGATGGTGGACCTGAACATTTTGATAGTAGTGTTTGTGGTTGGTAGGTGGGTTATAAGGTGGTAAGTGGTATGCGTGAATCTGTTGGGGTCGAGGGAAGAAGGGTGCGAAAGTCGAGGTGGATAGGGGTGTGTGCTGGTATATATACCTTGAGAACTGATGACGATAACAAACGATCTTCTCGATCCCCTCCAGCTGTGCTCTCCCGCCCGAAGCGAGAGCGTGTCATCGAGACAGCACAACAACCAGCCTGCTCAGCTGCTCACCGGCCGGCGCTGGGATTCCAGATGGTGAGCGATCCTCATAGCGCGATGCCCGATGACGTGATGACGACATTCCCCCTCTCGATTTACATCCGACGGGTTTCGATGCTTGATGACGTTTCACCCGATCAACCGCACGTCCAGGGAAGGATCGCGTTTATTCGGTTTGGGGTCAAATGCGACGAATGATCATAACTTCATGCTTCATGACCTTCATGACCTTGCAGGATACGCATTATCTACGTCTTGGTCGACATGAACAGGTCGTATCGCCGAAATTATCAAGCTGCCAGCCACCGAACTGTACCGATCGTCTGCAGACAAAGGAAGGAACCCGACTACGGCTTGTAAATCGAGAGGAGAATGTTTCCATCGAAAAATCATGATGTGTACTACTCTAGTGATACAAGCAACTAACTACTGGCAGGGTATAAGGGGTATATGTTCCGGTACTGTACAACTTGTTGTGATGATGCCCGCTGCATCCCCGTGGTGAGATTATTATCGGTCATGTCGAATCGTGTTTTTGGTGTGTATGAAATGGCGCGCCGACCATCCTAAATCTTCGAGTACTTCTGGTAGATCGGATCGTTCTTGTCCGAATCCGGGTGGAAGCTCAACTTGCCCGAGGCGGGCTGAGAAGGCTGGCTAGCTTGCTGCTGCTCGGTGGCCTCTCCGAGCTTGTCCAAGGGTGCCAACCAGTTCTGACCGGCAGCGACGGAACCGAGCAAGAGCGAAGGAGCCATGGTGAGCAAGGTAGGGTACTGCAGCTTGGCATCCTTCATCCTCCTTCGTCGAGACTTGAGGACCATGGGCGAGGCACGAAGACGGCTCTCGGATCGAATGGATCGGAAGAGGTCGAGGTTGCTTCGGGTCTGGTAGACGGGCTCGGCGTACTGGAAGTTGTTGTAGTCGGCGGATTGCGAAATCTCGGGGAGAGCGTTGGGATCGGGGTAGATCCTGAGCTTGACCAAGAGGCGGTAGAGAGGTCCACTGGGCATGAGTCGGATGCAGGCTCCCCAGGGGATGGCGAGCAATCCGATGACGATCGAAATACCCCAGTCTCGTCCACCGATTCGAGTGACCGAGAAGGCGGCTCCTCCGACAAAGACGATCAAGACCTGACCACCGACCACTACACGAGAGGAAAGCATCGAAGCGTGGTTAGCAAATGTTGAATGACTGCAAGACGACTGGATCGCGCGGAAGACTCACTGATGAGGAAGATGAGCATGAACCAACGGTTCCTGTGGATACCGTGCCAGAAGTTGAGGTCGCTAGTGAGGGATCGACAGTTGATCATGTTGAAGATTTGGCAGAAGACGAAAGAGTTGAAGACTAAGGTCTTGAGCTGCGAGTTTCCGCCACCGGGCTCGTCACCGAGGATGTCGTGTCCACGCCAGTGGAGGACGAAGCAGACGACGATCTGGTAACAAGCTTGACCGAGGATCATCTTGACCATGTCAATGTTGAGCAAGGGAGCGGTGGCCTTTTCGGGTTGCCTGTCGAGCGACCTCTCGGAAGCAGGGTCGGTAGCGAGGGCGAGGGCGGCGAAAGTATCCATGATCAAGTTGACCCACAAGAGCTGTACGGCGGACAGGACAGACTCCTCCTCGTCCGAGGCGACGGCGGTGATAAAGGTCAAGACGACGGCGGTAACGTTGACAGAGAGCTGGAATTGCAAGAACTTTCGGACCGAGTCGTTGACACATCGACCCCACTTGATGGCGAGGGTCAACGAGGCGAACGAGTCGTCCATGACGATAATGTCGGAAGCCTCCTTGGCGACCTCGGTACCCGAGATACCCATGGCGAAACCGATGTTGGAAGCCTTGAGGGCCGGAGCATCGTTGGAACCATCACCAGTGACACAGACGATGTTGCCGAGCTCTCGCAGAGACTCTACCAAGAGACGTTTGTCCTCGGGAGACGAACGGGCCATGACCTGAAGACGGGGTACGATCTCGAGACGTTCCTGGTGACTGAGCCTTCGGAAAGCGGGACCTTCGATGACGATCCCGCCAGGGGTGTACATGCCACACTGGATGGCGATCGATCGAGCGGTAAGGACGTTGTCTCCGGTGCACATCTTGACGGCGACACCGGCCTTGTTACACTTGGAGACCGACTCGATGACTCCCGGTCGGAGAGGGTCCTCGATGGCGACGACGGTGATCATGGTCAAGTCCTTGGCGAGGTCGGCCAACAGCAACTCCTGCTCGCCGTCGGCGGTGGGGAAAGTACCGGGCTCGTAATCCTTGTAACAGACGGCGATGGTTCGGAGACATTGCGAAGCGTAAAAGTAGATGGTCCTCTGCAAGTTGGTCATGGTCTCCTCGTTGAATCGGACGACCTTGATGTCGGAAGCAGCGTTCGAAGGACCGTCAATGTCGACGTGCGAAGTGCAGACCTTGAGCAAGATTTCGGAAGCACCCTTGACGAGCAACCTGATCTTTCCGTTGGGCAAGGTGATGGCGGTGGCCATGGCCTTGACCTCGGAGCTGAAGGGGAAGACCTGGTGTACGGTAGCAGCGGCACGGAGGTCGGTAGCACCGGTCCATCCGACCTCTCGACCGAGCAAGAGCATGGCAGCCTCGGTCTTGGATCCGATGATGCCGACCTTGCCAGTCTCCTTGTCAATCTCCTCGAAAGCGGTCGAGTTGATACAGAAAGACTCGTTCAAAAGCTGTTGCATCTGGGGAGTGGCGATCTGGTTGAGCTCGGAGAGGTCGAAAGTGAAATCCGGTCGGCCAGTTCGGGTGTTCTCGATCTCGGCGACACCGTTCTCGTCCTCGACCTTGTTGGCGTTGGTCCTCTGCGGGTTCTCTTCCAATCGACGAACTCCCTTGGCGGTGACACCGAGCGACATGGCGACGATCTGCATCTCGTTGAGCGTGAGGGTACCGGTCTTGTCGGTACAAACGACGTTGGCACCTCCGGCAGTCTCACAAGAGGCGAGCACTCGGACGAGCAAGTTTTCCGCCGTCATACGTTTGGTGGCAAAGGCGAGGGCGAGGGTGACGGCCAGGGGCAAACCTTCGGGGACGGCGACGACGACCAAGGTGACGGCGATAATCAAGATCGAGATGAAATCCTGACCCTTCTCATCGGGAGTCCTGTCGGGGTCCTCCTTGAGCTGGACGCAGAATCGGATGAACAAGGCAAAGAACAAGGTGAGACCGGCCGAGGCACCGAACTTGGCGATGAGCTCGGCAAGCCTGTTGAGCTTGAGCTGGAGGGGAGTGCTCTCAGCATCGGTTCGAAGGGCTGCAAGGCGTCGTCTATCGTCAGTCACCGTGCCCTGCTTTTCAAATCACTTGAGCGTTGATCCCAAACTCACCCATCATCAAACGACCGTTAAAAGACTTGGTACCGACGGCGATGACGACGTATTCACCGACACCCTCGGTAACCTTGGCACCGGAGATCAAGAAACAGTCCTTCTTCAGGGTCTTTCCGGGGGGCAACGAGTTGCGCTCCTCGATACACTCTTCGTAGGAAGCCTTCTTGATCAGGTCAGATTCACCGGTAGCACCAGACTCGTCGCACTTGACGTTGTGACCTCGGAGGAAGACACCGTCGACGGGAAGAATTTCACCAGTCTCGACGACACAGATGTCACCGACGAGAATGTCCTACGAGATGCGAAAAGATCAGCACAAATGCCGCAGACGAGGCGACGACCGAATTGATACCGCGAACTCACCTTGGTGTTGATAGTCATCCTAGTTCCACCTCGAATACAGTTGATCATCCTGTCGTCCTTCTTCTCGTTCAACTTCTTGAACTGCCTCTCCTTTTGCCAATCGTTGACAGATCCGACCAAGACGACGATGGTAACAGCGATAAGAATGGCGACACCCTCGACCCATTCGATCTGAGGTTCTTCGCAACCAGCGGGGTTGGTGCAACCCCCTTCGAGGTAGGGGATCGGGTCGTGGTCCACACCGACGGATTGGTAGATACCGAGGACGAGCGAGATAAGGGCGGCGATACCGAGGATGATCTAAGAGTGGAATTGTGAAATACATGAGCTCAAGTGGATGGGGCACGTGAAAGCGAGACGCGGCGCGACTTACCAGGACCTTGTCCTTCATGGCCATCCACATCAATTGCAACAACGACTTGGTCTTCTTGGTAGGCAAGATGTTGTCTCCGTAGACCCTCTTCCTGTCCTCCAGAGAAGCCTTGAACTGAGCGTCCATCATCGATGGACCTCCGTTACCGGCGCTGTGAGAACCGTCGACGTTGAGACCGCGAGTCCCATCGACTCCGAGTCCGTGGAGCAGTCCCTCGGTCCCTCCGATAGCTTCGAGGTCTTCCAGGTTCTTCGGGTCGACCAGAGAGGCGAGGACGAGAGGCTTCTGGAAGAAGGGGGTCGGGTCGGTGGTATCGTTCGCAGGATCGATATGCGCCGAAGCCCTAGCCTGAGCGGCGTTCTCCTCCTCGGTCAAGTCTTCCTCGGAGTCGTCGTCCTCTTCGAGCTCGGCGTCCTTCTTCTTACGGAAGAGACCCTTGAGCTTGGACATGGCCGAACGTTTGTGGACCTTGGCAGGAGGTTGGTTCATGAGCAACGGGTTGATGTACCCCGTCTTCTCATCGTACCCCTCCTTGCCGGTGTACCGGGTCGAGCTCGGACTGAGGTGGTCGGCGCCAGAGACGCTGAGAAAGGCCCCATTGGAAGGCGCGACGTTGTGTGCGGTGGCCTTTTCGTTGGCCGACTCCCGGTTGACGGTGTGGAGGTAGTCGTCCCGAGGGTCTCCGTGCAAGACACCTGAAACGCGAGTCTCGGGCACGGTAGAACCGATGAGATCTTGGGCGCCTCGGTGAGGTTCCTCGACGTCGGTGGTCACGATCCTCGGCGTGTTCGAGTGGTGGTGAGCCATGGTTGGCGGTGAAAGGATGGGTGTCGTGTCGTGTGTCGCGATAGTGAGTCGAAAAGTTGTAGTGAGGCAACGACGGCGACGACGGTGGTGGGTGATCAAGCCCTGATTTCAATCTCCTATTCAGTGAAGAGAGGAGAGAGAGAGTTGTTTGGTCGATCGAGGTTGTTGGTGATCGATGAGAGTGGTTGGGTGATGAAGGGAAAGGAGGAGGTTGACGTTTGTATGGAGCCATCGTCACGACCCCCTCTCTCTCTATAAACGTTCGAGTGTTTGAAGTTGTCGAGGCGATCCGCAATGAACAGAGTGCCAAGACATTACCCTCTTCTCTTGGCGATGACGCGCGGAATCAAAATAATGCGTCGGAGAAGCGCGGAGAGAGAGTCCTGGTGCAACGCGTGAGAAAGCGACAGAAGATTCTGGCTCCGATCAAAGGGACGATCAAGCCACATCACGCGCGCTAGAATCATCCACCTCGAGCGCCTCGACGCGAAATTGCCTCTTTGGGACGAATGTCCTGTCAAACCCGACAGAAGACCGATCGACCTTGCACCCGAGGCGTTTGATCCCCTCCCAGCTCTTTCACACGTCGGTGATGTTCGAGCGTTGGACTCGATGTGATTGGGCGGGCGAGCGGTGGTGGCAGGTTCGTGTCAGCTGTTCCGACATGGCGCAGGGGAAGAGCAAGGGGGAGGAATGCCAAATGAAACGAGGTACGCCCGGACGTACACCTCGCACGCACTCGTTCACAACTCCCCGATCACGAGGGTAGAGCCGTAGAGGTCGAGGTCCTGCTCTGCTTCCCAGAATACCAAGGCGACACTTGGCGGTCAGCCAGACTACTGTATACAGGCGGGCGGGAGTATCGAGAGAGCCGAGGAATCCTTGGGTGCACCTACAACCGCTCCCAGATGGTTTCGATCCCATACGACGTTGAACGCCGGACCGGACCTTCCTCGAATACGGAGCGTTGCTTGGTACCGAATATGTCGTCGACTATCCTGGCTCGCGGGTTCGCTGGTCGTGTGAGCCCGAATACCGACGTACGATGTAAAGGTCGGCGATCGTATGAGCCTTTCCAAGCGGTTCCAAGAAACGCTCGTCCTCTCCTCGTTTCGGATCTCGGATAGGTGGCTTTCCGCTCGACGTTCAACGCTTCAGCTGTTTCATCGTGTGAACGTCTTGACATGCAGTATGATGTGCTCGTACGTCGTTTGTGCTCTGATGTGTGATATAATGGGGATAGACCTCCGAATCACACCTCGTCGCGCCTCACAACCAGAGAATAACAAGCTCGAAACCGATTTTCGAGTTCAAGATCACCTCTACCACAGTTCTTCACGAGCAATCCAGCAATCGGTTCAAACGCTCCAAGCACGTCGTGGCGGCTTCGTAGTCGCAGTCCAACCAATGGTCTGGGTTCTCGGAACCGAGCGGGTCGGAGATTCCGGACGCGGATGGTGGACATGAAACTGCGGATCGATAAAAGAATCCAAAATACATTTTTTATCGCGCGACTACGGATATGAGTACGAGTTTGACTGCGATCTGCGACTGCGTGGAAGTAGGGAAGGGTTGGGCTGCGGATCGGCGATCGTCTTCGTTTGGAATGTATTACTGGTGATAAAGGCTGGAACACATGGACGATTCGGTTTTGTTCCGTATAAGGCTTCCTTGCCAAACAGATTGCGAGGTTGGGAGGCATCGATAGATGCGAGGAGCGGTCAGTCGCTCGTTCACTCGAATTCCGTTGATAAGACCGATAATATGCCAGATCTTTCACTCCGTTCGGCGGGAGTCATCCAGCAGTAATCTATGACAGCGGGGATTGGAGGAGGTCGCATCAATAACATCGACAAGTTCTCGTCCCGATCGCCACAAATGCGACGGAAGGCGCCGAAGGCGGAACGTGATTAGTGTCCAGGTCACTATCGGTTAGCGAAGGGAGGGGAAGGGGATACAGTAAGCGCAAAACACAGTATCAAGACCGACATGCTTCTGTATACAATTTCAACAGGTCGGAGAGTCGTCAGACTCGCTACCAATTAACGACGGTCGACGCTTTAAAGACTCCTTGGTCTCCATGGAATCGCTTGTGTTGCGGTCGTTAGATGATCTTGCAGGACGCAACAGTGGGGTTCGCTCTGTAGGATGCTCAGGATTGTTCTCGAGGGTATTGCTCGTGAAGATGCTCAGTACGGCAGTCAAAATCCCCGTCAAAGCACCAGTAGTCTGCATCACACGAAAGCAAGAGTTAAGCGAGAATCCAGCAAGAATGTGACCAAAAGTGCTGACGCAAAGTGTTCCCTCACCAAACTCACAGAGGCGCTTTCATTGGAAGCGTTGTCTTCCATGGTAGTATCAGGGAGCTTCGGTCCGTTTGGCCACATTTCCCTCAAAGGTTCCCCGGTATCGGTAAGATACCACAACTTTTCCACCTCCCGTTGATAGTGCTCAGCTTCGTTTGGATTTCTCAGGTTTCTGTGCGCAAAATCGCTGCAACGATCCCGAAGCGATTTCCAGGCGAGATGAAGCTCAGGGCGGGTCTGCGTAGTCTTTTCCTGTTTACAGCAGATCAATACACCAGTGTAGAACCATCTGTCAAATTGTTCAGCAGTGACGTGGGGTTCTTCAGCCATCTCGGTGCACTTCGGGACAGTCTACTGTATACGGAAAGAAGTTAAGCCGTGAACTATTGAGAGATCGGAACAAGCAGCCTATATGCTCTTCCAATAAGCCTGCCGAGAACGCTTCTCGAGCATGCGACAAAGGCGTGCTAACCTGACTATATCGTCATCCAGGAGTTTTCAAGCTTCTCGGTTTCATCTCCGTGGATTTGCGGTGTCTGTCGGGTCGCATTCCGATGAGGCGTACAGTACATTATGCCTCGTAGGCGTAGGCATTCGAGTCGGTCGAGCGAAGATTTTGCCACTCATCAGTATTGCGGTCATTACATCGGCTACTAAGTGTGCGCACACTGCTCCGGACGTAGCATCATCATTTGTCCTTTTGACACACCTTCTAACAAAGGTGCGCTCAACGTTCGCTTCTCGACTCAGCACTATCGGCACAGTAGTAGTACTGTAGTCCGGCCGATGAGGCAGCACTTTGCTGGCACACTGAATGACCAATAATGACGGCAGCAATTTTGGTCTCATTTGCCAAGTACTAGTAGTATCAGGGCAAATGCTAGCAGGGGATACAACGAGACAGTGTCATATGGCGCTTGAACCAGTACAATAAGTAGAATCAGAGTCTCAACTTCGACAGGTCACAAGAATGGCATGTCATCTTCGTCTGATTCCTCACTTCGATGCGGTAGCGTCCCGGTTCTGTCGAAGTCCTGTTGAGAAGGACTCTGTAAGAGGGGCGTTCGGATTGTTGGATCAGCCGGGTCTACTTCTTCGATTGTTCGGGCAGGTTCGGACGACGTTAGCAGCCGAGTGTCATCCCCCTCGCCGCGGCTTGTGCGTGTGCTGCCAGTGATGCGCTACGGCCATGTAGAACAACATTGTGGGCAAAGATGGAAGAGGAATCGGTCATCGTCAGGATAGCATCACATTGGTCAAGAAGGATGCTTACGCTCAAGAAGGCCCCAGACGTCGAATCGCCTTTATCAGCTTTGTCCGCGTCTGCTTGTGGACCGTCCGGCCACCGAGCTACAATTATCTCATTATAACCAGTGACCTCCTTGTTCCAGCAGTCCAGGATTGAAGACTTCACTTTATCCTTGCGATCCAGCTTGTCTCCCGTTCGTTCTCCCATGTTGCAAAGATCATAGTGAAGGAGATACCGCTCGCAATAGAAGTAGAATCGTTGTAACCCGTCAAGTTTCTCTGTCGGCATCTTCATGATTTGGTTGCGCTCGACCTTTTTTATTTTCTCCTTGCAGTGCTTCAACGCCACTTCTTTGACCCATTTTGAATACTCTTTGCTGTAGTCGGGTGTCATGCTGGATAAGAGGAAGATGGTTTCGGAAGTCACTTTCGTTCGAAAAAGCCAGTCACCCTTCAGTTGTCGTTGATAGCGAAATGAGTTGTGTTCATACTCGCTCACTACTATATAGCAGGTGCTGGCTCATATGTACCGGAAGGAGAAGGGACAAAGGACGGTCATCCGCGTTTCACCTTGCAGTATGACGTAATGGCATTTATAGATTGGAGACACAACCCATTTTACCCAAGGTGTCTGCGATCGGCGATGGCTCATGGAGATATAAGATAGAGGTCGAATCTATACAAGGGTATGAGGGACGGATGCATGCCGGCCAGGTTTCAAAGATAGCGATACCATACCGATGAAGCTAATTCTGCTGTACAAGTCTCATTACTCCGAAGCAAGGACACGACCTTGCGCCACAGAGTTACCAGGGTTGCGCCATCGATTCCATCGACGCCAGTATACTGGTCGCGAGCAGGCTATGAAAGACGGTCAATCCGCTTGAGTTCCCCAACCACCCTCCTGGATATCGTTCAGGTATGTCGAGTCAAGCCACAGAAACTTGCCGATGACCGCTTCTTGCCCTCCACGTTGTTCCGCATCCTGCTTCATTGATAGTTACACCTGATGATGCAGACGCGAAAATCCCAGCCGCTTAAACTTTCATGCTGTGGCAATCTGACTTTCGGAGGAGTTGCTTGCATCGCGCGCTGATCAACCAGGTCAGAGCAGACTCGAGAAGCACATAGGTGTGGTACCCTTGCGCATTATCTGCGCCATTGGACAATGTATTTTCGAATCGAGCTTCATTGTCTCGCAAGGGAAACGAGCCTCCGAAAGACCCGTAAAATGTTGTAGTGCCACTGCTCATGCGGAAGACGACATGGCCAGTAGGGTAACCTTAGGCAAACGAAACTCGGGAAGCCGTAGATTGGTCGAGATCAGTGATCTTCGAGCATGATGATCATAGGTGTATAAAGGAGACAGCGACATAGTCCAGAACGTTCAACCTTGTGTACCGACAAGTTCAGAGTCAGAGAAGCTGCTGCAGATCGAGGGTGGGCCGTGAGCTGTGGGATTGTCGATCGTGGCAATTGATGCTACCCCGTTGTGTAATTCCCCAAACTCCATCAACAAGGGTGTTTGGTCAGTCACGCCTGGTGCGTTCGATGCGGAAGGGCTCAAAGTCGGGTTCGAAGCAGATCCCTGTGGGTTCGATGCAGATTCCTTTATCAAGGAAGGTGTGCTCGAATTCGGAACCTAGATGAGCAGATTATAGAGTGAATTCGGTCAGATCGATGCGCCCCATCTAGAATAGGAACTTCTGAGTGCTTACTCTTCTCAGACCTCTGACAGTAGCTTTGACTTTGGCTGTGCGAGAGACTTCTTTGATGGGCCCTTCTGGCCAGTGCTTCATCATGAAGGGATGGGCTGGATGTTCTTCATCCCACCAGTATTCGCAAATCGAGACCTTGATCGAATACGATTCACTCAAGGCAGGTGACCATGTGAAGAGTGGGGTTCTGGCGACTTCTTTAGAGAGTTCACGGTAACGCTTGACTTTTTCGTGTATTTCACACAATGTGTCAAAATTGATAGGCTTTGTTTTGGTGGCCCCATCCTTGCCTTTCTCTTTGTGAGCTCGTCTCAGCTCCTTCCCAACAGTCTCATATAGCTCATACTCGATGAAGTCGCTTTTAACGCGGATCGGATCTATATCCATCTCGATGTAAAGGAACAGAAGTACGTCGAGATTTGCAGTGAGGACAAAGGCAATTGCAGCGTCTCTCTCATTCCCGAGCTAGATCTGGCGGTCCCTCTATATACGTGGCAGACGAAGAAGCATGGATCATGGATCATGGATCATGTGATCATCCTGGATCGACAAAGGAGTCGACGGATACCGCGTTTCATCTGGCCGCGTGACGCAAGAGGTGCGATGGCGCCACGCGTGATTAGCGCCTTGAGCAGCGACTGCTGGCTTCCCGTGGGTTTCCAGTACTACACCTTGTGAATAGGATACGTATATCAGCCGCCCCAGTGATCCAGAGGCCAGAGGAACGCCTTGTAATGTGGCCGAACTCATCGACGCGAGCGTCATGACCGTGACGTTCATACATCGAGCAAAGAAATGAGGCCGATGCCGTTGTACAATATGCAGGCACTACAGAATATCAATCAGGATAATCACTGCGGCGTCCGATGACGCTTGTACGCTTGACGACTCGTCATCATTGGCTTTCCTCTGTGATGTTCCCGGATGCGGATCGCGCTATCGTACCGATCATGGATCCGGTGTCCCCGGTAACGCTGCTAAACGACTGAATGCAGCAGATAAGCAAAAAACAGCGATACCATTCGATCGTACGGTCGACCTACCGACGAACAATTGTTAACAAGCCTCTCGGATGTAGTCAACAGCCTGGGTCCCCTTGGCCATCGAACGCAAATCGTGTCATGCGCGTCTCCATCGGAGAAGAGAGCCTGGACGGACTCTCGTTCCCGATCGATGTCTTGCTGGTTTTTCGGATTTCCATTTTTCACTGCCTGGTAGCGTATGCATCGAACCCACAGCCCATAGTATATCGCTTTCTCCTTCGCAGGTACACCTGGCTTCTTTCGAATATCTTCGCAGTCCAACATGGCTTGATCGATCCACGCGTCCATCTGCTGTTCAGTGACCTGAAATTGTCCAGTCATACTTGTTCGCTTGGAGACCTGAGATGAGTTGGATTAGTAGTCATGACCATTTCCTAGAACCGAGAAGCCAAGCAGAGCAGGGCTCTATATATCGATGCAGAAAGTCTAGCGTGTCATCATGCTTCTCCTGGAATCACGCAACACAAAGGAGTGGCTACCCTGATCTCGTGACACGCTTGCACAGGATGTGGTTCGATCGCGTGACCATCATTAGATTGTGTTTGGTCGCCTGACTGCCTACACTTCAGGGGAAGTTAGGGTTCTCGGCTTCAGCTTGTCTAGGCATGGTAAGCGATGCATCAGTCGTCGACGCCCCTTTGTTTCAAGGCCACCCAAGTCACGGAGAGGGTTAACCAAGAGGGTTCAGCACAGAAACACGTCCATCAATCTGCCTTGACACGGTTGACGCTCAAGACGATCGGCGGGGCACCTGATGGTGCATCTATGCTGGC
Source organism: Filobasidium floriforme (assembly GCF_021052385.1). Lineage (NCBI taxonomy): Eukaryota > Fungi > Basidiomycota > Tremellomycetes > Filobasidiales > Filobasidiaceae > Filobasidium > Filobasidium floriforme. The sequence goes on along the minus strand of NW_025763631.1, from coordinate 779,515 downwards.
TATTGTCACATGCGGCGGTTCTCCTGCTGACTGCTTAGTAAGGATCACAGGGAGACTCGTCGAGTACAGCGAGTCAGCTCAAGAATATAGCATCACCTATATGTATGATACAGTTGAACGAGGTCAAGAAGCGCTCCTGGCGATAACGTTTTAGGTACAAGCTACATTGCGTGGGTTGGCTGGGAGAAAAAAAATTGCCTGACCATCTTGACCTCATATAAATGTAGAAGGGGTAGTGTTCGGTAAGACTTCCAAGTGATGTTCGCAATGGGTAGAAGTCGACGAGCGATTGTCGTCCAGGTGAGTCGATCTACCGTCTACCTGTCCGAGAGATTCTGGCAGATCCTGTAGTAAGGGCGTTTGATCTGTCAGATCTCTTCGCTCAGATTTTGAAGACCTCTCAGCCTGTATCCATGTAGTCTCAGGATAATAGGTAGATGCGCTGGAACTCTTTTTAGTATTGCGGAAACGGTAATAGATTGACTTTTTAGGAAGAGGTCTAACATTGCGCCTGCAACTTGAGCCTTGCAGATTACTTACATCCGAAAACACGATCCTTGCTTTCGTCAGTCGCCCTCTTGCCTTATCTTTGAAACTGATCCCTTCTTTGTCTGTTCTTGGCCGGTTCGACCAACATTTGGTGACGAAGGAGTTGTAGGGATGGTCATTGTCCCAGAAATCCAGGATGGTTCTCTCCTGCTTGATCAATTCGCTTTTCGCTTGATCCTCGCTAACACTTCCTATGAGTTTGCATGCCCTGTGATATGGACGCTGGTATCGCTCCACATGGAGATAAACCTGGTGCCACATTGCGCCATCAACGAGTTCAGTAGTTTTCGGCTTCTTCAACATCTCCCGCTGCCTGATCGCTCGGACGCAATCCGCAAACATCAAGTAGTAGATCCATTCGTGATAAGTAGCTGCAGGGTCGACGTGTGTCATGATGTTGATTGGCAAACCTGTTTTCTTGTTCCGGCAGGAAGATCGTATCGAGAAGACAATTTTGATCGTTTCGCTACCAGACCGATGACTTTTCAACCGCAGCTGCTTATCATGACCGTCGGATACTGCAAGGCCATTTCACTGCGGAAACAAAACAAAGGAGGTTAGCCTTGAGTCTGGAGTTTGTGGACTTACGGGGTCACAGCATCCAAAGCGGCACTCGGAGAGCGCAGAGTGAAAGTCGAAGAGGTTCTCAAGCGTTGATCAATCCTGTCGTGGGAGAAAGGGGCATCGTGTTACAAAATTCTGGTCCTCTTTGTCATACAACCAAGTACATTGCGCTTAGTAATGCGCGCATTTACCACACGAACCCGTCCTCCCAAAGATCTACCTCGCTGCCCCATACGTCATATTTTCCCATGCCGTACCGTCTCACCAGCGCAGCTCGAAGGTCCTCCATCATCGCTGCGGGACCGCAGGTTTGTATCGCTAGCCTGCCCCTAGCTATTGATATACGTTCCAGGCTGTCCTCGAGCACCTGATCCATGCAAGGTCTTCCGGATCGGTATCGCACCACAACGCCACTGTGAGCGTTTACCGCCGTCTGCCGCAAGCGCTCCTTGTCGACACTGTCTTGATCGGATTCACCGTCGCTCACTCGATCATCACATTGTAGTCTTGCCAGCAATGGTGTTTGCGCTTCGTCTGCGGATGAGGTGACAAAGACATCTACTTCGAGCGATGTGCCTTCAGGTAACTCTCGCTGCAGGTCGCGCTCAACAATTCGTTTCGCGTATGCGCGTGACCGGACGATCCAGACCAGGCGGACTGAGCTAGGTAGCATCCGGTGTTTCGAGTCGTTTCCAAATACTTCCCGAAAGTGCTGCAGGTAAGGCAGAGCGCTTGCTATCCCGCTACCTCCAGCCACCTGATTATTGAGGAGCGATGAGACGAATACAATGGAGAAGAGGAGTAAAGGAAACGAAAACTCACCATCAAAACATTCTTGTACTCCTTGAGCGGAGCCGATCGTCCATATGGCCCTTCTACCCAGACTCTGCATTCCAACCGATTCCCCGCCCTCCTGGTCCGCCGCGCCAACCTCCTAGTCGCCCCCTTTTGCTCCTTGACTAAGAAATGCAGGTCTGTCTGCCCATCCGCCCGCTTACTCCATCCTGATAAAGTGAAAGGGTGATTTTCCCAAGGAGACCAAGTTGAAGGGAAGTAGAGAAAGTAGTATGTCCCCGGTTGAGGAGTATACGTTAGAGCAGTGGAAACGGTGAGCCGTAGTAGGTGATCTTCCGATGAGTCTTCGGCGGTGATGATGGCGTTCGAGGTGGACCAATTCAGGCCTTTCCAACTGAATAGCACGAGACGAACGAGCCGGAGAAAGCGTTCTGTTACCCATATGCCGACACAGGCCCAAAGCCAGGGATCGTAAGACCCGTTGAAGATTCGTACATGGCTGGCATAAGTGTTTAGATTAACGCTTCATCGAAGTATTCACAACGACTCGGCTCACTAGAACATGGTTACCAGGCAGACGAGCGCCAGAGCGATATGCACAACCAGAAAGACCTCGTACGCTGCCATGCGAATGGACCTGATTGACAGCGGTATCAACAGCACCATGGAGACTGTGGCCTGGGGGCAATGTGACCTATCAGCTAAGCAGGATAAATTGATAGACAGCGCAAACGACCTACTATCAAACCGCAATACCAATACTCTTTGGCAAGATTTCTAGCCAGATGACTCCTCGCTATCCAAGCGTAAGCTCTGCCACACGAGCCCAGATATATCAGCACATGACCTATAATCGGTACCATTGGCGCAATGAGCCCAACCGCTACTTACACCGAATGTATAACCGCCAACACCGTGGCCACCCGCCCGACCCAACGATGAAACAAGTTGAGGTCGGCGAACGACCAACCGCATACCCAGAGTAGAATATCGTTCCGGGTGGCTGTCAACCAGAGGAGGGGGAGATTCCAGATGGCCATGATGCCTGTTGAGAAACGGATCACGGATTAGTCGATTAACGAACGGATCAAGCAGGTTGTGTTGTGCTGTAAAAGGGGCGAGACCCGAGCGTACCTGTGCGGTCCGCTACGTATCGACACAGCTGAGCCTGTTCCACGTCCGAATTTCAGGCACGATCAGCTTGACCCTCCTCCCTAGCTCGTTATAGCCCGTCACATGTAGAAAGGAGGTAAACTCACTCCCTGATCGTTTCTCCAATAAAGATTGTCGTCAAATGTCTCATACCCAACGAAGACGAAGAGCACATTCAGTCCTACATATACCCCCACCAGGATACCTTGTATCCGATTAGGCAGTCTGATCCAGCCCCAAGTCGAGGTGTTCTTGTACCGGAAGAACATGGGAGCCGTTATGTACTTGGTCGTGTACGTGTTCAGGCGGGTGTAGAGGGAAGGAGAGGTGGTTGTCTGGAAGGGGGTACGGAGACGGTGGAAAGGGGTCCGACGGACGGAGGTGGCCAGAAGTCGGTTGGAGATGCCGAGGATGACAAGGAAGGCGAGGAAGACGTACATGCACCAGCTGCGGATCGCGATGGTCGGCTTTGGTCAGTTGGGAAGTACCGGGAAGTTGGACTATAGAGCCGGAGACTCACCCGAAGGCTATGAAGTGACAGTCAGTAAGAGTGTGAGTTGGTACTGAACTCGAAAGCATAGGAATACAGGAGGCTAACCATGATGCAAAGTATTCTGTCGCTGCCAGGCACGCTACAAGAGCGACCAAAATCACGGACAGAACTCGTCAACACCCGATATCCTATACTTCCCCTTCCTTACTTCCGATCCGACATGAAGACTCACCTCCGTCCTGAATCCCGCATCGAAAGCCTCCAGACTGACCAAGATAGTCTCCCCCCAAATCTCTTTCCTGTCCGTCGATGATAAGGTGTTGACCACCTCAACCTGCTCAGGGACGAGCTCCAAAGCCTCTTCAAACTTCATCAACCGGACTTTTCCGTAGTCCTTGCAGATCTCTTCGAACGTCTCCCATCCAGCCCGTGTTTCTTTGAGGGTACAGTATGCGTTACTGCAAGCGGCTAGGGATGTAACGAAGAGCTTGGAAGTGCATTGTCCGGTATAGAACCCTACGGTTGGGTTGTGGTCCGCGAATGAGGCTAGGCGGAGAGCGTCCCGGCAACCGTCTGTACAGGTCGAAGGTTGGTAGCCGAGCGTCACTACGCTTTTGCTGGCCGTGATCGATGGTAATAACGAGGCGAGGACGAGGAGGGAGAAGGTAGAGAAAGGTCGTACGGGTGCCGTCATTATGGTGTGCTTCGTATGGCTATCGTAGGTTTTCAAATATTCCCGATCATCACTTGAGACCAAGTATACTATGAATGACCCAGTGTATCATCACTTTTACTTTTACTATCTCTTCATGTTGCATGTTGTCGATGACATCTGTTGAGCTGAATCGATGCCAAGAGGTCGAAGAGGTAGGTCCGCTTTTCGGGTTGACAGCTCTGTTTGGGTTTGCACCGTCATCTTATCAGATAAACACACGCAACGAGTTTGACAAGCGCGCGCTTTTGGTTGGAGGAAGGAGGGAATACCTCGACGATTCCTTTAGTCTGTATACAGGTACTTCTGAAGTTGATGTGGCTTCGTTCTACCTGGAGATAGATTACGAGCTCAGGCAGATTCCAGATCGAAGCGTTCTCTCTATTCGAGCGGAAAGTATGGCTTTCGAGCATGACATGCAGCACGCCGTCGCGCTCAGAGACGAGAGTGGTTGTGCTGACCGGAATGATCCTCAATTTTACAAGACGCATCAAATCCGACACAGGTGAGCCTGCTCTATTCCCCATTGGGCTCTTGAACCTATGAGGCCAGACACGAGAGTCAAAGGTAAGAATAACAACCACTCCGAGAAGAGATAGGATCAACGTCGCAAGGCTATAACGCAAGTCTTACGGCACAGCGATCAGCTTCCGGGGAACTATGGCGCGCCGTTTGCGCCAACCATGATGGGATTTGTTAGCCCAATTTGGGTATTTACTTAGAGGCTTTCCGGGGATTATTTACTGCTCCCTAACCGTCGGCTTTAGCCGATTTTAGCCTTAGTTACCCCTATTTACCCCGCTTAAGCCTAACGAAGGGTTGATTGTCCTACACGTCTCCGCACAGCCATTTGCAAGCCCAATCTAAGCTATTCAACCTTAGTATCTACCTCATCTTAGTCACAATGAACTCAGAAGACCCTTCCGCCGCCATTCAAGCCATAGTCAATCAAAACTTTGATGCAGTGCAGCTCTATCTCGCTCGAGCACCAGAACATCGGAACCCCCTCCTCCTTCCCCCTCTTGTCAACGCTCTCGATGACTTGATACACTTTCTCCGCACTGTTGTTCGAGGGCATATTCCCCATCAAGCGTACCGCAATCATGTTCAAGCCACCGTAGCTTTCCAGGATCGTCTTTCAGCAGTCCAACGTCAATTCGCCCAGCCGCACTTCCCCACTCCACCACGTCAGGCTCAACGATCGTCAATAGAGAGCATTTCAGCAGAAACACTGTCACTCTACACCAACCTCGGGCTGCCTGACAGGTTGATTGCTATTAGGGGGAAGGACTAACAGTCTACGCGGGGCTAGGTCTAAGGGTAATGGTGTAATAACGGATGAAGTATATACATACAATGAGCCTATTATAATAAGCACCTATAGGAGATGTAAAAGTAGACCCCTGTGGGGATGTCGAGAGGTGTCTCCGAGGGGACCTCCGAGGGGGTCTCTCGCGGGAGTAGCGACGCGTCACGTGACGGCTATAACAGGATCCCCCCCCTAGGTCATCGTCCCGATGACCAACTCCGAAAATGAAAAACAACCGAAACCCCCAAAGGGGTGTGACAAAAACCTGCCCAGCTGGGCTCTACCCTCGAAGAAGAGATGTCGAGGCGAAGGGGGGTGACTCCCAAAAGGAAACGCTCGGGCTGAGCAACCGTAAAACCCCGAGGGGGGAGAGAAAAGAATCCACGCGATGGAGGGGAGGTATCGTAACCCCGAACGACCCGTAGAAGACGTAGCCGACCCGATCCCAAGAGACGTAGGAAACACCCGGACTGGGCACCATAAAAGACTCGGACTGAGCCACCGTAAAAGAATCCCGGACTGGGTGCCATACCGACATGTAGTCGGGTAAGGGGGATGGTGATCCCCTTGAAGAAACGCTCGGACTGAGCAGCCGTAAAGAAAAAACACCTCGGACTGAGGGACCATAAATGAATGTAATAAACCCGGCCTGGGTACCATGAAACAAGAGAAAAAGAGACACCGGCGCGTCTAGTTGGGGGTCCACAGTTGGACGTCGTCGTACGCCGAGAGGTCGTACGCAGCCCCGGCTGACGCAGCGGAAGAGGGAGGTTGGAGGGTGGCGCCAGCGACCTGCATGGAATGCCTCTGCTTGGCGGCCTTAATCCAGGCTGGGGCCGACTCGGGAGGTGCCCGGGGATTCGGGCACTGGTTCGCGAAGTGTCCCATCTGGTAGCACTTGAAGCAGGGGACGGCGGGGTTAGGTTGCCGGGCGGCCGAAAGATCCATAGGACCACCTTGGTCCACGGGAGGAGGAGGAAGAGAAGAAGGAACCGGGGGAGGTCCCGGGGCAAAAGGAAAAGGAGCTGCCATCTCGGCAGGCTGAAAGGTGGGTGCGCGGGGAGTTTCCCGGCGAGGTCGTTCAGCGGGGATGGCGGGTCGATCATATCGAGCGGCCAAGTTCTGGATGTCCAAGAGGGACATCTCCGTGTACCCATCATGGGCACGAACCGACAGCTCAACATCCGACCGGAGTCCATGACGAAAGACTCCCCGGAGAGCGGCGTTGTTCCATCCCGGCATAAGACCCACAAGGGAGTTGAACCTCGCGGTGTACTCGCCGACCGAGGTGTTCCCTTGTCGCAACCCTAAGAGTTCCCCTTCGGCGAGGTACTCTCGGGATGCTAACCCAAAAGAAGTAAGAAAGAGAGTCCGGAAGACATCCCAGGTGCACTGTTGTGCAGCCTCCGGGGACGTGTACGACCGGGCCCATAAAGCGGCGCGACCCTGAAGGTGGGTCGACGCGAAAATGATCTTGATCCGATCCAAAGAGTAGACCGCTGGAGCGGTCTCGAAGTGCATCTCGCACTGATGAATGAAGGTGGTGGCCTTCTCCCGTTTGTCCGGGGTATCGGTCCCATCAAAGGGTCCCGGCGGGGCAAGCCGAAAGGGGTTCGATCCCTGACCGCCGACAGGCTGCTGCTGGCTCTGAGCGAAGAGCGTCATGGCCTGCGCCATCTGTCGGAGTGCCTCCTCCATAGGAGAAGGTGCGGGGGGAGGAACTGGGAGAGGGGGAATATGGCCGTCGTCGGACATGATAAAAGGAGTGTCGAAAGGAGGGTGAAAAAGGACGTGGAAAAAGGAAGTAACGAGGGAAGGAAAATTCGCTAGCCGGGGTAGAAGAGGATGATCCGTTATTCTATTAGGGGGAAGGACTAACAGTCTACGCGGGGCTAGGTCTAAGGGTAATGGTGTAATAACGGATGAAGTATATACATACAATGAGCCTATTATAATAAGCACCTATAGGAGATGTAAAAGTAGACCCCTGTGGGGATGTCGAGAGGTGTCTCCGAGGGGACCTCCGAGGGGGTCTCTCGCGGGAGTAGCGACGCGTCACGTGACGGCTATAACAATTGCACTTCAACTCGGCACATCACGAAGAACAATCACTCGGCGAAGACAACAGTTGGGCTTGACAAAGCGTATTCTTAAGCACTCCACACCGGAAGCTACGTTGCAAGCAGTGAGCACATGGTCTATCACAATCTTTGCTAAGGTCTCGTAGCCCAACATACCCCTGATAAGCCTTGTCTACATCTCACTGATCGTTGTAGATGGTGACAAGCATCATAGGAACAATTGACCCCGACAATACAGGGCAACGCCTTGTTATGGGGTTTTTGCGGTCACAGAACGTCCTCGTGACTCGACAACAGGTCCGAACTATCATGCAAGCACGAGACCCTGAGAGAAACGGGTTACGGAGGGCTCAAGTGCTTCGCCGTAGGGATTATGACGTCCCGTTCATCAATTCTCTGTGGCATATGGACGGCCAACACAAGTTGATCAATTGGAAGTTTGTCATACATGGAGCAGTAGACGGAAAGAGTCGCTTGATTGTCTTCATGCATGCATCGGACAACAATCGTTCTGAGACAGTTACTTCCAGCTTTCTGGCTGCCACACAGCGCTGGGGATGGCCATCAAGGGTTCGAGCGGACCATGGAGGAGAGAATCTAGGGGTACGCGACTTGATGTTGGACGTCAGGGGTAAGTCTACTTTCTTTTGCCCTGATCGAGCTGTGCTTAGGCTGGAACGACACATGATCACAACATAGGGCCAAATCGTGGATCTTTCATGCAAGGGCCATCGACCAGGAACGTCAGGGTAGAGCGGCAATGGCGACAAGTGGGAGAGTCAATCACCCAGATGTTCAGCCGAGTCTTCTTGGAAATGGAGTCTTTACACGACCTATACCGAGAGGAGCCCGTCGACATCTATTGCCTTCACTATGTCTTCCTTCCCTACCTCAATCACGTCATATCATACTATGTTGACGGTTGGAATCACCACGGGATGTCAAATCGAGGTTTGGGTGGGCTGAGTCCTATCCAAATGTGGTACCGAGGTGCGTTGTTACCCTTCCGAAGCCCTACTCAGCCTACGCAGGCCAATTGACGTCTTACATGGGCTTTTCTGGCGTCTCAGGACTTATGGATGCCACAAACAACGGTTTCAACCTCGATCTCTTTCCTCAACACGCTGAACAAGCTGAACAGCTTTACAATGAACGTGTTCCTGTCATCGACATGCCAGCTATTGCCCCGTCTTTCGATCAACTACGTCAGCCTACCGCTTTCGACCAGCACGTCATCGTTCCCAGGTACATGGACGAATTGCCTGAACTCCTCCAGTCTCAAGAGTTTAATCACCTGCTACACAATCGGTACCCCAACAAGCCCTGGTCGACCTTGGGCGAAGCTGTCAATCAGTACTTAGCTGTACGGGAGTTCGTTCATGACGCTATCAATGCGTTTTGATAACCTTCATTGCATCATGACGTATCAATGGTATTTCGACTCGCTTACAAATACTGTGGGCTAGAAAGGACTAGAAACACTCGCTTAGAGCGTGAGAAAGCAAAGCTAACCGAACAAAGACTTGTTGTTGTGCGTTTCAGGTTCGAACAACGATGACGCGCCATCAGAGGTAAACAAAAACAAAGTAGACGCTGCTGACAGCACCGTATATACCTACAACCATCAGTAAATCCCCCCCCGCCTTCATCTAACTCGACTAAACGTCTTTTCCACTTTCACTTATCATCACATTCAGGTCGTTCAACGCCGTCCTTTCCCTGCCATCTAAACTCTACATGGCACCCCCCAAGAAGACTTTATTGCAAAAGAAGGAAGACGCGCTTCGTTCTCAGCTCGAAAGTAAGTACTAGTCTTTCACGAGGTTTTCGTCCTTTGATAAGATCTCTAAGACCTTCCTCTATGTTCGTTCAAGCAGGAATGGGTCTCCCTACCGACAACATCGGGGCCGCCTTCACGCCGTCCCAGCAGAAGAAGAGGGGGTCGACCGCGGTCGAAGAGACGTTGGGCGAGGGGTCCAACAAGAGGCCTCGAGTTGAAGGGGCTCATGTCGAAGAGCTGGATGAGGAGCAGTTGTCCGAGCAGGGAGAGGAGGTGCAAGGCGAGGGCACGAAGGGAGGAGAGGAGCAAGGAGGAGAGGAGCAAGGCGGAGAGGAGCAAGGAGGAGAGGAGCAAGGCGGGGCGAAGCAGGGAGGGGAGGAGCAAAGGGTGGTCAAGGTGAGCTTAATTGAGTCGATCGAGATTGATTTAGCTTGTAGTAAGCTTACCGTCGTCTATTTGTTGCACGTTACCATCTCTTTCCGTCTGATAGAAACCCCACCTTAAACCTGTCGAGTTGATGGCCAAGCTGCGACTGAAGCGGGACCTCAAGGTCCAGCACGAGCAGCAACAGCAGCAACAACAACAACAACAACAACAACAAGGCCTCGACGACGATCATTCGGAGGCCGATGTCGATGTCGACGGGGACGTGTTCGACCAAGTGGACGAACAGGGTCGAGTTGGAGGTCAAGGGTTTGCGGGTGGCGTTGGGGGCCAAGCTGTGAGTTAATCGACATCCCGACACACCTTATCGTCTTGTTCTATTCCCCATCAACATATGAATACAACTCGTTGTCTTTTTACTTTCGCTTACTCGATATCATGTTTCTACGTTTCGCTATGCTCAGGGTACAGCCGGGTTTGGCAACTACCCCCGTAACGAGGCTGAAAACCAACAACGCGGCGCTTGGGACCAGTACAACCCCTTCCACCCGCAATACCAAGCGTACGCCGGTCAACAAGGGTTCGCTGGTCAGCAAGGGTACGGCGGCCAAGGGTATCACGGGGTGAGTTTAGTTTGTTTGAACGATGGTTCCTCCTCTTCAAGACTAATATTGTTTCGCTGTTGATCATAGTACCAGGAGCCCGCCGCTCCTTATATCGGTCGACCTGGTGCTGGCGCTCCAGCTGGATGGGCCCCTCCCGTACAACCGTACGGGGGCCAATACTACCAGCCGATGGCCATGCCGGTATGTACACCTCTCTTCGACTTGACTTGACTTTGAAGTTGTCATCGTTCATGCTTCGTACAATGTATACTAAATTGACTTATCTCTTTCGTTCAATCAGGGTTATGTCCCGTTCAACCAAGCTCCGGCTCCCCCTCCCGCCCCCACTCCCGCCCCCGCTCCCTCTCCCACTCCGGCGTCGTCTCCCGGTCCCCAGTCTGCAAAGGACAAGCTGGCTATCCCGGCGAAACCGGCTGTGCCGATGATCGAGGGTCTCAGCGACGCGAAGAGCAAGCTAGTCGATGTAAGTTAGGCTTGTTTGACTCTTCTTAGCCTAACAATCCCTTTCTTAGGCCAACGAAAGCTTGACTAGGATGGAAGAAGCTGATTCTGGTATTTTTTCCGATGTAGGCTTGTCACAAGTTGATGGCGGAACCGACCTACCGGGTCATCCCCGTCAAGTATCGCTGCAAGGGGTGCAGCAAGACTCGTGCCGGTCCCTTCGACCACCTCCCCGCGTACAAGAAGTACAACGAGGCGTTCGCGGTCTGTGGTGTTGCCGATGGCAAAGACCGCTGCCTTCGTTGCCTCTGGAGGGGTACCCCCGCCAAAGACTGCTGCTGGGAGGACGCCGAGGCCAAAGTGCCCGCTGGCAAGATGGCCCCCAAGACCGCCGCCGCCACCAAGCCCTCTCCCGTCACCCCGACCGGCCCTGCTACTCGCTCCCGAGCAGCCGCGGCGACCTCGTCCGTCGCCTCCCCCTCCTCGACTCGCGGTGGTCTCGCCACCCCCTCTCCGTCTCGCATTGGGGTTAGGGCCCCTAGGTTCAGAGGCGTTCCGATCGAGACCGTTGGTGAGGTCAGGGACGCTCTTCTTGAGGCCACTCAAGATTGGGCTCAGTCGAAGGCAGAGGTCAAGAAGGAAACCGACGCCGACGACCTCAAGGCTAGGTTCCCCGGCGTGTACGACATGCTCACTCGGGGTGATACCTTGATGGAGTTTATCGACCAGCAGGCCGCGAAGCTTGACGAGGCCATCGGTGACATCGTCGACGAGACCAAGCCCCCTGCCCCGGTCAAGAAGGAGTGGTAGGGTTTTTTTTTTCATTTGAACTTACGTCGTGATTTGTTGTACCGGCTCCTCTTTTTTTTTAATAATTTTGATATCATTATGCCTTATGCTTGTCCAACGAGATCGTTCATAGTTTGCTTAACTTGACATACATGTTAAATAGATTGCACTGACTATTGTCGGCGTGAGTTGTACTTTCAGGATTGAACTTGCACGATGTTAGCCTTATTAAGCCTTGTTAAGGGCTTTGAACCGTCTCTTACCCTAATCTCGTCTTTGTTAACTTAACTTAAGCTTCGTTGGGCTAAATTAAGCTTGCTAAGCTCAATCCAATTAATCTGAAATGATATATGGCGGCATCTCAATAACATGAGGCACATTTACAGCAAAGGGAACTGTGTGGGTGGTCGGCGTGTACGTTTGTTATCAGGCTGGCTATTTTGACTGCGTAAGTTCGATCGCCCTCCTCCCGCAACGTCTGTATCAACTGCTCCTGCCTTCCTCTTCGTTCCCCTTGCTTTATCCTTCCCCTTCCCCTTCCCCTTCCCTCCAGCTTCTTCCTGCTCAGCTGGGGTACTTTCGGAAGCGGGTATCATCCCTTCATTGACCGATTCAGACCTGCCCAACTCAACACCAGCTAGCATGCGCCAATGCCATGTCAGCTTCGTGTTCGAGTGTGAATGAGCGGTTGAATCGACGTACCAGCTGGGTCGACCCCATCAAGGCCTAGATCATTACTGCCTGACCCTCCGACACCCTTGTCGATGGTGTCATCGATACCTTGGCCTTGTCCGTCGTCCCTACCCAGGGTGTTATGCCAGTCTTCATTGGTGAAGCCCTGCAACATTGCCGCCAACTGACCATACTCGGAATCGTTCCCTTGAAAAGCGTCCTCCGAATACCGCACAGAAGCTGGGGATTGGCTTGTAGGATAGGTTCCTTGTTCTCCTAACTCCATCGACAAGAGGTCATCAGCGGACGTATCGTTGTAAGGGAGAATAGTTGGCCCTGTTAAGGGGTTTGTAGCTGAATTAGCCCTCGCACCGAGCAGATTAGCCCTATACAAAGGCTGACTGGTTGTTGAAGACTCTAGACGTCGCAGCTGTACCTCCAGCCAATCGTCATCAAAGGCCGGATGGGAAGAGAGTCGACGAAGCAGCGTAACAGCTGCGTCAGAAGTCAATTCCCTACTCTTGAGTGGTATTGCGACAGCATCCGGATTGTCAGAGAGACAGATGACGGAGTTGGGGGAAGAAGAGCGAGCATCGTCGCTCCAAGGCTCTGCATTGACCGGTTCGGGCTTGACAATGGATACTGGCTCGGGCTTGACCTTGATGATCTTGCGTGGCCTTTGTTTTGGTGCCGGACGTTTAGCATCGAGACGACCGTTGCGACTCAAGTGTTTGAAGTCGGGACAGACGTCTTGGTGCTGCTGTAAGGCTATTGGGGGGTAGCGTCCTTCGCACCCTTTGCACCCCACTAGGCCATCAATCCCCAAGTTGCCCTCCATCTCTTCTTCCCAACGATCACAATCGAGACCCTCCAACCGAGAGATAGTCAATCGCCAAGCGGGATTGTCGTTTTCAGGGAGTTGCCAACCCTCCTCCAACACGTAGATCGAAGTGCAGTTGTAGAAGTAGCTCTTGAGATCCTTGATCGTGGCAGTATAACACCCCATGAAGTTGTCGTGATGGAATGTAGTCGTACCAGGACCAATCTTGGTCCAAATAAAGGGCTTCACTAGGGCAGTTGGGCCTAGTACGCTACGGAAAGCGGTGATAACGGCTTGAGCAATGTCTGGAGGATTCCACGAGGCTTGAAAGTCGATATGCTTAGAATGCTTCGAGTTCTCTACCGCTTCGTGGAAGAGAGTCTGTGCTCCGCTGGCATTGGGCCACAGCCGCATGTTGCAACGCATAATAGACCCGCAACGGATGTATGTGACCTTAATAGAGACGAAGCAACCCCAGTTAGAGTCTATATAGGGCAACTTGGGGTAGTTTCGGGATGAACTAACCTTGTTGGCGCCCTTCCCGATAGCGACATCACTGGTTTTCTCCTTCATCTTGCTCGAACCTTTCCTCCCAGGATTAAGCTGGTATCCTGACTGGGCAGGCTTGGGAGGCAAGATCTGAGCAGCATGGGGGTAGACGTCGTGCTTTTGCAGAGGGTAGGCAGGCAACGCTTGGAAAGGTCCTGAACCCGGTTGTGGGTAATAGACCTGACCAGGCAAGCCAGAATGATATTGATGTTGTGCGACGGGTGCCGGGGCATAGTTGCCAACAGATTGAGGCGGGACAACGGCAGTGTGAGGGTATCCTGCCATCGACGAAGCTTGACTAGCCGAGGATGGGGTACTTTGGTAAATGTGGCTGCCCGCGGTCGACAATGAAGCCATAGAAGGAGTTTGAGGCTCGTTCAGCCTCATTCTGTGGGTTTGTTGAGGAGCGGAGAACCCCTGGTGGGAGTGCGATGGTACAGCTGGGTGATTGCTGGGCTGATAATTGGCCATGTGCTCCATGAATTGGGCCAACTTGGCTGCATCCCCCTTGAATTTGTCGCGAATGATCGCACTCAGGTCGACGTTGGTGTTGTTGTGGTTCGGCATTTCGATTTATACTTAGAAGAAGGGGGGGCGAGGAGAAGCTGGCAAAGGTGAAGATGCTAGGGCAATTGTGAGTATGAGATAAGGCTACGTAGAGTGTGCTTTGTATATCCAAGTACATCGTAAAACAATGAAGGCTCAGGTAGGTTGACCTCGGCCAACGTCAAGCTAAGCAGGGCTAAGCAGGGCTAAGCAGGGCTAACTAGGGCTAACTAGGGCTAAGCTCGGTCTAAAATTTGCTTCCGACAGAGCCTGATTAAAGCCCGAAGGGAAATAATCGGTTCAAATACACCATCGCGGGGTAAATACCTCCTAAATACCACAAACAAATAACAGTGGCGCAACCGGCGCACCATAGGGAACCTCCACCTTGCGAGGCTCATCTGTATGGTATGGGGCGCCATAAGCGTCAAATGCAAAATTGTATGCTACCACGTTTACGCGTATCAAGACTCGATTGCGCGTATCTAGACTCGATTTCGCCTTTACAACACTTAACTACGCCTTTCACTTCTCGCCTTTACGAGCCCAGTCTAGGTCACCCTACAATCGACTCGATCAGTCTCGGCTGTACTATAAAGGGACCATGTAGTCACGTATACGCGACCATGTCCTTTCACATCCCAATCATGAGTTGCAATTCACTCGAATCAGCTTACAATGGAGTCCACTGGTCATATTGTTCTAGTTTCTGCCCACGTCGCCCAAATATTCGTGCCGATACGGCTTTACCTCGATCAGGAGCTCAATCAACGGGATCCCCTGCTCCTACCAACCCTGCTTAACGCTCTAGACGACCTCGCACACTTTCTACGAATCGTTGTCAAGCACCGTATCCCTCATCAAGCTTACCGCGAGCACATTCTTGCCGTCATTGGATTCCAAGATCGTCTCTGTGCTTATCAAAGATCTTTGACTGATGCTCCAGCCATCGTCGCTCCCAACTTGACAAGGTCACTAGAGGGCGGCCGCCCTACCGTCTCAATCCCCGCAGAACAACTCGTACTGTATACCAACCTTGGCTTCCACGACAAAGACATCGCTCGACTACTTGGCACCTCGAGAAGCACGATCACTAGGCGAAGGAAGGAATTGGGCTTGCAGAAGCGTCGGGAGAAACACTTGGTACCCCAAGATCGTCTTGAAGCTGTAAGTGCAAGAGCGTTCGAGACCGAACAAGACTTTTCAAGGCACGACAAGACTTGAATAGACTTGAAAAGACATCTAAAGACTGTTACAAGCATGTCTTAGGCTAAAGAGCTTTCGTTATCGTTGACATAAGCTGATTTGACTTGGATTTGTTCTACAAAGCTTGTCGGCAATATCCTAACAACTGTCGACTCCAACAATACCGGAGAACGTCTTGTTATGGGTCTCCTCACGGCACAAGGAGTCAAAGTTACCCGACGACAGTTGAGAGATGTCATGCAGACGTATGACCCACAAGGGAACATGCTGAGGCGAGCGCAGGTCCTGCACAGACGCGACTACGATGTCCCCTTCATCAATTCTCTATGGCACATGGACGGCCAGCATAAACTCATCAACTGGAAGTTCGTCATTCATGGCTGCGTAGACGGCAAATCCCGACTTATCGTCTATATGCAAGCTTCCGACAACAATCGTTCTGATACGGTTGATGCGAGCTTTCTGCGTGCTACTCATGAGTGGGGATGGCCGTCAAGAGTTAGAGCAGACTATGGGGGGGAAAATCTCGGGGTTCGGGATCTGATGAACCAAGTAAGAGGTCAGTCTGGCTCATCGAGTCTCGTTTACACTTTTTTACACTCAACGAGACGTATATTCACTCATTGTGACTTCGATCCGTCCAATCGCACTTGTTAACAGGATCAAATCGTGGTTCGTTTATGCAAGGCCCTTCGACACGCAACGTGCGGATTGAGAGGCAGTGGAGACAAGTTGGAGAGTCTGTCACCCAGAAGTTCACAAGGGCGTTCATGGAGTTGGAGTCGCAAGACGATCTGGATCGGAACAACGCGGTAGACATTTACTGTCTTCACTATGTGTTCATGCCGTACCTGAACTTCGTGCTAGGACACTATGTTGACGCATGGAACCATCACGGTATGTCGAATCCTGGGTTAAGAGGGCTTAGTCCAGTGCAGATGTGGTATCGAGGTGAGTAATCATTTGATTAGTCTTGATAAGTCGAAACGTGACTGAACTGGTCCATATTGGACTTTATAAGGCTTGCTTGACGCAACTAGCAACGGATACGACTTGGACTTGTTTCCCGAGACTCGACACAACGTCGATGGCACACAGTTTGACAACAACGCCCCAGGCGAACACGCAAGGGATAATCAAGGATGGGTCAACGCTTTACGTATGGAGGCAACGGCTCCAGTGCAGGACCAGCTGCGTCAACCTCGTCATCGCGATCCATTTGTTATCGTCCCTCGCTACATGGACCACGTCCCGGACGTCTTGGTCACAGAGGAATTCAAACAGGAACTCGTCAATCACTATCCTGTACAAGCGTTCGATAATCTCTGCCAAGCTGTGGCTCATTATCTGGCTGTACGCGAGTACGTTTACAACACCTTGCAAGATCTTGACTTGCGTGGAACTCTTGAGCCGTAGAGATGCTATGTCAAGCACGCGTGAGAAACCACAAGTCTCCTCTGCATCCGCTGAGCCTCGCTTACGCCTTGTTGCTCTTGTTTCAAGTGGTCAACCATCCTTTCGACTGGCTTAAACCCTCCTTTGGCCTATTGTTGTCGACAAACAACAACAAACAACAATAAAATTCCTCGTACGACTGCTTGGCTGGTAGGCAGGGCGAGATTTGCTATATCTCTCGCCCTATTTTGATCGTTTGTAACTTCTTCGAGTTCTTCTATCAAATTCATTCCTTTCAAACATATTGTCATCGCTCAACTCCCGTAAACCTACTACTCTAAACTCATCGTTACTACCCCCTCCAATCAACATGTCTGAATCTTCCGACCGAATCTCCAAGAGCCCCGAGTTCCCGGGACACGACGCCTCGCAAGAGGTGCTTGCGAAGTGGAAGGAGGACCTCGACGCTCATGGTGAGTCTCTTTGAGTCTTGTTTAGTCTTTTTCCAGCTCTTCCTCGCTCTACGACGCCTGGAAAAGAGTCTTTTAGTCTGATTCGATACTGTTTCTGTATTGTAGACCGCCGTGAAGAACGTCGAGGAGCTCTCCGGCCCCGGGGAGACAAGAACGAGTTGGGCCTGCCCAAACCTCCTCCCGCCGGCTCGAGCTCGAGTTCCGGCACCAAGAAGACCGGACCCGGGCCGAACAAGGGTTCGAAGCAGCCGGGGAAGAGAACGGTTGCGAAGAAGCAGCTGGCGAGAGGTCCGGGAGGGAAGTTTTTGCCCAAGGCCGTGGGGGATAAGGGAAAGGGGAAAGAGTTGGGGCAGGAGGTGAAGGGGCCGGACGACATGGACGTCGATGTCCCGGCGGATGACGAGGAGGTGGTGGAGGAGGAGGAGGAGGTCCAGGCCGAGCCCGTAAGTCTATTTGAGTCAAGTAAAGTCCTTTCTAGTCGAACGTAGACTCTTTTAGTCGACAGTAAACTCACCCAACGTCCTTTGGGGTTTCACAGACAACGACGTTGACGATGAGTGAGCTCCGAGAGCTCATCCGAGCGGGGGCTGAGAAGGTGTTGGAGGGCGAGAGGAAGCAGAGGGAGGAGAAGGAGAAGTTGGAGTCGGACGAGGCGATCGCGAAGGCGAGGGAGGAGATGGTATGTTCTTACATGTTTCCTTTATACTGTTTACTTGTCAATCTGATTGCGAGTGCGTTGTTGATCTTCTCGACTATAGGCGGAGGCCGCGAAGGCCACGAAGACGACCGTGGTAAGTATTCAGGCCTAGTCACGCTCAAATACACCAACTACGCCCTTACACTCGACTCTGCTTGACTCTTACTTACCTCTGATTGTTTGCGTTCACAGGACAAGAAAGCGGTTTCCCCCGAGGTGACGGCCTCGACTTCGGGGGACAAGGAGAAGGCCAAGGATGGCGTGGTGCAGATTGCTGGATGTGTAAGTAGCCCTTCGCCTACAACTACCAATCTGTATTACTGACTCATAGCTTCTTTGTTCGTCGCTTCTTTAGACGGTCTCTAAAGATGGCAAAACCATCATCGACGGCGAAGGCAAAGGCCTTACGACGTACAAGTGGGACAAAGTCCAAGTAAGTTGGGCTTGTTTAGACTTGATAACGCTCGATTAGACGAACAAAGACTAATTGAGCTCTTTCAACTATCAGGTGTGCCGACACATGCTGAAGAAGCATGCCACGTCTCTCGTCGAGTGCCTTGGGGAGAACCGATGCGTGTCATGCCGCAAAGGGGGTCGGGACCTCAAGAGCAACAAGGAGACCCAGCACTTCGACGATCAGTTCTCGAGGTGCATCTTCGGCGACGATAAGGGCTGCTTGTGCTGCAAGTGGAAAGGGAGGAACGCCGATTGCCGCGGCGCCAACAAAGCCGGTGCTCTTGCACCTCTCGCTGTCACAGGGCGTGACCGAACGGCAGCATGGGATCGACGCGCATTTAGGTCATCGGCCCGGATCGGGCGACACTCAGCGGATCCGCACGAAGTCAACAAAAGAAAACCGCGACTTCGTGTGTTCGACCGTCTATTGTTCGCCTGAAAGAGCGACCGACGGACGACAGCCTTTTGTTCTCGAACAAAGAAGACAAGCACGAAGTCGGGCGAACTCGGTAAACAATAGCGGATTCGGTGCGAGTAACGCGAGTACGTAGTTAGCATATAACGGAGCGCGAATCGTAGAGAAGTCGTGCGAGTCTGTTGTACTTCTATACGATTCAAGCGCAGTTATTACATTCGACATACGCCTATACCTTAGTTATACTACGGAGACGTACTAGGAGAGGTTACACTACCACCGACGAACTCACTATCGTTAGTACAGCGTCGCGACTTCACGCGAACTCGAGAAAGACCGTGAGACATCGTAGTCACGTGATCCGACTTCGCTTGCATCTAGAAACCTGTGACTCGCCACGTAGTCGCGACGGAAGTAAATACGCGGAGGCAACCCCTTAGACGATTTTCGAGGACGCCCGTAACAGCATAACTGCGCTTTCTTATCACACCTTTCAAGATGTCAAGCCAGGCAACGAACAACAACAATAGAGGCACGGGTCCGGCCACCAGGGCGGGAACCCGTGGGAACATACGACCTTCGCAAGAAAACTCCGAAGATCCGGACGATGTCGACCGACGACCGGCCGATTCGGAAGAGAGGGTCGTCCCTCACACGGAAGACAGCGAAGAAACCGAATTGGATTTACTTCGGGAACAGAACCGTCGTCTCCTGGACGAACTCGCCAGGCAACGTAAGGACCAGGACGACCTTACCACCAAGATCGAACAATTAATCGATGCGAGGTCGGTCAAGGAACCGAAGGCGCGCAAGACCCAGCGGGACCCCTTTAGTGGTCTCCAAGATCTTGCGGATCAGTACGATTCCGACGACTCAGACAACGAAGCGGATGGAAGGTACCGAAACCAACGATTCGCCGAGAGGGATATCTACACCCCAATGCGCGAGTTTCGGTCCGAATCCGGGCGAGACGATGTGGAACAAGACGACGAGGGCAAGCTCAACGAAGTCAAAGACTTCACCGGAGACGACAAGGACTATTCGGTGAACCACTTCTTGGCCAAATGCCGCGTCTGTTTCAATCAGAAACCGTCGCAGTTCCGAACTGGCAAGGGTCAAGTCGGATTCACGGTTATGCGCCGGGCTGGGGACGCCTTCGAGCATGTTTTCCCGTACATCAGTCTCCCGTTCAACGAACAACCCGCGTTTTTGCACGACTTCGAAATGTTCGCGCAATTCATGAGGAGTTCGTTCGGAAAGAACAATAGCAAGGGCGATGCCGTGCGGGCCATCAAGAAATTGAAGCAAACCGGAACGGCTAGCGAATTCTTTTCGAAGTTCGGGTTGCATAAACCCCTGACTGGCTGGAACGATGAAGCGTGCATCGACGCCGTAATGGACCGGCTTCGTCCGTCGGTTAGCAAGTACCTCGAGAAGAACGGATATCCGAAGAGGAATTACATCCGATTCAGAGCGAAGGCGATCGAAGTCGACAATCGGTTGCAGTCCGTGCGCGATCGCGGGCAAAGCTCGGACTCCGACTCTGAAGAGGATCGAGGTCGGTCGAAGAAGAATCGTGGGTCGCGAAAACGCACGGATCAGCGCACCAAAGGAGATTCGGACCACGGAAGTCGCGAACGCAGGCAACCTAGCCCAGGACCCAGGGTCACGTTCGCTACCGGTAGCCCCGCGTTCGTCCCAAGGGGAGGGGCTCCCTATCGGCCCATCACGGAAGCCGAGAAGGATCAGCGACGAGCGGACGGGAAATGTCTACGATGTGGGAAACCGGGTCATTACGCCCGAGACTGCCCGGACAAGCCGTCTTACAAGCCCATGGCGCCCGAAGTCGTCCGAATTGCAAGGGAGGCCCCTGCTAACACGAACTGGAAGAAGGGCTCGTTCCAAAGGTCGAACTGGATCCGTTTCGAGATACGCGGTCAGGATCCGTTAGTCTCCCTGTCCGTTTGGCCTAGAGCGGGTTCGGACGAATTCGTGCTCTCAGCCCTCCTCGGCACAGGGGCGAGCAGTAGCTTCATTCGACCGGGCTGCTCGCTGCTTGGGCAAGTAGCTCAATCCAAGTACGAAGTCCCGAAGATCATCAGACTCGTGGATAATGGCCCGAATCCGGCCGGACGCGGGCTGATTACGTCGTACGTAGACGTAGAGGTCTTCATCAACGGGAACATCGGACCCTTCAAGATTCGTTTCGATATTATGGAGAGCGCTTCGCCGGAGGTGATTTTGGGTTTGAACTTCATCAAGGAATACGGAGTGCAGATGGATTGGGAGACCTGCGAACTCAGCATCCTATGTCCGAAGTCGCCGGCGAAGGGGGAGAATGATACGATTCCGGGAGAAACCAAATGGTTCCGCGGACAAGGAGAGGGAAGTCTCGACATGTTGGAAGCAATTCGAGAGCTAGAATTGGAGGAGGAAGAACCGACTCCTGACGATGATGAACTAGACGCCATGATTCCGGCCGAATACGCGGAGTTTCGCGACATCTTCAAAAAGAGCAATTACGAGAAGTTACCGCCTCATCGAATCTACGATCACCCGGTTGACCTCTTACCAAATGTCCAACTGAAGAGGGCGAAACCGTACCCGTTGTCGGCGGATGCGGATGCCTGGTTGAAAGCGTGGATCGACAAAAGTCGCGAAATCGGACATATTGAGCCGTCTTCGCATTGGTTCGGAAGCCCGGTTTTCCTTGTGAAGAAGAAAGGGGGAGACTTCCGAATGGTTACGGATTACCGCGAACTCAATCGCGCTACGGTCAAGAACGCATACCCCTTGCCAAAGATTGACACGTGCCTCGAACGAGTTCGCACGGGGAAGATCTTCTCCAAGTTTGACATGCCGACTTCGTATCAGCTCTTACGAATGCGCCCGGGGGACGAGAAATGGACCACGATCCTGACCCGGTACGGCGCGTTTCAGTCAAAGGTGATGCGGGAGGGTATGTGCAATGCCGGAGCGTCGTTCCAGTACTTGATGAACGACATTTTCGATAAATTCGTCGATAAGGGGGTGATCGTTTACGTAGACGATATACTGGTCTACTCTTCGACGAAAGAGGAACATGTCGCGGTTTGCAAGGAGCTGTTCGCCACAATTCGTGCGCATTCGTTCTACCTAAAGCCGAAGAAGTGTGAGTTTTTCAAGGATTCTATCGAATTCCTGGGTTATCAGGTCAAGGCGGGAGAAGTCGCGATGACCGATGAGAAGATGGCAAGCGTCAAAACCTGGCCGGTGCCGCGGTGTGTGTCCGACATCGCTCGGTTCCTAGGATTTACCAACTTCTATCGACGATTCATACGCGACTACGCCAAGATTGCCTTGCCGATCAATCGACTCCAGCGGAAAAGCGTCGAGTGGAAGTGGGGTGACGAGGAACAGCAAGCGTTCGACACGTTGCTGCACAGCTTTTCGGAAGGACCCATGCTGATCCAGGCGGATCCGGACGTCGCCTGTTTCTTGGAGACGGATGCGTCCGACTACGCGCTGGCGGCCGTATTGAGTCGGCGGGACGACAAGGATGCGCTGAGACCGATTGGGTTTTACTCGCGAAAGCTGAGTCCGGCGGAGATCAATTACACGGTCCACGATAAGGAACTACTCGCGATCGTGTCCGGATTCGGACATTGGCGGGCGGTTTTGTTAGCACAGAAGGAACCGACCGAGATCCTCACGGATCACAAGAATCTTGAATACTTTCAAGGGGCGAAACAGCTCAGTCGTCGCCAAGCTCGGTGGGCCGAAGCGTTGTCGGACTACAATTTCCGGATTCGTTATCGACCAGGCGTTAAGGGAGGGAAACCGGACGCATTGACACGAAGACCGGACTACCACCCGGGAAAGGGCGGAATCCACTCGCGGACACACAACGAAGGGAATTTCAACGTCCTACTCCCGAAGTCGCTGTGGGTCGAACAGAGTCGGTCGGCAAGGGTGCAGGGTCCCCGAAACCGTACCTTGCGGGACGACATCAAGGAAGGCGTAAAGGCAGAAGCCGCCGAGGGAAACGTCCCGTGGACGAACATCACGGTTTCGGGGCGGCCATACACGGAGTCGCCGTGGTCGTTCACGAAGAGAGGAGAGTTGCGATATCGGGGGCGGTGTTACGTACCTGATCACGAAGACCTGCGTGTTCGGGTTTTGCAGGCACGTCATGACCAGCCGTTAGCGGGGCACCAAGGTCGAGACAAGACGATCGAATTGGTCAGGCGAGATTACAACTGGCCAGGATTGGACGACTTCGTGATCGACTTCGTGGGTTCGTGCCAGAGTTGCCAGCGAAACAAGACCACGCGACACAAACCGTACGGAATGCTGAAGTCTCTACCGGTTTCGGACAAGCCAAACGTCGAACTGTCGATGGATTACGTCGAGGAGTTACCGATGTCGGAGAACAAGAATTCAATCCTGGTCATCACGGATCGGTTCACGAAACGCGTGCGGTTCTTGGCGGTCACGACGAAAATGACGGCTAAGGACTTGGCGAACACGTTTCTGACTCACGTATTCTCGCAGTATGGCTTGCCCGACGCGATCTTGTCCGACCGCGGTAGCAAGTTCACGTCCGAGTTCTGGAAGGAGTTTACGAAAGCGTGCGGAATCAAAAGTAGGTTATCGACAGCTTACCATCCTCAGACCGACGGAGCGACCGAACGAGTCAACCAGTCCTTGGAAGCGTATTTGCGCGAATACGTCAATGTTCGGCAGAACGACTGGGTAAAATGGTTGCCTTTGGCGGAATTCGTGTTGAACAACACGACGCACGCCTCGACGAAGATAACTCCATTTTTTGCCACGTTCGGGTATCACCCTCGCTTCGACTTCGCCGACGAGGGTGGCGAAACGGGGTCCGGACGGTTGGCGGCTGACGAAATGAGGGAGATTTGGGAGGAAATGCGGACGTGTTTGGAAGAGGCCGCGGAAAGGGCTGCGATTTACTACAACGCCGGGCGAAGTGGGACCTTTTCGCCCAAAGTGGGGGAGATGGTTTACGTATCCGCACGAGACATCAACACCAAGCGACCAAGCAAGAAAATGGACCACAAGCGGTTCGGGCCTTACGAAATCATCGAAGAGATCTCCTCACACGCCTGGCGGGTGAGGTTACCGGCTTCGCTGAAGATACACGACGTATTCCACCTAGATCGTTTGGAACCGCATCGCACAGGCGGAGTCGCGGCGAGGCGTCAGGATCCGGGTCCTGAACCCGAGACCGAGGACGTTTTCGAGGTCAAGTCAATCCTAGATAGTAGGAAACGAGCGGGCAAGGTTCAGTATCGCATCGAGTGGGAAGGGTACGCGGGTCCGGAGGCGACTACGTGGGAGAATGCCGAAGACGTCTTCGCCGCTGATTTGGTCGAGGAGTTCCACGCGCAGAATCCCACGAAGCCGAAGCCTTAAGTCCGAGTACGCGCGTTTGCGGGCGAACGCGCGTGACTACGGACGATTGGACACGAGCCGGACTCAACTCACACTCATTTGAACTACGAACAGCGACGAGACAAAGTCGAAAGAATCACAAGGCATATCTCGCATAAAAAGTATAAAAATACAAAAAGAAAGAAAAGAAAAAAGAGGCCCCGAACCCGCGTCTCAAGGGTTACCACGACGACGCTTGTTCCTGCCCGAACTCGGCGACGGATCGCGGTCTCGCTTCGATCCCGCCCGGTTCCGAGCGGAAGGCGACGGCGGCGGCGCAAGACCTTCGACGAGGCGGCACATCACCTCGTACAACGACTGAAGAGCCGTTCGACCGAGGACCCGGTCCTCGTCCAAGGCGCCTTTGACGACGCCGGTCTGGAAGATCTATGGACGAACACGTACGGGTGTTAGCGAAGTCCGACGAAGACGAGAAGAATCGAGAGAAGAGTACTAACCAGAGCTTCCCGAGCCTGGGTTCCTCGAAGAGGAGCACCGCGAGTGTGTCCAGCGCGAGGACGATGGGCGTCGTTGAAGGCGGCGGCGGCGTCGGCGGCGGCGCGATCGATCGAAGCCTGGCGACCACGGACGGACTCGAGCGGAGTCTCCTCTCGAGGGCGAGCGTCGTCGTCGTCGTCGTCGTCGGCCACGTTGTCGCGCGAGTCCTTGCCGGCGTACTCACACGTCGAGCCGAATGCGTTGCAGCAGACGCAACCCTGCTTCGTCCCGTCGCGCTTCACGACCGAACGGCACTCCCGAGCCCAGGGCACGTCATCACGCTTCCGATGGCATCCGGCGCAAGTCGGGTCGTTTCGGACGGTGTCGCCCGGCCTCTCGGACCAGTAGTCGGCCATGCGGAATCGGTTCCACTGTCGAGAGAATTCGGACGAAGTCAGTAGGATTCGTGCGGAAGTGGGCAAAAGTTAGACTAACCTGTCGGGCCCGGTGCTCGAACCTCTTCACATCGGACGTGTCGTCCTTGGGCTTGGTCCACGCTGGCCAGCCGGGTCGACCCGCGATGTGTCGGATCTGGTCCCATGTCGTGACCCGATCGTCCCCGTCCCATCGAGGTTCGCCTGCGGGGCCGGACCGGTTAGCACGAATATGAGCGAATACGAGCAGAAAAATACGTACCCGGGAGGAAGCTCCCCAAGAACCCGTCGACTTGCCCGCCTCGTGTTTCCCCGGCGGCCAGGTTCTCGGCGGCGGGGCCAGACCGACCTTCTTCAGCGGCGGGGCGGACGGAGTCGTCACCGAACTGGCGCTGAAGTCGGAAGTGTTCCGCTTCTGGAACACCGACTGAAAACACGAAGTCGCACGAAGTCTGAACGAAAGGCACATGTACGAACGAAAAAGAAAGAATACTCACAGTTGGCGGGAGGCCGGGCCGGACCGGCGGCGCGGGATCGAGGGCCAGGAGCGGCCGTCCCGAAGGGAGTGAGGCGGTCGTCGAAGGAGAAGACCTCCTTGTTGTCCCTCTCGAAGGACAACGAACGTTGGCGGTCTGAGCGGAAAAGGCGCACGAATCTGTCAGCAGTCGCGCGGAGCCGGGCGAAACGCATAGCTCGCAACTCACCGGATCGCCCGCCAAAGCCGCCACCGAGGTCGAGGTCCGGCCTGGTGGACCTTCCGGATCCTGTGGGAGCGATACGAAGTCGTGAGAACCCGTGCGTATTCAGTGTGAGAGGAAAGAACTTACCCGAGGCCGCAGGAGCGCCTCCCTCCTCCTCGATGATCTCCTCCTTCACCCTCGGAATGAAGGACTTAGACTTGACCTTAAGAGGTGGCGGGAGCACCTCAGGAGCGTTGACGAACTCCCCGGTTTCGTCGTCGACTGAGTCCGTACGAATACGTCAGATTTCTCACGAAGTCAAGAGAAATCGCGCGACTCACACTCGATCGCCTCCTCGGCGCTGTTTCCCCACCCGAGGCGGGCGAAGCCCTGGGAGAGCTGTCGTTCTGATACGAAGGGGAGGATTCGTACGACGAAACCCGGAGCCGGTCGAGGACTGCGGACACCTCGGACATCCTAACCGACAATCACCCTCGAAACAAGGGACACCGGGACGTCGGGGCGACGTCCAACATAGAGGGGGGGATGATGTCACAGGGCGTGACCGAACGGCAGCATGGGATCGACGCGCATTTAGGTCATCGGCCCGGATCGGGCGACACTCAGCGGATCCGCACGAAGTCAACAAAAGAAAACCGCGACTTCGTGTGTTCGACCGTCTATTGTTCGCCTGAAAGAGCGACCGACGGACGACAGCCTTTTGTTCTCGAACAAAGAAGACAAGCACGAAGTCGGGCGAACTCGGTAAACAATAGCGGATTCGGTGCGAGTAACGCGAGTACGTAGTTAGCATATAACGGAGCGCGAATCGTAGAGAAGTCGTGCGAGTCTGTTGTACTTCTATACGATTCAAGCGCAGTTATTACATTCGACATACGCCTATACCTTAGTTATACTACGGAGACGTACTAGGAGAGGTTACACTACCACCGACGAACTCACTATCGTTAGTACAGCGTCGCGACTTCACGCGAACTCGAGAAAGACCGTGAGACATCGTAGTCACGTGATCCGACTTCGCTTGCATCTAGAAACCTGTGACTCGCCACGTAGTCGCGACGGAAGTAAATACGCGGAGGCAACCCCTTAGACGATTTTCGAGGACGCCCGTAACACTCGCTGAGCACGAGAAGAACACCGCCGCCGCCGCCGCCCTTGCTGCCAGGGCCTCTACCCCGCCTCGCTTTCCCGTCTTTGGTGGCATCGGATCGCCGACTCGCCCTCTCGCTCCTCCCGCCGCCGCCACCCTAGCGTTCGAGCAGACTACGCACGATGTGGCCAAAAAAGTCCAAGCGGCCGGTGCGTGGTTGGAGAAGGTTCAGCAGGAGTGGGCGGACCTCGGGAAGTCTGACGAAGGCCAGGAGGACTGGAACGGTCTCGCCGAGAAGTTCCCAAAGGCTTCGGCGCTCCTTGCTGAGGCCAACGAGATCATCACCCATCTCGACGGTGCCGCTTTGACCGGACTGGGGCGCGAGCTCGAGCAGGGCGTTACCAAGGTCAAGGCTGAACGGGAGACAGCTTTGCCGGCCACTCCCACCAGGACTCGAGCGGGATGGGCTTCGAGGCCTTTCGGTACGGGATTTGGGGCTCCTTCGTCGTGATTCTTTCTTCTTTCGATATGTAAATGTAAATGTATCTAGGACAGTCTCGTATTGCGCTGTTTGTATCTTTTTATGCGAAGAATATCTCGAATAAGCCTTGCACCAAGCGATCAAACTCTTCTCCGTGTTGCAAAGACTTATTGCGCCCAATTCAGCAACAAAAAGACTAAATTTGTGTTAACAAGTCGTGTCGAGTGTAACAGAGTTTAACAGGCAGGTGAGAGAAAGACTTACATCAGTTTGAGCACCTATTGAAGCTTGGCCGGCAGCCTTTTCCTTCGTTGCCCTTTGCCCACTGCTTGTTGTTGCTCCAAAGCCTTTGCAGCACGTGTCCTTGCGGCTGCTGAGCTCTCGGGAAGATCTGTAGAGTTCATTGCCTCGTGCTTCCTCTTGCGACCGCCTCCGGACCTTTGCTGCAAGGTAGAAGTGGCAGCAGCAGCAGTAGAGGTAGAAGGGTCAAGTTCCTTTGACGCTTTAGAAGATACAGTCTCCTCAGCAGGACAGGCGTTGTTGTCCACGTTTGCTACGGAAGATCATATTGAAGCAAGATCAGTAACCCCGATCTCAACCGAACAAATACTGTTGGGAATCTTGTCTAGTCCTAATAACCCCGCACAAAGCTTACCTGGACCAATCTCATGCGAAACATTTCCTGGAGTCGAGATATAGCGGTGATAAGCGTTATTCAGCATTGTTGAGCCTTATCGAGCACAACTTCCACTCACCTGGTTCCATTGAAGTCCTCTGATTGCCATCATGGGTTGCTTCGACTGCGCCCTGTGCGTCCATGTCGAGGTACTGGAACGGGAAGTTGGGGTCCAGCTCATCAAGGAAATGGTCGCTAGTCTGACTATGCTCGTCGACCTGCGGGAGTCCCATGCTCTCCAGCAATTGCTGATCTCCAGCCGAGCGTTCAAACGAGAACGATTCGGTGCCGTCGAAGGGGCCTGCGCCCGAACCTGACTCAGTCTGGTCGTAAGAAGACTCGGCTCGTCCAGTTGAGGTTGGGTTACTGCTATCAACCCCACCTAACGAGTTCGCCAAGTCAAGGTGAGACCTAAGCCGTTGTTTCTGATTCGACAGCCATCGTGCGCCAAACGCTGGATGTTGGGCGACTTTCGAGAGGAGTTTTCCCAAAGCAGGAGCAGACTGCTCATCATCTGAATCGATCACGCTCACGATAGAGATTCCTGAGGAGGATACAGAGGTAGCCCTTTGCTTCCCCTTACCCTTCCACTTCTGTTTTGGCCGGGGACGGGGACGAGTGTAAGATGGGCTAGTCGGCTCAAGCTTGAGACCAGGTTCGGCTTTGACCTTTCCGTTGAGAGCCAAGTTGGACTTTTTTCGACTTGTTTTGGCCTTGTTGTCCTCTTCCCCCTCTTCCTGCTCACGAAAGGGCACACAATTGCGCTGATGGACAGGTAGCTGTATCGAAGGGTATTTACGCCTACACCCTGAGCAAGGCCTCAACGCATTGCGATGGTCGGAGTCGTCGCTGTCTAAATGTTAGGCGTCGAGAAGGCTCCAGGGAAGACCGGCTCGATGTATACCTGCGAGGACATATCCGGGAGTAATGTAGAACGTAGGACTAGGGTATATAGATGTAATAACAGATGAAAGACTATATACTACAATGATGATACAAAGTGATACAATACGATATGCTCCTTGAACAACTCCGCCGGAGTTGGTACGACTCGAGTCCGGCGTACACGCGCGTCGCTATAACAGGATCCCCCCGTTAAGGGCGGACTCCGAACGCCCTAGGCATCGCCGTACTCCTCGAAAGCAGGTTTCGGCTTGTTTGGGTATCGTCGATGATAATCCAGCACCGCTTGGTCGTCATGGTGAAAGTCCTCCGGATGTACCCACTCGTTATACTCATCCTCGTAACCTTCCCACCGCACCAGATATTGGGTACGCGTCTGACGTCCCCGCTTCCTGCTCCGCGAATCTACGATCTCAGATACTACCCACTGGGTGTCACCGTTATCCACCACCTCTGGAGGAGGAGGCGGGACCTGTTCCCGCGAGGGCAGCTCGTTCCGCTTGTACGGAATCAGCATTGAGACATGGAACACAGGGTGTACTCGCCGCAGTTGCTCGGGAAGCTCCAATCTCCGCGCCATCTTCGCATCTCCCACGACCTCGGTGATCTTGAAAGGTCCGAGGGTCTTGTAGTCCAACTTCTTGTTTGGACGAACCGTCTTGATGTGGTCCGTAGACAACATCACTTGATCTCCGACCTCCATTCCCTCGTCGGGAACGGGTCGCCTCTTTCTGTTGGCGTATTTCGCCATATCCACCCTTGCTTGCTCCAACGCCCGGAGTACCGACTCGTGGATGTTCGAGAGTCGCTCCCTGAACTCATCCGCGCTTTCATTGGGTACTTCGGCCATCCGGATGGTGAACTTGTGGTCAGTCCCCTCGGAGGCCATGAAAGGCGACATCCCTATGGCGGAATGCTTGGAGTTGTTGTAGGCGAACTCCGCCAGAGGCAACAACTCCGCCCAATCATCCTGCTGGAAGTTCACGTAACTCCGCAGGTACTGTTCCAACGTCGAGTTGCTCCTCTCCGTTTGTCCGTCAGTCTCCGGGTGGTATGCCGTCGAGAATCTCCTCTCGACACCCGCAAAAGCACATACATCCCGCCAGAAGCTAGACATGAACAACGTTCCTCTGTCCGAGATGATCTGATCAGGGAACCCGTGCAACTTGACGTAGTGGGAGAAGAATAACTTCGCCAGGTACGAGGCGTTGTTATCCTTTCGACACGGGATGAAGTGTGCCCGCTTACTGAAGCGGTCGACGATTACCAGGATTGCATCCTGGCCCAATGACTCGGGGAGGTCCGTGATGTGGTCCCAAGTGATAGACGACCACGGCTTCCTCGCCGCAGGTAGGGGGGCCAATTCTCCGATTGGCTTTTGTCGGGGACGGCGGTTCTTCTGGCACGTCAAGCACGAGGCCACGTAGTTGCCTACCCAGTCTCTCATTCGGGGCCAATAAAAGTCTCTCGAGAGAAGGTCCTCCGTTTTGTCTCGCCCGTAGTGCCCCGCGAGCTTGCCGTCGTGAACGTACTTCATCAGTCGGACCCTTACCGACTCCACATCAGGGACGTACAGGAGTCCCTTGTAGATTAGGAACCCCTCGCCATCCTTCTTGTAGGGACCCTGCTCGTTGGGCTCCCTCTCCATCTTCTCCAAGATGGCCTTGACTACTTCGTCCGCCTCGTAACCTTGCAACAGGTCTCTCCGGAGGTCCTCGCCGGGAATTGGCAGGGTACCGTTGATCTGTAGATGCGGAGGGATCTCCCGCGCTGTAGCCGAGAGATTCATGGGCCGTAGCATCGTCTCGGTCTGTCTTGGTTCGCTCTCTTCCAGGAGCTCCTCCTTCCGACTCAAGGCGTCGGCCTTACCGTTCATCACCCCCGGCTTGTACTCCAGGGTGTAGCTCAGACTGTTCAACAGCTGAGACCATCTTGCTTGTCGCCTCGACAGTAACTTCTCCGTTCGGAAGTACTCGAGGTTCTTGTGATCGGTAAAGATCCGAATAGGGTGAGGTCCCTCCAGGTAGTGTCGCCATATCTTGCAGGCGTAGACGATGGCCAGCATCTCCCTGTCGTGAACGTCGTAGTTCCGCTCTGCGGGAGTCAACGACTTTGACATGAACGCTACTGGTCGGAGTTTTCCGTCCGAACCTCTCTGCGACATCACTGCTCCAATCGCTCCGGCCGAGGCATCCGTTTCCAACGTTACCTCTGCATCTTCCTGGAAATGCGCCAGTATAGGCGCCTGCGAGAACGCTTTCTTCAGCGTTACGAACGCAGTCTCTGCGGATTCGTTCCATTGAAACCGCACTCCTTTCTTCAGGAGCTTCGTCATCCCCTGTATCTTCTGGGAGTAGTTCGTGATGAACCTCCGATAGTAGTTGGCGAAACCTAGAAACGACTGTAGTCCCTTCAGGTTTCGAGGCGCCGCCCATTGTTCTATGGACGACACCTTGGAGGGGTTCATCTTCACCCCTCCCGGAGACACGTCGTATCCAAGGAACTCCGTGTCTGTTGTGTGGAACTCACACTTCTCTGCTTTGGCGTACAGCCCATTTTCTTGTAGCCTTCGCAGCACCTCCTTCACGTGTCTCTCGTGCGTAGTCTCGTCGGGAGAGAACACGAGGATGTCGTCCAGGTACACTACGACGGACTCGTCCAGAAGGTCCCTGAACACATGGTTCATCCACCTTTGGAACGTCGCCGGAGCGTTCGTCAACCCGAACGGCATCACCAGACACTCGAACAGTCCGTATCTAGTACGGAAAGCCGTCTTCCATTCGTCCCCTTCCTTTACTCGTAACAAGTT
Source organism: Filobasidium floriforme (assembly GCF_021052385.1). Classification (NCBI taxonomy): domain Eukaryota; kingdom Fungi; phylum Basidiomycota; class Tremellomycetes; order Filobasidiales; family Filobasidiaceae; genus Filobasidium; species Filobasidium floriforme. Next base: position 747,643 of record NW_025763631.1, on the reverse strand, counting down.
GTACGCTCCTCGGAGGTCCAACTTGGTATAGACCTTCGCTGTCGTTAACTTATCGAGCGTCTCGGAAATCAGCGGTAACGGGGTCCGATCCTTTGTGGTAATGGCGTTCAAACGCCGGTAGTCAATACAGAGCCTGAGCTCTCCTCCCTTCTTCGGGACAAACAATACGGGACTTGCGGCGGGTGACGTCGAAGCCCTAATAAAACCTTTATCAAGGTTCTCCTTGATCCAACGCTTCAATTCGGCGCTCTCCTTTTCGGAGTGGTTGTAGAGTTTTCCGAAGGGGGGTACTTTCCCTTCCTCTACGTCGATCGAGTGATCGAAGTCTCTATGTGCCGGCAACTCGTCGGCCTTGGTCTTGGAGAACGCTCCGAGGAAAGCGTGGTACTTCTCCGGTACCACCTTCCGTAGCGTCTCCATATACTCGGGAGGGTCCAGGTCTCCCGGGAAACTCTCCGCTGGCTTGTCGTCCCAATCCCATAAGTCGGGACGCCTCACCCTCTCTTCTTCTTCATCATTGGCCTTGAGGTAGGCCGCTACTAGTTCTTCGGTGACCCCTCCTTTGATTCGGTCCGTCGAACGTAACTCCTTCTCCTCCGTTTCGTAATCCACGGGGGAGTATACTATTTCTTTTGCTGGTGTACATCCGTTCTGGACGCACTTATCTTCGAACGCTACTGCGCTCATTTCCCAGTCAATTCGGGGGTTGTGCTCCTTCAACCATGGTAGGCCGAGCACCGTTGTGAAAGTTCCGAGGCTACATACGTAGAAGTACGCCGTTTCGGTATGTCTACCGATACGTAGTCTAGCTTGTACCCGGTGTGTAACTGCACCGGAAGAGATCTCTCTCCCATCAATGACCAGGAGTGGTCGGGGTCGTTCTAAAGGAATGAGGTCGAATCCGTGTTGCTCGACGAATCCGGTGTCTATAAACAAACTGGTCGCTCCGGAGTCGATCATCAATACCGTCTCCGTCGGAGTACCATTCGGGTAGAAGGTGCCGGTGACTGTAATATGAGCCTCCGGCCGAGAGGGAGAACCTATGCTGCTCAGCACCAACGGTTCTCCAGTTGCTACGTTCAAGTCATTACTCGGGGAACTCGGATGATCTGTTATTCTGTTAGGCGTCGAGAAGGCTCCAGGGAAGACCGGCTCGATGTATACCTGCGAGGACATATCCGGGAGTAATGTAGAACGTAGGACTAGGGTATATAGATGTAATAACAGATGAAAGACTATATACTACAATGATGATACAAAGTGATACAATACGATATGCTCCTTGAACAACTCCGCCGGAGTTGGTACGACTCGAGTCCGGCGTACACGCGCGTCGCTATAACACTAAATCCTCTTCCCACATGTCGCCTTCCTGCTTATGAGCGGCTGTGATCTGGTATCTCCAACCGGGAGAGTCGTTTGCAGGGAACTCCCACCCTTCCTCGATGATGTACATTGACGAAGAGTTGTGATACATCTTCTGTAAATCCTTAAGCGTGAATTCATAGGCCCGTCCAAGCGTCTCGGGGTGGAAACGAGTCGTGCCCTGACCCAGTTTGGCCCATAAAAAGGGTTTGATAAGGAAGCGAGACCCATGTTTGGCCCTAAATTTGTCCAACACAGTCTTCGCAATGTCGGTAGGGTTCATGTCGGGTGTCAGGTCGATTAACTGACTGTACCCAGTCGTCTCTGTGGCCTCGGCAAACATAGCGCCGGCCTTCGGCTTTGCCTTGTTCCATAACATGACCTCCCTGCGAAGGATAGACCCACAGCCAATATAGGTAACCTGGAATCAACAAGAACTACTTGTCAGTACGAACAAAACTCAGTCCAACTTCACAAGCACGTCTCGGGTTCAACTAAGTTCAAAAAAGTGTTAACAAGACCTCGCAAGTCTTGTTTAGTCGTAAAACCGGCTGACTTACCCGATTGTAAGTCTTGCCAATGAGGTAAGGCTTAGCTTGGGCTACCGTAGCCTTTTTCTGAAGGCCCCGAGCCGTAGCCATCTGGAAACTTCCATTCCGGAACCGTTGAGTAGAGCCAGTAGCTGATCCGCTAGGGGGATTGGGCGGGGGGAAGGTTGTGATCATTTGACTCGGGTGAGGGTATCCTGTATGTTGTCGTTCAATCGCAACAGCGCTCTGCGAGGGCCTGAGACCGGCGTTGTTTGAAGCCGATTGGTCGACCTGGTCTATAGGGGTAATGGGAGCATAAGGAGCCCTAGGTTGTTCCGTAGAAGCTCTAGGTTGCTCAATCGAAGCCATGGCGGGTCGACCAGGCATGGGAGGAAGAGGAGCTACGATTTGCTGGACCCACTGATCGACTAGCTGACGATCTCCTCCAAGTCGCTGTTGAAGGAGTCGAGTCAAGTCGGCGTCGGAGATGTTGTGGGTGGACATGGTTTCCAAGGGGACGTAAAGGCCTAGGTGAGGTGTTTAATATGGTATTTGGGGGGGCAATTAGAGATAGAGCAGCTATGCGAGACCTGATATAGCTTGGCCGTGAAAGTCAAGCATGAACAAAGCTTCATCTAGTCTAATCAAGTCTAAACTAGTCGTAACTGGTCATTCCGAGTCTTCGTGATACTGACCGCGGCTCATCGGATGCAAATAAGGGTCACCGGAGCCTAGTAAGGCGAAAAGTAGGCGAAAAGTAAACAATCAACGCAAACAAGCGACCATACGCGCGTCGAAACCATTAACAAGCGAAAGTATAGGCGAGTGACGCTTCCGGCGGGCCATACATCTGGTCGAATTTCGTTCAACACCTCGATAAGTCAAAGATGGAAATCAAGGCCGGGCGATTCAACTTCGATCCTGTATATATCTCGAAACCCACAATAATAGAGACAAGAACTAGAAGTATCGCGATGTCTGACAATCAAGCTGTGGAAAAGACCGAGACGAAGGAAGAGAGGAAGGCGAGGAAGGCCGCTAAGAAACAGGTCAGTAGTCCCGGTCAAACATTTGACTTGTCAGTATAAGTCGGCTGAAAGGTCCGCTTCCTGCTGAACTTTACCCGTACTACAGGCCAAGGTAGAAAAGGAGAATGCCGCTGAAGAACAATCAACACCGGTGATAGAGAAAGAGAAGAAGTCGAAAAAGAGAAAAGCAGAGACGCCCGCAGAGACGCCAGCTGAGGGCACGAATGAAGCCGCTGTACAGACTGTCGAGGGAGAGGCTACTGTCTCGAAGAAAAAGCAGAAGAAGGAGAAGAAGAGCAAGAACAAAACCGCTGCTGATGGAGACAAGGAGAACGAGGAGAAAGGGGGGTCTAAGGACGAATCGTCAAAACCTATGGAGGTAGATACCGATACACCTACATCCGCATCAGCACCAGCACCAGCCGCAGAGACCCCGAAGAAGGAACGAAAGTCGAAGAAAGCGAAATCCGCTGCGGCCCAAGCTCGGGTGCCGGTAGAAGAACCCGAAACGGAGGCTGGGGAAGGTACGAAGGAGGATGTCGAGGTGGAAGTGACCGAGCCGGAGAAGGATGCGTCGATCAATGAGCAGTCGCAGAAAGGTACGCCCCCGTAAACGCAGAGCTATCTGTACATCACAGATGAGCTGACTCTGCGAGGAACATGGGTCTCTTGCTATCGGAGTAGCTCTGCAGTACGCATACATCTTCAAACAGAACAAGGCGGACAAGACGGTCATCTGGAAGTTCAACAAGGCCAAGCAAGGATGGCTGTTACGTAACGTCTGGTCCATGGAGAACGTATGTTGAGCACCTTCTTCCTCTCCTTCCTGTTATGTCTTGCTTTGCCCCGGCTTTGGGTTGCTGTGTTCACCTGATGAGTCGAGATGCTGATATCGCATGGATTTGTGCGAAGGAGTAGATCCCGGAACGATGGGTTGATCTGACGATCGATTATCTGATCACCATCCAGGGTGTGGCTAGGAAGGTCAGTCCGGGTCGTTTCAGTCGCTTTCTTTCTGCCCCGTAGCTATTTAGCTGACGTCGACTCCCATTGTCTACCTTGCTAGAACCTGGTCGAGGAGGCTAAGAAGCGATTGAACCCGCCCAAGAAGGAGGAACCAGATGTCGCTGCCGAGCAGCCTGAGGCCGAGGCTGAGACCAAGACGGATGCCGCTGAAGGTGCGACAGCGGAAACGGGGGAGGAGAGTGGGAAGGACGCGGAAGAGGTTAAAGAGCCGGAAGGGGACTCGGAGGATCAGGTGCAGATCAAGGACAGGGCGAGACGTTTATTAGAGAAACTAGATGTGGCCGTGTAATCGATCTGGCCTGGACGCCATGTAAATTGTTATGATATCGCGATGCGATTCTAATCTTGGGTATATGTCTATATGCGAGGACACAGCTAGATATGATCTGTCTATCTATGTTGGCTCTCATCTATAGGAAGAGCACGACGAATCCAGCGGTCATCCCGACTGCCGCGACGAGACCGCCAACGATGCTCTTCAGCCCAGCGACATCCCCCACACCGGCATTGGTCAAGTTGCTGGCAGCGGTGGTAGTTCCCGTCACCCTAGCTGACGAAGTCGCTGTACCCATTCCCGAGCCTGACGAACCCGTAACTGTAGAGGTGGCGGTGGAGGACGCCGTGCTGGAACCGCTGAGCTCCTTGTCGATCGAGTCGTCGCCGCCGTAAACGTTGAGATAGTTGATCTGGAACTATAGTTTGGAAGGAGAGGCTTCGAGTCAGTACTCTCGTAAGAGATTGGAGGGTGGGAATCCGTCTCACGTAGGCATCGTTGTAGACGGTCGAGTTGAGTACGTAGGTAGCTGTTCCAACACGTAAACATCGATGTCAGCCCACGGATACTTCTGGTAACGAAACTGTACCGGTACTCACTGTAACAAGTCTGGTCCCCGACCAAAGCCCCACAAGTCGCCTCCAAAACGCTCGCCGTACCCGCATAGTCCCCACACATGGTGATATCTAGGGTCATCTGCTGACTAGCGAAGAACTTGCTGATATCACACGAGCTGGAAGAGTAGGAAGCGACGGGGGTTCCCAAGGCGGAGGTATCGATACTGGATGCGGTAGAGCTGAGGAAGGTAGGGATATCGGATCGACGGTGGTACCAGATCGTGATTCCCGTCGTCTACAAGCAAACGAGGTCGAACGTCCATGATATTCAGTTTCAAGGTTTCTGAGGGCATGCGATAGACATCGTGCAGGCGACTCACCTCGAAAGCCATGATATAAACCCCACCCCCATTTTGGTTGAAGACCGTTCCAGCATCGCCACCGATGACCGTACACCCCGACCCGTAGTTGGCGTCTTGATCGCAATTGGTCGTCCCGACTGTCCCTGTCGGGTTCAACGAGGCATCGGGCGTGGCCGTGCATCTGTCGAGAAAGACGTCATGTCATTTAGGTCGCGTTAGTTCGAGTAGGTTTGGATCAGCTTGGTCTGCCGGGTGTAGGAAATCGATCGAGTGAAAGTTGAGGTTGAACGTACCCTTCGGTCGTATGCAAAGCGAACTGGTTGGTCGTCTGCAAGTTGACAGGCTCGAAGATATCGATCTCTACCCTCGCAGCACGACATGATCAGCCCCCCCGTACTGCTCTCCTTCTCTCGCAAGCCGCGTCGGGTGCTATGCTTACCTCCACCGGCTGGCCAATTAGGTCCTCGAGTCCACCAAGCTGTTCAATTCGCGGGCACCCCGTTGTTAGCTACTGCGTCAATTCTATATGAAGTTCAGGGGGTTGGAAGGAAAGGGCTCACCTGGCCAGACACTACACCCGACCGGCACGCTAAATTCGCCGAAACCATAAAGCCACAAACAAACAAAACAACCGGGCGTGATCGCGGAAGCGAAAATGCAACAACACAAACAAAACAGAAGTTCACGATCAGCCTGCAGCCCAACGATATTACCCTCGGAAAAGATGCAGGAAGATGAAAGCAAAGCGATGACGAAAGGAGAAGAGGGAGACGTACTGTACTGCGTCCATGATGAATACAGTCCCCGCCTTGTACCAATTCTGGGAGAGGAGCTTGACCGAGTCGCGTTTCTCGTTGTACGGGACCGTGGATGCTATCATGCACGTGGACAGGATCAGTATCGTTACGGAAGAAGGTTTCGAGTATATAGATGGAGCTGGAGGTACAGGGGAGTTCGACGTACTGTTGTCCACCTTGATGATGGCCTGGTTGTCCGAGTTTACGTAGGCGAGCGAGGGGGAGGAACTCCATGTCGTATCCCCATTAGCTGCGTAGCACAAAACGACGGTTCCCAATTAGTGACCAACTCGACTTGAAACGAAAGAGAGGTACACAACGCCAGGATCTTGGGGGATGAAGGAACTCACTGGTGTTATCATACCCGGTCTCGTAGATCCATCCGTCGAAGAACGAACTTCCCGCGTGTGATTCGATCAAGGAGTAGGTAGCTCCGAGCGTTGGTGCTGGGCCAGTGAGGAGGAAGGAGGTGGCTAGAAGGGGAATTAAGAACGACATTATTCCACCTGAGTCTTGAGTCTAAAGATGTGCTGGAGTGCGAGTTTGAAGCGAGATGAGTGTAAGGGTCAGAGTGGCCAGAGTGGGATTGTTTCTTTTGTAGTGCTCGAGGAGGGAGTTGTGGTTTATTTTGATGACCACTACTACGGAGCCGAGGATGGAGGGGACACAGCTTCGGCGATCACGCGGGACTTTTCCGGTGATGAACACAGCCAGGTAGGGCGAAACTACGAAGACGAGCTGGGGGGTTCGAGGCTACGAGCTATACGTTTCTCTTATATGATGTACCAACCAGATCTTCTTGCTACTTGAAGGCCTCTAGATGGAGGCGAATTTCCAAGCGTCACTTGTTCTTCATCCTTTCCCTCGACCCTTCCTTTGATCGTATTGTCCGTTGGTTCGGCGAAATCCGACTTCCTCTCACCGCGCGTTTCACCTCGCCTAGCCTGTCCTGCGCAGCCGGACGGGACTCACTACTACTGCGGAATCGATCGACGACATCTTTTCGGGTTTTCGGACGAAGACTGCGCATGACCCCCAGTTCATCAACAGGCTCTCTGCACTCCGGAATAAATGCATTCTTATTAACATCGGCCAAGGTGATTTGAGATGACGGAATATGAAGGCTCAGTAGGCTGCCGGCGAGGGATTAATGTAGTGGCGGTGCGTTCGGGGCCTGTCCTCGATTAATGAGAGATACAGTCGTGATGCGCTCGGCTGCTAACATGGTGGATCTCAAAATTCCACTGCACCATAGGCCGTTTAGACGTAGAACGAAGGTAGTATTGTAGAGGATGATTGCAGAGAAGGACGAAACCGGGCGATGCAGCGCTCATTGGCACCATCTCGATTGCGACAGGATTGATATTGGCAACAATCCTGGACGGGATAGGCTTGCGTATATTCAACTTGGCCGATAAGTTCCCGCACTGGGATCCCCCGTCCATCAGAGTGTCATATCGTATGCTGAATCGAGGGTTAGAACTCTTGTGATCGACAGATATGATTTAAAGCCGCCAAAACATCGCTTTTGACCCACAAGGGCGAGTGAATGGATAAGAGCGGATGGATGAACGATCAATCCTTGCTACGGGCATTGATGCAGGCCGCCTCCATGATATACCCATCTTCTGGTCGTCCAGCTTGAGACATTTATTGATTTTTCGATCCGGATGTCAGGGGTAGTGATGACGCGGCGGTTGACCCGAGTAGAATAAATGTCAGGTGACCTTTGGCTCGCTTACGCAAGCATTCCACGTCGTCACCCCCTTCACCCCGACCCTCACTCACCCATGATCGTTCGAAATTTCCCTGCATGTCATCGCATCTTCTGACCGAATTCATCCTTCTCCTGGTTGCAAGCATCAACAAGCAAGTTGAGACTCGACAAGATGCGCCTCCCTTCGATCCTTTTACCGCTCGTCACCCTCGCCTTCTCGGTAACCGCGAGCAAAGTCGTCGATCTCGATGGAGACAACTTTGATAAACTCGTTGGAGCTGGGAAGCCTGCTCTGGTAGAGTTCTTTGCGCCTTGGGTGAGCATCAACTCCGATTCTGAAGGTTATATACATATCCTGGGTGAGGAACGCTGACAGTTGTAGGAGATCGTCGCTTTTCGTATGGTAGTGTGGGCATTGCAAGTAAGCCCATGAACTCTGAAGGCTCGAATCGATTAGCAATCAACCCTAGATGCTTACCCCCGATCTCCCTTTGATCCTTGCTCTTCTTTCTTGCAGGAACCTCGCCCCCGTCTACGAACAACTCGCAGATGCGTTCCCTACCGGTAAAGTCCTGATCGCCAAGACGGACGCCGACGGTGCCGGCAAGTCTTTGGGAAAGAGGTTTGGCGTCAAGGGGTACCCCAGTGAGTCGAATGATCATGGATCCTGTGCAGCTTGTTAGGAAGATCATACTGATTCGATCTTGGTGCGCTTCTTATGACGATAGCTTTGAAGTGGTTTGGACCTGATGGAGGCGAACCGGTGGATTACGAAGGTGGAAGGGACCTCGACTCGTTGGCCAAGTTGTACGTACGATCTGTCCTCACCCTCCCCTCGTTCACAACCAAAGCTAAGTTCTTGTTCTTCCTCGGACTCCAGCGTCACTGAAAAGTCCGGTGTCAAGTCTTCCATCAAACCTCCCCCTCCTCCCGCCGCCCTCGAGGTCGACAACAAGAACTACCACCAACTCATCAGCAGCGGCAAAGACGTCCTCATCGCCTTTACCGCACCTTGGTGTGGACACTGCAAGTCCCTGAAGCCCGTCTACGAAAAGGTCGCCACGGCGTTCAAGAACGAGAAGAACGTCGTCGTCGCTCAGATGAACGCGGATGCCGATGAGAACAAGGAGATCGCTTCCGAGGTTGGTGTTCAGGGGTTCCCGACCATCAAGTTTTTCCCCAAGGATGGATCGGGGCCGGTCAACTATGCCAGCGCTAGGTCCGAGGAGGCGTTTGTCGAGGTGAGGCTGGGTTCTTTTGGCTATGATATACCGCAGCGGTAGCAGAGAGGACTAATCGTACCGCATTCCTCGTCAACCCAGTTCTTGAACGAAAAGGCCGGTACCCACCGAGCCGTCGGAGGTCGACTCTTGCCCACTGCCGGCAAGGTCTTGGCTCTCGACCAGCTCGCCTCCAAGTTCTTCAGCGCCGCGTCCTCCTCGGACCGATCGAGCATCCTCGAACAGGCCCAGGCTTACGTAGCCAAGTTGACGGGATCTGCCAAGACCGGAGCCGAGGACGTCGTCAAGCGGGCCAACGGGAGCGAGGGAGAGTACTACATCAAGGCTATGCAAAGGGTTGTTGAGAAGGGCGAGGATTGGTTGAGCAAGGAGACCACCAGGTGAGTCGGACAGACCCGAAGACGATCCGCTTGCGCGCTCCAACGCTAAACTTCGCGTCCTTACCTGGTACTTCTCCACAGGATCGGAAAACTCCTCCAATCCCCCTCGCTCGCCCCGGAAAAGCTCGACGAGCTCCAGAGGAAGAACAACATCCTCTCGGCCTTTGTCCACAGGAAGTTTGACGAGGCCGCCGATGCGCTCAGTGACGCTTCGTTGGACGACGTAGAGGAGGCCGTGAGGCACGCTACGGCTTCGGTCAAGGTTGCTGCTGGACAGGCTACCGATCGGGTCAAGCAGGAGCTCTAGATATGGAGATTGTGCAAGTTTCTGTCGAATCAGATAAAACATCAGACGTGTAGACTAGGTCTTTTCCACGAGGTCTGGTCTATATGAAATGTTACCAATTTGCCCTTCGAGTGGAGTTTGTACAGGGGCGATAGATGCAAAAGCGGGCAGGATGGGTTCAATCAATCGATCTAAGGGCATCAAGAACAAGCTGTGGGGCGCTTGAGACGAGTTTTGGCAAAACCGGAGCTTTGACCTGTCAACCCTTGTATCGCTGATGCCATTAGCAGACTTCGATTTCGTTCAGGAAGCCGACCGCTTTGGGTGGTAAAGACCCATCTTCTTGTCTGAGCCTGAACTTGACTCCCCGTCTGCCTGCCCACACGAGGACGACACACCGCACCCGCTAACAATGATTGTGCAGGATGGGACAGTTCCCTCTTCAGGGAATGCTTGGCCCGGTAAATCGAGCCGAGGTCAGATTCGAAAAGTCTATGGTGGTACACAATGACGAATTGGACCTACATTCCCATGATCCTCTAGCTCATGGTTTGACGTCCTCGGCAATGATTGCCATGGGATTTGGTGATTTTGGAGGCGAGTAAAAAGGTCTAGAACCACGACAATGATGCAAAAGGCTGATGAAACGTGTCTGGTGTGTAGGTTATCAGTATGCCTCAACTGCAGGCTCATTGTACCAAACAGAGCTGAATGTTCCTTGCCTTTTGCAACTGTAATCTGGACATTTGCTGGTATTTCTAGATGATGCACTTGCCGTCGTGACCGCTGGAGACGAGCTGGTGGTTCGGCCTGGTTCTAGCGTCAAGGTAAGTTAGGAACCTTTTTGCTAGATCACATTGTCTCATCGGCCAACAACCACTGTGTGTTTCTTGCCCCAGATTTACTCGATTGAACCTGCTATCCTTGACGTGAGGGGGTTCTTGGACTATCGCTGTATGCATTCGCTAGTACCACCTCTGATCAAACGCTCGACCTGACCATATCCCCAACTTGCAAATTCTCCAAGCAATCGCACAAATGTGAAAGAAACTTCCTCAGCTCTCGTTCCCGTTTCCGCCGACTATCCCGTCGACTCCCTCAACCTAGAAAGCGACCGCCCCCAGCTCGAAAGCACACAAACGAAAACGACAAATTAGCTCGCCAAGCCAATCACCTACACCTCAAAATGCTCAAATCGTGGGCATCTCCAGGTCTGTGTACCTGTGTTGCGCTGAGTTGGATACTTACTCGCTCTATTGTCATTTTGTCGTCTTCTGCCCGTAGTGTATAATGCAGGTGATGGGACTGACCAGATCATCCGGAGTTGCTCATCTGAACGGTACATCTCTTCGGACCGGCGATGGCCGAAAGGTCCAACTCGAGAGGTCACGGGCATATCCAGGTTATGCATAGCATGGTATACAGTCCTCAACGATCAACGACGATAGGGCCACTGATACTGCTCCTGACTCTTGAGATACACCACCGCTATGTCGGACAAGCTTCCTACCTCACAATTGGCACCGGAGGAGACCTCCTCCTCGACGAGCTACAAGTCAAGACTGATCGCCCGGTTTGTTCTCGAACACAACCCGCACCTGCTCGATGGATCTCAACGGAATGTACAGCGGAAATCAGGGAAGCTACAGCCACCAGTCATGCTGTCTATGCAAGGTCCCCAAGGAGCCGGTGAGTGGGCTGGACTTGCTGATTGTGAGGGTTGCGAGTTTAGCTTACAAGAACGATGTTTTGTGGCAGGCAAGAGCACCTTAGCGGCTAGCCTACAGGCTTTGTTACAAGATCAGCCTTACGGTCTTAATGTCGCCGTCGTCTCTCTCGACGGTCAGTTCATCGTTCTGCCTTCGTCACCTTGCAGAAGCCATCCTGATCTGGCATTGCTACGCTCGAACACTGTATCTTGGCGTCGTAATCAGATTTCTATCTGACCCACCAAGGCCTGGTCGACCTAGCCGACGAACACCCGGAGAACAAGCTCTTACATGGACGAGGTCAACCGGGGACACATGATGTGCCTCTGTTGAAAAATACATTACGAGCGATCTCTCACATAAATGACAGCGACAACGATCTGTCGACGACAACAACGACATCGTCACGGACGGTGAATCTTCCCGTGTTCGACAAGAGCCTCTTCAATGGCCAAGGGGACCGAGCCCCGCTATCCATCCAGATCGAAGGTCCGTTGGATATCTTCATCCTAGAAGGCTGGAGCCTCGGATTCCGACCTCTTCCCCCTGCCACCCTAGAATCATACCACGCTCAGCCCTCACCCATCCCTCCTCCATCCCGCCCACCGCCGTACAAGATGCACGACCATCCCCTAGCCGCCATCATCCAGATAAATGCCAACCTCCGAACCATCTCTCAGGAAGTCTACCCGTTTTTCCCGTTACACGTCGTCATCCGTCCGAGGTCTTACGACTACGTCTACGCGTGGCGGTTGGAACAAGAAAGACAGATGAAGGCGTTGAATGGGGGAAGGGGGATGGAGGATGAGGAGGTGAGGAGGTTTGTGGATCGGTACATGCCGGCGTATGAGGTCTGGGGGAACGAGGCGTTGAGGGCGGGTTTGGAAGCTGAGGAAGGAGAAGAGGCGGGAGGGAGAGAGGTTTTGGAGTTGGTCTTTGATGAGGAGAGGAGGGTCGTCCAAAGTTGATCCTGGCCCTGTTCCTCGTCTTGCTGGTTGTAACCGTCACTTGATGTGCTGAGAAATGCTACGGCTACCCTTGTCTACCGGCCCACCACCCCTTGCCATAACTGACTAACAGCTCCTCCCCCTTCCCTACCCCTTTCCCCAAAGTCCATACTTCCATCCCGATCCACCCGTTCGAATCGACGGCTTCTACGAATTGACAATTCGGAGCCGACCCGATCCCGCGGTAGTCGTTGACGAACCTCCCTGCATTGCCAGACTTGGCTGCGTCTAGAGCGATGTCTATCGTAGCGTCTACTTCTGTGGAGTCTTCGTCTCGAATTCGGAGGACTGAGAGGTCGTAGTCGCTCTCCGGGTGTGGGCGGGTATGATATACCCCGAGGTAGCTGAGAACTTTGGTACGCGGTTCAATCTTTTTGAGGGCGACCAGTCCGAGCTGCCCGAAAGCCGGGTGAGAAGGTTCGGTGATCTTCTTGATCTTGATCAATTCTTTAGGGAAAGGTTGAGATTGAGGTTGTTTTGACGAAGCTGCGACTTTTGAAGAAGCAGCCGAATCGTTGCTCGACGGGGTAAGGAGAGGTAGTCGAGCTCGTTCGAACGTCGGGGAGAGCCGGGAACGGGTGAGGTAGGTCACGCCCGCTGGCCAGCCGGGCGGAGGAGCGGCATCATGATTGAGTACCGGCATTTCATCGGTAGCCCTATGCTATATACCTTTGCTGTGGAGGTAGTGAATGTTACGTATGCTCGAGATGATCGGAGTTGTACGTCTCCCCGTCGAGGGTCATAGGGTCATATCGATATTTTAGAGTTTACTGTATGAGCGATTACGAGAGGGATCGGCTAGATCCGAAGCGGCGTGGCGAAGAGCGCGATCGATTGCCGAGAGCTGCTTTCTAAGAATCTAGATCTCTCGAAAGCGTCTGGTCAACGAAATCTCCATTAGATGTAGGCAACAAACTTTTCGTGCAACGATGTATCTGAATAGGGTGGTACGATACAAGCTGACAAGACAATTCGACTACGCTACAGAGGGTGCCAACGCATTGTCAGGGGAAGCGGGTTTGGCAATGCACGAGACCAAGTATTTCATGTCCAGATCCTTCAGCTCTATTTTCACGGACGAGCCCCATAGGACGGAGAAGATAGCAAAAATTAGACGTTCCGCAGCTTCGGCTTGCAAGACCTTGTCATAATGCTTCTTTGCCCCGTCAACCGCTTCTTGAATTTCGGCGCGTTCCTCAACCGGAACGCCTGACTTCCAGTCGTGCTCCCCGTCCAGAGCTTTACACTCTGCTACGATCTGCGACTGAACCAAAATCCGGATGGTTTCGAGAGAACTGGAATTCGGGTTCTCTAGATTGTTGAGTATCTCGATGTGTTCCCTGAATGATGCTGCTACATCAGCCCATGAACACTCCAGCCGGTCATCTTCGTCGTCAGAACCGGAAGCTTGAGACGTAGTCGGCGATTGCGATTGTCTGTCTGCAGCGGTCGCGCCGGTCTCGTTCCCACTGCTTTGAGAGGGGGGTTGGGGCGAAGACATGAAGACAGCTGGAAGTCTGATGATCTTGCGATGAACGAAAGTCAGGAAATCAAGATGAAGAGAGGAAGAAATGAGGAAAGCCGCTTTCTAGCTGCGCTGCCTGTATATATATGCTATCGCGATGCCGAGCAGGAGCAGGCATATTCAGACACTTGTGATGATGACAACATCAATGCAGGGTTCTCCAGGAGAAAGTTGAAAGGAAGTTGTGTGAGACGTCCAACCTGGCAAGTCACACGCGCGTGTCTACGAGTCCCGCGCCGGGTAGTTTTGTGCGACGCGCTGCCTTACTCGACATCAAATCATATTACTCTCGCTTCCTGTATAGGTTCAGCTTTCGATTCCAATCTGTAGGTCATATTTGCATAGGCTGTATATATCATCCTCATCGACTTGGCTACGAGACTACAGGGGGAGCTGGGGCGGCGTCAGTCCCGGTGGCAAAAGCTGTTCGCATCAATTCTTCCAGATTGAGTTCGTCAACATGGAAATCTTGCGGATGTTGACGAAAGGCTTGTGATATGGCATACACTAACCGTATCACATTGAAATCGCCTGGGTATTCGTACTCGGGGCGCATTGAAGCCCGCTCGATTGCCCTTGCAACCTGCATGTGTATGAGGGGATCCAAACCACTCGACAGAAGCACCACTTCTTCATGGCGAGTCGGGACTGTTTGGAGTTTCGAAGCAATTCGATCATATAGTCCCTGCCGTCTGCTTAGTATGGCGACGCGTCCACGTTCCAGGAGCTGCTTTCTTTCTCCCTGGTACTTGTCCATGACGATTTGGATCGCGGCTGCTTGCTCAAGTAAAGACCACTTGGAATCGACGCTCAGATCCCCGCTACCTTCACCTCCCGTCAGGCTAGGTAGTGTGATCTCCATCAGCTGTTTCCGCTCTCCAATGTTTCCCTCGGCTGTCCTCGCAGCCCCCAAAACAGTAAGATTCCGCCCGGCCAGGGTCGACCCAAGAGATCCTGGATCGATAATGCTTGTTCCGTCCGTGAGTTGATCAGGAACGGTTGCGATACTGGGAGGAGGAGAAGGACTAAGGAATGGCATGGTGTTGATTGAGTTCTGCTGGATGTCGGGCACGGGAAGAACTTGCAATGCAGTTGGCGGAGGATCTCCCTCGCTTTTACTGCCTGTATAGCTGGTTATAAGCGTTTTGCGTCCAGCAGAGAAGAAGCGTATGTTGAACATTCTCGCGGTAGATACAGCGTTCTCCAGGAGGCGATATGAAAGGAGGCTTGGCTTGATAGCCTTCCGGCTTCCAGGCTTGGTACACCGATACCAATAGAACCAAGTTGGATAATGCCCGAGGCGCTATCTCATCCGCGTCTCTCGTATCAATCAACGATATCCGTCAGGTGTCTATCGGAGCCATCGTTCCAAGTCAGCATGTAAGGAATCGATTCCGAGCAACATAACATAGACACGCCGAGAGTCGAGCTTCTTACACAGCGCAGACATGCCGTTTCATGGTACTTGCGGTAATGGGCCCCGCGCGTGCGTTGAAGCATGAAGCGCGTTGTCGCTGATTTACTTAAAACATCGGTACAGGGAGAACATATCACTCCTAATACACTGCCCAAGCACAGAACCGCCAACGACTGGTCCTCTACAGTTGCTGAATCCACCACGATGTTCTTGTAAATAGGTATACAGGTCATTTTTTATTTTTACGAGAACTAAACATCTGGGTGACTTGGGAGAGTGGTCTAATCCGCCGTGTTAAGGTTAATCACCAATTCCGCGGTCCTTCGGGGCGTGAGTTCGAATCTCACAGTCATCAAGACGCTGTTCTTTTTGCCTTGTTGCGGAGTTCATTTACTTGGTTGTGTTCGAGAACTGCAACGACCCGTCTTTTTGGCCGGGATGGCGCGTAAAGGGGTTTTCAGGGAGTCTACGGTTTAGGTTTGAGGCGCTGGCGCGGCAGACGCGCGCGCGAGTGCGCTGACCTGCATCCTGCATGCTGAGGATCTTGGTCAATAGGTTCCCATCCACCAATCAACATGGCTCGATGCAAGTCCTCGGGTGGGGTCTTCGCTTCTCCCTTCCATATGACCTTCTTTTCACACATCACTTCGTTGATAGTCCTCGGAACCTTTTTCCCTTCATTGTGAGAAATACCGTCGTTGTATTGTTGGGGCATTTCGTATGACTCTAGATGAGAAATTATCAGCTTGTGATGCAAGGAACGGCAAGAAATCACTGAAATCCCCCTTCACATCGGCCTCGATATATGAGCCGCCTGACTCCCTCTCACAAGGCTTGATTGCGCCATCATTTGCCTCTCTCTAGAACAAAACAAGTTGGCGATGAAATCACATGACGTCGATCTTGCAAACACCAAAGGCCTTGAACGACATGTCTTGTCCGAGTAACAGTGGGTGTCATGCGACTCCGTTATTTCCAAGATGAATGGCGACAAGATATCCTTAGATCATGTCTACCTCTATCCAGCCCTGCGCCTGTCCAGAAAACTCCGGGTATTTCATTTCTATAGACATACCTCGTCCTAATCCGATTCCAAGATTTTCAGCCCGATCCTTTCCCCGAATCGCCCCTACTCGAAAACAAGGAGTACGACAACGTCTGTGGAAATACTTGAGTATCAGCACCTCAGATATGAGGCCTGCGGGCAGAACTGCGCCTTTTTGAAGATGTCCGCGCATTATGAACACTAGCAAACGTCGCCATTAAATGACCATTGAATCCTAAATCATTGACTACATGGTAATTATAAGCGTCAAGATAATTCGAGGGAGACACAGTTCCCGATTGCCTAAGGTCCGATGGGCTGAACGACCTGGGGGTAGTTCTGTCGAATCTCCTCGAACAGACCAGGGGATCGCTCTTGCAAGACGCTGTACAGATATCCCGGGTCAGCCGGTGTGAGTCTTGTCGGATCGAATCGCGACATTGCTTACTATGGATCTTCTCCCAGACCGACAAAGATGGTGGATACGCCCGATTCTGCTCGGTGTCAAGGTAAAAAATTACTAACTTGACAAAAGGACTGCTGCGAACGATAAGAACATACCGATAGCCGATGCCAGAGCCAAAGCCGCGTTGATGCCGATAAGGGCAGCGAAGAGCATGACAGGTCTGTATGGTTGGATGAATTTAGTATGCTGTTCGACTACTTGAGGGCTGAAATTCTGCTGCAGCTCACGCTGTATATCTGTATACGGGGGAATGGCATCACTATCAGATACGTTTGCAAGTGGATCTGCGTCGGAAAAGACTCACTCTCCGTTCCTATTGTAAGCCGGATCCGTGTAGCGCAAGTACAAGTAGGCAAACAGAGCCGTCAGAAGACCGACGATGTAAGCACCGAAAGTCAAGGCTATTCAAAGCGGAATCCTTCATCAGCGCCTGGGGCAATATCGCTGTCATCCCGTGGGGCTCACTAATCGAGATCAAGTTGTCATTGACCAGCGCGTCGATGCCTCGGTGCTTGAGCAGCCTCCATGCGTCCTTGGCGGCGGGTATATAGCTCTTCCCGTACAGAGCTGCGAGAGCAAGTGCTATGATCAGTCCCGACCCTGGCCATATTAAAATGGGAAGTGAGCTTACCAATCTCAATGCTTTTGTAAGGCCGATCAATCAGGCTAAGGTCAGCAAAGGTCGAACCGTAAGAACGTTTGCTTGTTGCTCACTATGCGTATTCTGTACAGTTGTAGGATGTCCGTTAGCCAATAATCATCGTAAAGCGAAAGATGCGAGTTGCTCACTGTTGAAGTATTGGACCAGCGAGCTGACACACGAAACACAGCAAGCCGCGATACACGCAAAGATGGCGCTGATAGCTATATTACACTCTCGGCGTAAGCAACACCAACTGTTCCAATTCGTTCCCTGCAGTTCGGCTTACCATCTCCCTCCGCAGCCTCCTGGCGGCTAATAACGTTCAACAGCTGCTTCAGAATCTCCAAGACGGTAACGATCAGAGACCCGAAAGCGACCGATCCGAGCGAAGTGGTCGCAGCCCTTCCAAAGGCCTTGGAGTTGGCGCCCTTGAGTTGGGGAGCGTTGGGACCGTTGTAGTACCATTGTCCGTAAACACCTCCAGCGAGGGTCATCAAGGTGACGGCGGCTGTGGGCAAGTCACCCCGTCAGGATCAAGGAAAGACAAAATAGAGAGACAAAAGAGAATAAATAGCTCTTACCGATGACCTGGCTGACCCAAATATAGGCAAAGGTCAGGTAAAAGATCAACCCGGCGACCTTTCCGCTCGAGCACGAGTTGGTCGCACAAGCTGGAAAAGATGATCAGAAGATGAATCCATCGTCAACCACCACTCCTCTCGTTCAGCCAAAACATCGTACTCACAAGGGTTACCCGGCGTCCACGTAACATAGACAGCGATCGCAGCAAAGCTGTAAAATACGCTAAAGGCCGTCTGCACGATCAAGCTGATCATGACTACGGCGTAGACCGAGGGGTGATGCTTGCTGACGTCGATGATCGTCTGGAGCATGATCCTCGCCAGAGGGATTCTGGACGCAGCGCGATAAATGCGCAGTCAGTAAGCTATAGGGCAGGTTGTGTCGCCGAGTCAAGAAAACTGAAGGCTTACCGCTTGCGCACTGGAAAGTAAAGAACCGGTCTCGTTAGCGGAAGATCCCTTATACCAATCTAGTTTCGATCGTTTTCGAGCTGAAACTCACTGAAAAAATAGGATAGTATGCTGACGATCGAGATGACCAGAAAGATGATCGCTCCAGACCAGTCTGTATTCGACGACAATAAGACATATTGCTGTCAACACCCCGTCCTTGTTTTCAAGATTCTCAGTGCCGGACTCTCAACAGGACGTATAGACGTACACTTTTGAGTGAAGTAGTCTGATCATAAGGGAAAAGCAGAGGAAGAAGCCGTATTTAGCTGTCAAGCTCCGCGAAAGGATTTCCGATCATTTCAGTCGAGCAGTGACTTACATACGCAAACTCCAATATTGAGCAAGACGGACAAGGCGAGCGTGATCTGATTCCAGGTTCCATAATTCACAAGATCAGTTACGATCCTGTTCCAGCTTGTGGTCGCAAGGCAGAGAGAGAGCTCACCTCGATAAGAGCTTTTGTGAAAGTCCTGACGATCTATCGGGAGCGAAGTCGTGGGAGTAAGTCAGCGCGAGTCTCGTCAAGTCGACTTCGACCTGAAAAGGCTACTTACGAGCAGGTATACGGCAGAGAGGACGAGGGCGAGGGCGGCGGCCATGATAAGGAGGTAGACGGTATGGCTGATGAACACGAATGTGAACAAGTTAACTCTACGTCAGCGTACCCAAAGACATGGTATACCTGGACTGACTAGTTCAACGACGTCGAGATTCCCGTCCCACCCTCACTTCCATCGCCAAACCCTCCATTCCCTCCGTTATACTTGACAAACTGCCTGATAGCCAATGCAGCTACGACGATCATCCCCGCGAACACGGCGAGGAAGAGGATCAAGAAGATCGGATCGTTGAGTTTCTTATTGGGCTTGAACCTCCCTTCCGCCTGAGCCGGGTTGGCCTTTCCTGCGATGTCCGGGTTCATGTTGGCAGCGTACTGAGGTTCGGCGTAAGGTTGAGAGGAATGCATGGCGGCTACGGGCGGTACCGAGTTGTTGTTAGGGGGCATGTACTGCTGGCCATTCTGCGGGTAATTCTGAGGAGGAGGAGCATAGTACTGTTGTCCCTGTTGCTGTTGCTGGCCATAGTTGTTGTACCCTCCTCCGTTGGGCATTTCCTGATATCCCTTCTGGCCGCTCTGGCCGTTGTAATATTGCGCGGCGGACATTCTTGGCGCAGACCTGGTCAGGCAGGGAGAGAGATGGGATGGGAGGTATCGCCGTGGAAAAAACTATTGAGCTATGAGGTATTATAAGTGACCAGAGTATTCAGAGAAATGGAATATGGTATATCGTAAGGATCAAAGGGTATGGGACGGCAAAAGGTCAGCCCTCATGCCCTCCTGCGCCGATTGCCTATTGCCATCCATATCGATCCTCATCATTTTCTCTCTCTCTCTCTCCCTCTCCTCCTCCCTTGCTGCCCCCTCTTCAATAACAATCGATCGCGCGGAATTCCATTTATGGACTGCGGGAACGGAAACAAATTCGGATGTAAATAACCGATCGTCATTCCTTCTCCTCCTCCTGGCCCTTCCGCTGCTGACATTCCTGCTTGCCCTGATCGGATGCTTATTCTGTGTTGATTCACCTTCTACCGTCAACCGAACCGAAGGGGAAATCTTTCGCAGCCGGTAGCGCGCGCGCGACAGATCGCAAACACCGAGCAACAGCCTGCTAGAGGACACCGGACACGTTTCATCTTGGAGATCTCTTCTTTTCGATACTGGAAAGTTACAATCAAAGGCATTTCGAAAGTCACAAAAGCGCAGGCCATACCGATCAGGAAGCCTCGACGTAGTTGGCTGCGGAGACGACGTGAGCGTCAGCTACCCCTTCCCTCCCCTCGCGCGGCAATCACGTCCTCGCAGCTTACCAGGGAAGAGACCTTGTTTGCCCGTCTTGGCGTTGGTACCGGTCCACCAGTCCGGGTCGGTCTGATCATAGTCGTGAGACCACGTTAGCATGATGCAAAGCAACGAGGCGCAACGCCAAGAACGAAACCGTATCACAGGTCTTCGCTCACCTCTTCAATCTGGATGATCTCGTCACCCTCGGCAAACGAGATCTCGTTATCCTCGGTAGCTTCATAACTGCATGAACATGCCAACAGTCGTCAATGTACTTGTCTATCGAGCGAGACGTCACAAGATGACCATGATCCCACTCACTCGTACTGAGCGATCGCCGTCTTTCCCTTCGCAGCCGCCCCGCCCATACCCATACCGCCAGCGGCAGGAGGAGCAGGTGGGGGAGGAGGCGGAGGAGGAACGTCCTCCTCTTCCTCTTGTTCTTGGGCGTCGTCGCCAACCATCTCGACATAGTTGGATGGGAACAGACCTTTGTTTCCAGTTCGAGGGTCGACGCCGGTCCACCAGTCTGCAAAAAGTAGACGGTAACGAAGCAAGTCAGCGCAGGGTTCTACGGCATGCTTGCACGTAAGGAAAGGAGGTACTCACCAGGATCGGTCTGCTCGATCCCCTCGATAATGTCGTCTTCCTTGAAACTGATCTCGTTCTGTCCAATAGGAACGCAGATCATCAGTCATGATTTGCGGTTCTCACCGAGACTCGAAGGCGAGCGATGACTTACATCTTCCGTAGCCTGTAGTATTCGACGTTTCGCGGAATCCCAATATCAGGTCCAAAGTTTCACACAGAATGGCACCCGGATTCCTCAGAATCGAATTCACTCACGTCGTAGTCGTACATCGCCTTGGCTTTGGGTCCTCCGGCCGGGTTCTTCACCTGAGCTTGACTCGGCGCTCGAGCGGGCATGCGAGGCGCGGCAGGTGCGGCAGGAGCGGGAGGCTCGGACTGGCAAATTCAAACACTTGATCAGAACTATAGACGCCTCAAATTAGCACGATATATGCTCACATCGAAGTTGGGCATGGGGGGAGGCGGCGGAGGGGGAGGAGGAGCCTGCAGGACAATCGCGATCGAAACAAGCATTATTAGTGTCCTGTCGCGTTACCCAGATCCCGCAAAGACTAACCTCGTCCTCATCTTCCTCGACGGCAGCCACAACGGGGACAGCCGGCCTGGAAGCCATAGGAGGAGGGGGAGGCGCAGGAGGTGCGTCATCCCAGTCGTCCTCGTTCTCAGCCTTGCTCTCGACCTCCGGTTCCGGCACTCTAGGAGGCAGGGGCGCAGGGGGAGGTGGCGGTGGGGGAGGGATATCTTCTTCCTCTTCTTGTTCCTCCGCAGGAGGTGCAGGAGCGGCAGGCGCAAGAGGGGGGGCCGAGGGGGTGGAGGCGCCGTAGCCGAATGACTTTGTACCGGTGTTATTGGCCGAGATCGATACCTTGCCCATAGCTATCAGTTGGGAAAACAGTCAATCCCGCGTAAGTTCATTGTCACGATGACATCGAGTACGGTCACTGCCGACATACCTTCGGTTGCGGCCTGCTCCTCCGCTTCCCTCTGCTTCTTAGCCTCTGCCTGCCTCTCGCTCCAGGTCAACTTCTTCCCGGGAGTAGGTCCCGAAGAAACACTCGAAGGAGCATTATTCGAAGCCGCACCGCCCATGAAAGCGCTCCTGGCCGCACTGAACCCTCCAGCCTTAGGCTTCTCGTCAGGCTTGTCCTCATCGTCATTGTTGTTGAAGGCTCCTTGACCCCATCGGTTGACGAGCTTTTTGGGAGCGGCGAGTTTTACAGGCTCATAGGCCGTACCGACGGGTGCGATACGGTCGTCCTCAGCAGGCTTCGAGGTAGCCGGAGTGGGAGCAGGAGCAGCGGCGGGAGCAGGGGGAGGCGGGGAAGGTTCCCTGGGAGGAGGAGCTGGGGGTGCTTCAGCTGCAGGAGCGGGAGTGGGCTTATTGAACGAAGTAGTCGGCTTGTTGAACGATGGGGTCGGCTTGTCGAATGCCCCAGTCGGTCGATTGTAAGAAGGTCCAGGAGTAGGCTTGTTGAAGGACGAAGCCGAGCTCGAACTGGGTACATAAGGCTTGGGTGCCGATGTAAACGCCGGAGCAGGCTTGTTCGCGACCGCAGGCGAAGCCGAGGAAGCGTTCCCTGCTCCATATTTGGAACCGCTGCTTTCCTGCATACGCTTGTAGATATGATCAGGGGTAACGTCATCTTCGTTTCGAGCTTGGAGGACGATATGGGTGGCCTTCAGGAACCCCGAGATCTGGGGAGAGTAGGTGTCTAAAGGTAGATTATCGATTAAAGTGATCCGGTAAGTGATCGAGTAGTTGTGAGTACGTACTAAACAGCCCCTTCTGGAAGGCAGCAACACCATCCCCGCACCAGTTGATCTGGATAAACCTCTCCAAGTTGGTCTGTGGGAGCGTATTCCGATTGCAGAATTAGCATCGAAACTTGTGCGAAGATGATCGAGTCTGGGACATACGTTGGGATCTTCCACCCGAGCGAACGCATATTGAATTCTGAGAGATTTTGAATCGTTGAGTTAGAGAACAGTCTTTCGATCCTGTACTTATGGGCGAGCGTAAGACATACCGACCGTCCATAAACTCTTCTTGTAGGTCATCGAGACCCGATCCTGTTGATTGCAGCTTCAACTCGCTTCCAGCCGAGGCCAAAGAGCTAAAAAGCACAAGCAGAGCAAACCTCAAGGTCAGATGCTATTCCTTTCGTGCTTCTGTTGGTGTGTCACCCTGGGCGAACTCGACTTGAACTCACAAGATGGCCCATTCGACCTTGGGGTCTCCCTTGACGACGGTGGTGTACGCCAGCTGCGCGTCTCCGGGAATAGATATCGACATGATTTGCTAGCGAGAACGGGTTTGATTGATCTCTTAATCTCTTCCCTCACAAGAATTGCAATTACAGACTGGCCAGCTATCAGGAGTACTCGCTAATTGCTGTGAGGGTGAACGTCCCCGTCGGAGGTGATGCGACGGTATGACGACAGCACACACACAGCAATCGAGAGAGGGGGCGACGCGTATCCGGTCCGGCCGCCTCGATAGCATGTCATGTCGCTAGCCTCATACAACTCCACACCTCTCCTCCACATCGCAGACAGTCCCATCCCTTGACTATCTCACTCGCACCCGGTCCATCCTTCTCCACCGTCTGCTTGTCCTGACGCCCTTTCCGTCTCCCCCTCTCCTCCTGCGCAGTTTGTGCTTGCTTCGCTCGCAGCGTCAACGCCTCGGAAATGCAATAAAAGCAATACCTGCACTCATCCTCGCAATTCGTCTGCGCTGGTATATGGATCCTCGTCTCTTCATTGTCATCGCCATCGTAATTTCTCTCCTGATCCTCCGGATCGATCGTCTCGCCGGTCAATCTGCCAATCCCTGTTGAAAATCCCTCGCCGGCCGGCTGAATAGCGGGCAATCCCAACTGGGCATCGAGCGTATCTCGAAGTCGATGATGACAGATCGCACACGTATTCCGACTTAGAGTCCAATAAGGCCCCTTGAGTCGCTCTCGTTCGCGTTTCCGTCGACCGGTCTTCGTACCGAAAGTGTGGCCGAGATTGCCTTTTGGGCTCGAGGAGCCGCCGTCTCCTTGTGATAGTGATTGCGATTGGAGGAGAGGGGCTGGCTCGTACTTGGTCTCCTCATGTTTCGAGGTCAAGAAAGCTATCGTCTTTCTAACGCTGCTACTAAAGCCTTGGGCGAAAGCCCCGAGGGATCTCGAGTGGCCCCGGAGGAGTGGTAGCATGAAGATCAAGAATTCCTACAACGGGTCGAGGTTGGCCGTTAGCAAAACGGCCCAACATATTCGTAGATGGATCTTGGTGAGAAAGGGAAAAGCTCACGGTAAACCCAGACCAAACCAGTTGTCGGTTCATGAACTCGTAGCTGATCTGCCTTGTTATGGACCCTAACGGTTGATCCGGTATCATCCTCACTCCGCTGACTCTTCCCGCCAGATGTGGGTACCTACCAGCCCACCCAAACATCACCAATCAGCCAACAGCCCTCTCGAAGGATTCGGGAAAAAGGCGTGTGGACCCACTTGCCGTCCACCAGAAAAAGCAAGAACCCGATCAATTCCATCCCCTTCCCCACCGACTTGAATCGCTCTAACAGAATCCACCATCGACGTTGAAGGCTCCCTCGTGGATATTCCGGATAGCGAGAGTTGAGGGTATGAGTGTGAAGGCGTTCGAGCAGGTAAGAGGGGATCGTTGAGAGGAGGGGGAGGGTGATGTAAGGGTTTGCTAGGCCTAGTTTGTCGTAGTCGAAGTTCGAGTCAATATCAGGCGCTGTAAACATATAGCGGGTTAGTGCTTACGGAATAGAGGTGTAGGAGTATCTGTGTATTTGAGGTTCTGTAGCTTTTGACCCGGAGTAGCTCTCCCTTTACGATTCCGGATGGCTAGCCCGTATAGCAGCAGTTTGAGTAAGAGCATGATCTCTGGCGTGAACCGCGATTCGGCTGACGGCTAGATCCCGCAGTTGCAAGACCCGAAGGGTCGTCAATCGTTACTCTATTTATGAGACGAACCATACGAACTTACAGAGAAAGTCGATAACGCCTGAGTGATCTTTCCCGCCAACATCTGGACGAGACCCGTATCCAGCTCGTCGGCATCGAGTTGCGAGACCCGAAGCGCCCTTTCATCATCCTCGGCTGCGGGTTGAGTTGGTAGCCGGTCACCAGACGTTTCGACGCTTTGTTCCGACATGGTTAGAGGCGTCGCAAACGCTCCTGGTAGCTGGTAGACGGTTGCTGCGGTAAAGGATAAGGTCGAATAATCGTCTCATCAACCAAGGTTCAAATGGTGTGAGTAGCGGGGATGCACCGGTTATCAGGGAGATCGGCGCCTATTTCCACCCACTTTGTTGCGTATTTCCACCCCTGTTCCCTCACAAAATAAACAACCCAGACCTCTCTCGATGTCGATCTTACTTGGCCTCGAGACTCTCACTTGATCACTTGCATGCTGCATGTCAACCCTGCCTCCAACTCCCGTAATCGCCAGATCGCCAGACATACCGTCGAACGGAAACGAGCTGCTCCAACATACATCATGCAAGCATTCCAAGGAGTCATACGGACCGCTGGATCGTCGCTGTTATCGACAAACGTATCCCGCAAACAACTACCTCGAATCGCCGCCCGTTCGCTCGGTTTGACCAGACAACGTGCACATCATCAAGGTCGAGGCAATCGTCATGACCGCCATTCCACATCTGCACCTGACTATCGTGCCATCCTTTCCTTCTCGCTATTGCCTTCCCTCTATATGCTCCTTCCTGACTCTCTGCGCGGAGATGGCTCTAACCCGGACCTCTCGCCTTACCAATATACCCGACATACCATTCATTCCGTTCAGAGGCTCGGACCGCAACATCTCTTGCTTCGCATAGAACTGAGTGCCAAGTCTAGGGCCATGTTCAATGTCGATGCTGCTGGAGTTGCCGCTGAGGACGGGAAGGAAAGGTCCTCAGAGGTAGTGACGATACAGCACGTCTGTGTCAAATCGCCCGACTTACAGATCGAGAGGCCGTACACTCCAATCAACGATCCGGCAGCGGATGGGTACATGGAATTCGTCGTCAAAAGAGTGAGAGGAGGAGAGGTTGGGAGGTGAGTCAAGCCACTATGGAGGGAGCAGGGCGGCATGATGGCTAAGTCTTGATTTCGATTCCACCTGGGTATATCGTAGGTACATCCATTCCATGGAAGCAGGAGACGAGATCGAGCTCCGAGGTCCGATCATGACCAGCAGGATCCCTCTCTCGGGGTTATCAGAGGTTGATCTCGTAAGTTCGATCTCCTATACTTCATTCCACGTAACCTACCGGACCAAAGTTACTGAATCGTGTGCCGAGCTCTGCTTAGATCTCGACCGGGACCGGAATAGCCCCATTAATGCAACTCCTCAACAAGCTCGCCTCCAGACAAAGGCTTTCCAGCGCGAGCTCGAGTTCAAGCTCGATGATACCGACGTTCAACTTATATCAATATGAACCGAGGGAAGGAGCCTTGGACTTGGCAGAGGTCGAGCAATTCTTCCCAGCTCTGAGAAGAATTCGCGGGACGGACGGGACCTCTCGGGTCTCTGAGGGGGCACATTCGAAGTCGGGTTCGAACATTCGGTTCTTCCGTTACAAGCCGACTCCGCAGGCGGGGACTGGTCAGGGATCGATCGACTGGAGTAGAATCTTGTTGGACAACAATGGCACGGAACAGACGCCCGGTGTGAGCGTCACCGGGACTGCGGCCGAAACCGGGACTAGGGAAAGTTCGGGCTGGTGGGCTGGCTTGTGGAAAGGCTCGTCTGGCGTCAGCGAGACTATATCCTCGGCTGGAGAGGTACGGCGGGTAGAGGCGACTAGGGGAGCGATCATGTGTCTGCCGAAAGCGTGAGTAGCCGACCGACTTCGACCTGCTCAAGTTCCATGTGGTGAACTCAGGCTGATCTTGTCCTCAACGTCTCGCGGTACGCGTGGATAGTATGGCGGACTCGCTGGTCGGTCGAGATTACCCTATCACGTTACGGAAGAAGGATGCGCCATTGGGAGGGGTCTTGGGAGCGTTGGGATACTCGAAAGATCGGGTGTGGGTTTTGTAGAGCGACACGGCGACCCATGATCGAGCTCTTTCCGACGAGCGATACCCGGCTTGTCCATCGAGCACTGTTCTTCTTGACAGAAATGCCCAACCGTCCTACATCGACTCTCCATTTCTCAGTTTCATGTACAACATTCCCGAGTTGCGAGTAGATGGTCTTTGAGAGGGGTTCGACCTGTTCTCACGCGCTAAACACACGCAGATTGTGACGCGAAGGCGGTGCCGGCGGTATGCTGCTGCACGCCTCAGTCTCCCAAGCGAAACTGGGCGTAGAAGGAGAAGAGGGAAGAAACACGTCATGCCCACGTTGTACGTTCCACCCTCCCAGCCAGCGTTCCGATATGACGGAGATTCGAGCCGAGGGGAGCAGCTTTTCGAGGGTATGGTGCTGATCGACATCATCGACATCAACTCGAATCCCTTTGATCCTCGCTCACCAGACCATAGATCAATAGAATCGTGAAACCCCATAGAAGGATCTCTTTGACTTGTTGATCGTTTCAACTCGGCCGAAAGACAAAGCAGCGAAAACCCGAGCACGAAAAAAGGAACCAGAGGACATCCTTTGGATCGAACAGCTCGGCCAGGAAACTAGCTCGTAGACAGCGCAAACAGGTTCATCGCCGACCTGGTATATAGCACCAGAGGAACTCCGATCACGGTTCCCTCTTCACCGTTCATTCCATCACCACCACACACCTCATCCAACGACAACACGGCGCAAAGATGAGCTTTATGAACAACCTCAGCCGACAGGCTTTGAACCGCAATGTTCTCTCGACCCTCCGAACCCAGTCCCGTGGACTCGCTACGACTTCCAACTCGACCCTCCGATCGTCCTCGATCCGCACCGGTCTCGCCGCCCTGAACAGCAGCAAGACCGTCGGCTCGTCTTTGCTCGCCAGGCGATTCATCTCGGAGACCTCTGTCAGGTCGGATGGAGGGTTGAACGATCCTCCCGAGGATGGGATTCACCCGGAGATGCCTAGTGCGATGCACCTGTGAGCCTTCCTTCCCTGCTTTCGTTCGAGTCTGGGTCTTTCGTTTCGCTTCCTCCGCCTACAAACGTTTCGCGAGAGCGGGTTTCGGGTCGGCATTGTGAGGGGCGCCGGGGGGAATGCCGACAAAGAAGGAAAAAACACAAAAAAACAGGGGGGAAGAGCATCCCGAGATCGTCAAGCTAGCGAACGTGGTCGTCCATCGTTTCGGAAAGGAGCGCTGCGAGAACAAGTCAGCTGACGTATAGTTGCTGTTCACTTCTTCCCCCTCAACTCTTCCCCGTACTCTGCCGTTCATGCCGCCGGCAAACGCTTGGCCTGATTCGCTTATGATGGGATTCTCTCCCGACGATCCACCTCGTACCCTTCCTTTGGATGATCGGACGACGTTCTTTCTCCCCCTTCCTTTGGATCTTTCCGTCACATCGGGGGCACCAAACTCAATTTCGGGGCACCTTCTGACCGAATTGTCTCGGTTTTGAAACCCTGTTTCCAATTCCTTCTCTCCTCGTCCTCCCGCACTGCTACGACAACAAACGTCGACGACGCAAACATCAAACGTGGTGGATCCCTTCCCCGTTTTACCCCGTACGATATGACACATCCTCTACCCGGGCCCTCATCATGTGCCCACCGGTCGCCATGGTGCCCCCCGTTCCTCCATTCCGAAAAAAATGCGCACACATGTCATGTGCTGTCTCTCTGACGGGATGCCGCTTCGATCACGACGATTCATATAAAACCCCGACCCGAATTTTGGAAACGGTCTTCCTTTGACCATCTCCCCGTTGGATTTCAACCTCCTTCGCCTCTCAACTCATTCACGACGTCATACACATCGCTACCTTGCGCTCTGCATCATCACTTGCATACATCATCTTCACCTGGACACATCGGACAACCTTGCACCACATCGCATCACAACACTCCACTTCGCATCATCACCTCGCTTGACAACCACCGCTGCGTCGACAAAACAACAAACAATAATCATCATCATCATGTTCACCACCACTCGGATAACCCGAACTCTTTCCTTCCCTCTCAAATTCAACAACCCAACCCTCAATACCTCGCGACACCTCTCCGCGACCGCCAAACTCATTCCATGTCGCCCATCAACTTCGTTCGGCCTCCTCCCTTCTATCGGTCGGATCTCACCCTTGGGCTCACCGTACTCGAACAACAAAAACACGTCACGGCCAATCGTGTCTTCTGCTATGGCGCCTCAACTCAACAGCCAACCTCCCCCTGCTCCGGGAACCGATTTCAACGTCGCCATGGTCGGAGCCGGAGTGAGTTCGCACGTATGTGGTGGTCGGAAATGTTCACCTGCTTATGTGCGCGTTTGCTCTTGCTCTTTACAGAACATCATGTTCGGAAGTGACGAAGGTCCTTGGAAGTGAGTGTCATCCGAACATCCTGACCACTTTGCATCTTCCATGCTAAACTACCTCGACTCGCTTAGCCACTCGTTCCGATTCGAGCACAAGCTCGGTCCCCGACTCAAGGTCGTCGCCCTGATCGACCCCGCCGTCGCGCGTGCCGAGGCCGTCTTGGCCGGCAAGAGGGCCAGTTTCGTAGAGTCTGCTTACAGAGACACTGTCGTCTACAAGACTGTCGAGGAGTTCCGAGAGGCCATGACTCCCGAGAAGGAACCCCAGTGAGTTTTTGCGAGGCCGGATCTGAGCGACTTTGAACGTTGTAGTAATGATTTGGCTTACACTTGGCTGTATTTGTTTGATCGTTTTAGCGCCATTGTTGTCGGATCTCCTCCTGCTTACCGAGGCGGAGTCAAAGCCCCTCGAGACCTCGAGCTCAGGCTGTTGAAGCTCTTCCCCAACTCGTCCTACTTTATTGAGAAGGTCAGTTGCTTGATCATGACTGCCTTTCCCGCAAAGTGATAACTCAAATTTTCTTTTGTTTCTAGCCCGTCTCCTGTGGTCCCGTCCCCGAGGCCATGGAGCTTACCCAAGCTTTGGTCGACTCTGGCAACATCATTTCTGTTGGGTGAGCGATAACAGATCCTCTCGATCTCGAACAGTAGATCTGAGACCCACGACATCCCGACAGATACATGCTTCGTTACCTGCGATGCGTTCAAAAGATGAAGCAGATCATCGCTACCAACAACTTGACCGTCATGGGTACCATCGCGCGATACGTAAGTCTAGCAGAACCATTCTGAATGCGGGATAGCATTGGCTGATATGACTGCGCTATCGCCTATAGGCTTGTGCTTACGAGGCCATTGCCAAGCCCGCTTGGTGGAACAAGGCTATCGATATGGGTCCCGTTATCGAGCAGGGTGAGTAGGCACGATCAACTACAGGCTCAACGAATCCTTACTGATGACATGCCTTCCTCAATATTCGCTTTGCTAGGTACTCACTTCTGTGGTAAGTACACCTCGTCTTCTCGATAGGCGCGCTGGTGCTGACTTCTCATGCGTCGTGATCTAGATCTCTCTCGATACTTCGGTGGAGATGTCGACATCACCTCGGTTCAGGCTCACTCGGTCGAATGGGACGAGGCTCCCGGTCAGCTTAGCCGAGTTCCGGTTGACGAGAGCAAGATTGCCGAAGAGTTGAGGATTCCCAGGATGACCAGCGCCACCTGGTGAGCTGCACTCTAGCCAAAAAGATTCGAGTCGAGACGAAGCTTATATAGTACACCTTTACACTCTCCAGGAAGTACAAGAACGGTGCTATCGGTAGCTTTGTCCACGCCGTTGCCCTTCAGGGAACTGCCTACTCCTGCGAGTTGGAAGTTATCTGTGACGGTTTCCAGATGAGGCTGGTCGACCCTTACAACGCGCCCGTTCTTTACTTGCGACGACCCGGCGATGACATCGAGGAGCGTCACGCTGTAAGTCTCGCATGGTTTGAGGTGATCACGACAGCCTGCTTACAAATCAACTCGTTGTGCTTTCCTTTTCCTATATTCTAGTACTCTGACGACGATCGTAAGTCATGCAGGCTACGATAGCACGTGCCGCCACATGCTAAACCTGATTGTTCTCGATAACAGCCTTCTTCAGCGAGGTCTCGAACTTCGTTGACTGCATCGAGGGTGGCCCTGACCCCCACATCCTCTCCTCCTTTGAGGACGCTACCAAGACCTACGAGTGAGTACCGACGGCTTAGCTGACCGAATACAGCCAAGGAGTACACCGCTGAACCATTCTTCCCCATTTTGAAGACTCACCTGGGCTATCAGGCGAGCTTCCGAGGCTAGCAGTGCCCAGCGTGTTCAGAGGGAGGCTGCTGAGCGCGTCTTGGAGTGATCGTCGATCTCCCCTGCCCCCCGTAATGACCAGCGAGACCACGCGTCCAACTTAATTCGAAGCTCGTGATAGTGCACATTGTTTGGCTCGGAAATTTGTCCCAAGATGTAATACTAGTATGCAGTCATGGTAGTCAGTGAGGTTCTCGATACTTCTGTTGTTTTGTAATACGCAAGAATGCTGAGCGACCCACGCCCACGACGGCCGCGATAGGATCGCTTCGACATAGTAGTCGTCAGTCATATCCGAAATCGCTCGGCCGACCAAGATGACGACATCGAAAATTCCGATCGAGTTGAGAGATAGCTATAACCGATTTCTGTCTTCAGATCGCCAGCAAGATCTCGTTCCCGACTGCGCGATTGTATCAATTCCAGGAATCGCTCGTTCAGAAATAGGCAATCGACATGTCTGGAGCTACGGATCGAACACCTCTGCTGGCAGACCGGCCCACATCTCGGTCGACGAGCTATGATACGATAGCTTCGGAAGATGGCCAGGACAAGGCGCTCGAATACAATATCGATATCAGCAAGAAGGATTTCGTATGGATGCTTACTGGACTGTGGAGCATGTAAGTCGCACCTATCTGACTCCAGTAGGAACTACGCCATATCCTTACATCGCTTTGCGTTATATCGTACCAGCACCATTCTTGCGAGCCTAGATGGCACGATCGGTAAGCATGAATGTTAATAGTCCAGCATGTTCATCGGGCTGACATTCTATGCAGTGGCCACCCTCCTCACTGATATTGGGAGCAGCTTCCATAAGAGCAATTTGAGTGGATGGCTTGGAGCAAGTTACCTCTTGACCGTATGGTGAGTTGGTGGCATGTTCTCTGGCAAAGGGTTATGCCAAGGTATAACTCCGTCCGATGACACAGTGCATTCACACCCATCTACGGAAGATTGTGCGACATAATCGGTCGTCGAGGGAGCATGATGATTGCGATCACGTTCTTCGGTGAGAAAAGCTTCCTGCCAGTCCTTCTCTGGTTCTGCTAACATGCTGTATCTTTACTCACTATGTAGGGATCGGCACGATCGGTAAGCCGAATCCTACCTACCGCATACTGAACGCGCCTTAGGGGCTGATCGTTGTATGTCTACAGGCTGCGGCTTTGCTCCTTCAATGGAAGCTCTCATCGCCGCCCGAGCCATCGCTGGGATGGGTGGAGGAGGACTGACATCGATCGGCAGTATCGTAGTCTCGGACGTCGGTCAGTGATTCTCAATCAGAATAGGACCTCCTCCCGCTCGTACTGATTCGATCTTCTTTCTACAGTACCGCTGTTAGTCTTTGCATCGCCTGAAGTTTTCTCTTGTGTTCATGCTGACGGTACTTTGGGTTTCGAAGGAAACGACGTGGACTGTATCAAGGTAAGAAAAGGCGAAGGATCTCGTTTCCGTATGTTATATTCGCTGACTTAGCGGTATTTGATGCGCGACAGGAATGGCCAACTGCTTTTTCGGGCTAGGAGCTGGCCTCGGGGGCCCCCTTGGTGAGTCGTTACCGAAGCCGCTTTAGAAGGAATCGTCTGACCCCGCAATTTTCGGAGCGACTGTCAGGTGGTTTCCTGAGCAGCAACATCGGGTGGAGATGGGCATTCATCATTCAGATACCCATCCTCTTGATTTCAGCAATTCTCGTATGGCTAAAGGTACACATCCCTCTCAAGAACACGGGGGAAACGCCCAGGCAGAAGCTCGCCAAGGTGGATTTCCTCGGGTCGATCACGCTGGTCAGCGCAGTCTCCTGTCTGCTGGTCGGGATGACGCTCAAAACAAGCGCGGATACCGAGTTGCCTTGGAGCGATCCGAAAGTCTGGGTGTTGCTTTTAGTCAGCGGAATCTTTGCAATCGCCTTCGTCTTGGTCGAGAAATACGTTGCCAAGGCCCCGTTGATGCCTATGAGGCTGGTAACGTGAGTCGGCATTTCAATATCTGTCCATCTGCGGGGTCTCGCTAACATTCTATGTGCATCTCGGTACAGACAACGAACCCCTGCAGCAGTCGCTTTGAGCAATTTTTTGCTCTCGGCCATGGCGTTCAGTGCAGTGAGTTCGGCCAGTTCATAGGCATGTCACCGCACTACCAAAACTGATCCTCAGTTCCGTTGCAGCTATACAATTACCCTCTGTTCTTCTCTGCGGTCAAGTTGACATCTTCGGCTGTCGCTGGAGCACACCTGGTTCCTAATAGTGTGAGTCTCAAACGGTATTGTATGGAAGGTTTGACAGCCATCTGAAGTCAACCGCCTTTCTAGATCGCCCTGGCTCTAGGCTCGGTAGCAGCCGGCGCATACATGCGAGCCACGGGGAAATACTGGTGGATGACCTCGTTCATGGCCGGTCTTGCGGTCGTATCGTCTCTCGCCATGACCCAGTTCACGGTTGATAGCCCAGATTGGCTCCTGTGGATCGCGATCGTTCCAAACGGGTTTGGGGTGTCGGGGGTTATCACGAGTACTCTGATCGCTTTGATCGGGTCCGTCAAGACGGAAGATATGGCCGTTGCGACCGGGAGTAAGTAGGAGTGGTCTCGGGTAGTATTTTGTCGATAGCGAACTGATACTGGTGTCTCTGATTCGTCATCTTCCAGTTTCGTATATGTTCCGGACGACCGGACAGGTGATCGGGGTTGGCATTACTAGCAGCATTGCGCAATCTATATTGACGAAGCAGTTGACTCGGACGCTCACGGGGCCCGACGCCAGCGAGGTTGGTGACGCCACATGATTCAAACGACTACCCAGGCTGACTAGTCGATGTGTATCTGAGCAGATAATCACCCGTATCCGCCATTCGACCTCGTCCATCGCCGAGCTCGATCCTGCTACCCGCACCCTTGCTGTCGACGCATACTCGCATGCTCTGCACGCCGTATTCTGGGTCCAGGTAGGACTAGCCGTAGCGGGACTATTGGCTTGTATGGGGATGAGGGAAGTTCATCTGCCTGATAAAGGCCCTGCCAGGTCGAACCAGCGAAAGAACGATGCGATTCGAGCTGGGATAGAGGAATAGAGAGGTTGAAAGGTGGAACATGAAATGCTTCCGCCGGCTACCGGTTCTTTTTTGTGCTTATAAATAGAACATGCTCAGTACTGCTTTCTCGTGGTCCCCGATCCGTGATCATCATCGATCAGCTCGATCAAAGATCCTCAAGCTACTCATCCATATCGGCCGTATCATCCTAACTCTGTTCCGATCCCGTATATCCTTGCGTAGAACTAGGCAACTCGGCTCGCAAGGCCCGCAGCGTTGATATCCCAGTCCTTTCTTCCTCGAAGAGTCACCTTTCCATGAGCGGTGCTGCACAGACGGCGACAAACATCACACCTGCGGTCATTCTTCGTAACGGCTGCGTTACTCTAGGAGAATAACACAAACTCCCGACAGCTACACGGCTGTGAATCACACGATCTGAAGTTACGAAGATGGCGGTCTTCGTGGACGTAACCGACATCTCGAAGACGCTAGCCATTCTTGGGTACGCCACCAAGGCAAAACTGTTACCTGCTTGGGCGGTGGACTGATGGTCTTGCCCCTTTTAGGACGTACATTATCGTCGTTGGGCTCGTCTCATACCTTGTCAAGAACAGGCTCTTCATCTGTGAGCATCGGAACGGAGATTGTTAGTATCGATTCTCGAGCTGACTCAGAGTGTCTATAGCCGAATCCATCCTGGCTGTGGGGCTCGGTATAGCTATAGGGCCGGTAGCATTGAACTGGGTCAATCCTCACGAATGGGTCGACTACGACGAAGAGCGGTATCGCTACCTCACCCTGCAAAGTGAGCTGGAAGATTGACTCCGGCCTATATGGTTTTCCAGGCTGAAACCACCTCGTGAATACAGTTACAAGGATCATCATTGGTTTGTACTATAGATCTCTAGCGAATCAACATGTTCTTACCCTCCTTGACGCCTGACAGGTATTCAGGTCTTGTTCGCCGGGATCGACCTGCCCAAAGCGTATTTGAAGAAGGAATGGAAATCACTGGCAACGCTTCTCGGACCAGCCATGCTTTCAGGCTGGTTCGTCAGCGGCTTGCTGATTTGGGGCTTGATTCCTGGGTTGACCTACGTTAGTCTTCCTGTCACGGTCAACTCGTCCTACATCATCTCGAACTGATTTAGAGGAACCGTCGTTAGTTGGAATCCCTGGTCATCGCTTCTTGCGTTACTCCGACCGACCCGGTCTTGGCCAACGCTATCTGCAAAGGTAGATTCGCAGAGGAGCATGTACCGCCTAACGTCAGGAATCTGATCAGTAAGCGGAGGCGTCCGATTAAGAAGATTTTCTGTTAGACGAACGAGTGCTCATACAGAGTCGGAAACGTATAGTCGCCGAGTCTGGTGCAAGTGAGTTTCTGATCGACATCTGCGAAAACGACGATGCTGACGTCGGTTACCCGTAGACGATGGCTTGGGCTATCCTTTCCTCTTCATAGGACTGTTTCTCATAAGAAGGCACACAGAGGGCTTTCCCGATAGTCTTGGCTGGGCGATAGGTCACTGGTACGTATATCCGGCCGGGTGCTGATCGGCAGAGAGAATGTTGACGTATTGCCTGTAACAGGATTTACGAAACACTCATCTACCAAGTCTTGCTCGCCGTAGTCATCGGCAGTGTCTTGGGATAGTGAGCAAATCTTGATGCCAACTTTGTCGCTTGGGTTCGCGATTGCTGACACACGTTGTCATGCAGCGTTTTCCGGAAAGCTCTGCGATGGGCAGAACGGAAGCAGCTTGTCGATCACGATTCCTTCCTGGCGTTCGGAATGGCGGCGGCGTTCTTTACGCTTGGTGTCTGTGGCCTTCTCGGGACCGACGATATCTTAGGTGAGTGTCTCTCTATGCTGCCTCCTTCCCTTAATCTGGAGAACGCCTCGGCTGACACCCTTTTCTGGAATCCAGCCTGTTTCATCCTTGGTAACAGCTTCAGCTGGGATGATTGGTCAGTCCCTTGGATCGGACCGCAGAGGCAGAACTGCATTGGAACGTGCTGACTGTTTCTACTCTAGGTTCCGTGTCGAGACGGAAGAACACGCCGTCCAAGATGTTATCGATCTCCTGCTCAACTCGTCGGTGTTCATCTACATGCAAGTCTCCTTGGGCAAAGATATTCATCGTTGCTTGGCTGACAGCGATTTTTTCTATCACAGTGGAACGATCTTGCCATGGTCACAGTTTGATAAATATTTTGGCATCTATACCTGGCGCTTAATCCTGTTGGGCATCGCGATCATAGCCCTTCGGCGCCCACCCTGGGTGACTGCACTGACCCGCCTGATGCCCGCCTTGAAGGGTTATGGTGAGGGCGCTTTCACGGGGTTCTTCGGATGCATCGGCGTGTCGGCCGTCTTTTACATTCAAGTGGCGCTCGAAAACATACCGGAAGAGCGAACTCAACTACGGGCCGTTATCGAACCGGTGGTCTTGTTCCTCGTCCTGACCTCGGTTCTCATTCATGGCATCACCATCCCGCTCGGCAAGGGCTTCCACCATACCTTGACGATCACAAAGACCCGCTCGACCTCGTCAGGAGCCGTCCTCAGGCTACCACAAGCACCCATGGAGCTGCCTACGAACCCTCAGGGCGAAGATACAGGGATCTTGGCAAGTGGACGGTCCACGGGGACGAAACTTACCGACCGATCCCGTACCAATACCGTGGATTTGACTTTGACGTTCCAGGAACCGGTCCTCGATCGAGGGGCAGTTCTTCGATCGAATGTGTAACGAGACTGTTCGTAGCAGGTAGTGTGATGTATTCATCGATTTTGCGCTATATCATTTCTCGCGGAACAGTTCTTGTGTGTTCGACCGGCGCCTTGGCCTTGTTTGCAGTCTGCCACCTGGCCGCATTACGCACTGACATCCGCCCCTTCCCTGGTCAGATATTCAGTGCGCGAGCATGCTGGGTCTGAGCATACGCAAAGAGCCAAGATGCTAACTGCCTCCGGGTTCTAGGTTGGGAAAGACCACCAGGTTTCTACCAGTCTTCCCTAGGCCTGCGATAAAGACATCGACGGCTGCAGTTTGCTTTCTCCTTCGACGATATCCGTGACACTCTGCAAGGCTCGGCGACTGTGGCTTATCAGAATTTCACCGTAGTGACGTGTCAAATATCTATTTATTATTAATTCGTAATCAAGACATTTGGACATAGGCAGCCAGCAGCTAGAACGCACCTCGACCCTGTTCACTTACTGTGTTCAAGTTCTGACGTATCGAGACATACCTCTTTTCGAACACCGACCAGCCTTTCGATTCTGCACGAAGCGGTGCCTCGAAATGGAAGGCGACAAGGGCTCAGCCACGCCCGCTCGACTGCTTTACGAGCAGGCCGAACAGCTGTCCAGTCCTCCGGGTTTGAAGGTCGATTACGGCTGGTTGGTGGACCGGACTGTCAAGCAGCAGTATGAGGATCTGAGACAGCTTTTCGCTCGGTAAGCCATGCGTCATGCATCTCTACGTGCATCATCCGAGAGTAAAAGCTACAGTTCATGAGACATCGCAATCGTGTCTGCACTCGTGCTTGCGATTTGCTTCGTATAGCTTGAAATCTGGCAACATCCCTGAACAGGACCGGTCGAGACATGTGATCCACTATGTCACTCATGCCCGAGCAGCATTGATCAAGCTGTTGGTCATGTTGAAGTGGAAACAAGTCGACGTAGACAAGGTGCTCCCAGACGGGGGGAAAGTGGGAAAGCTCAGTCTGGCTACCGTAAGCTTTAGATTTCAATCATGAATCACTTCTTGCTTGACCAGAAGACGTCGCGGCGTGAAGCTCTCCGAATCCTTTCTGAGCTGATATTGCTGAACAATCAGGGTCTAGACGAATGGCAAGACAGTCAGAATGAACATAATCGTCAAGTCCGTCTACTGCTCGACTTTTTCGCCGAGCATTTAAAGACATTCCAGTCAGTTGCTGTTATCAGGTTATGCCACGGCTTGGACTCCAACTAAACGAGTACTGGCAAATTTTCTCTTCGCCGACAGGCTACAGACCCCTGATGTGAACACCGCCCTCGACCTGCTTGTCAATGGGGATTTCAAGTCTGGGCCTCAATACCTTGACGCAAGTGGGAGCCCTGAGTCTATACACGAGTATCGCAGTACTAACCCTATGACGCTGGAAGACAGTCCACCTACGTGCCCCCGAAACCACTCACAGCGCAAGGTCGCAGTGATACGCTCCAGGAGATGAACGAGCTGATAGCGTATCGGCTTCAGGTCGAGGAGGACTTGCCCTCACGGTTACAGGTGGTTGCTATTCGTGAGTCATGGCCCGCCACTCTTCTCGCTCGGTTGGGCGCCTAGTTCTGCTTCAGCTGATCACTCTCCTTGCTTGTCGGACAGGTGACGGCAAGCTGTACTTGAGAGCGGACAGACTTTTCGAATGCGCCGTGACATTAGGGATAGTCGATCCGCGCAAACAGTGGGTCATGTCAGATCTTCGTTTCCTGTATGTCGCCAAACAAGATCTCAAGGGTAAAAACGGTGAGTCAAGTGTGGGTCAAGTGAGGAGGAATTGTCACCCCTTGCTGACCTCTGCTTTATGACGCCCATCAGCGCATCCGGCCGAGATCCCTCAAGAACTCAAGCTTCATTTGTGTGAGATGATCGACACCCAAGTACTCGGAAGTCTATATGAAGGCCGGATCGCGATGGAAGCTAGTCTGGGGCAGGACGAGTTGCTACCACGCTGCAAAACGTTTCACAAGTTGTTTGATGTCCTTCGTAAGTCTGCTATAGGCTCGAAGGAGCATTATCGTTTTACACGTCGCTTATCTGGAATAACTCTCGTTCCTGTAGAGTTACTCTCCCTATCACATCAGCTCGAGACGCTATTCCAGCAAGCCAAAGAGCTGGAAGCGTCCGAGTGGGCCGGAAATCTTCGGGTCAAGATGTCCCCAGACCGCAAAAGCTTTGCGATGACTTACTGGTCGTGAGTCGCGAACGAGCCGATTTTAATCTTGCCTGCAGAGCGGCTGATTCGCCCTTGCTGATCAGGAAACCGACGCTGCAATCAACGAATCTTTCCGGTCGATCGTCGCAAAGCCATGGACCGTTATATGGGGGCGAAATTGTCATCAGGATAGCTCGGATCGCTTCGCAGGATGATGACGTCTTGTACGGCGCTGCGCCTGATGTTCAACCGGCCATATTTGCGCTCGAGGTCGATTGGCACCCGGAAGCAGGGTGGTTAGGTGTCAATCCGGGTACGAAACCCGTGGTCGACGAGGATGTGTTTGGAGTCGTGAGGATCGGTACCGCCCTGATGATGTGGGCTCGAATCGAGCTGATCCTGGCATCGGATCTCAACCCGCACGTTCTAGGACCCGGACGACCTCGACGTCGAAGCCATCTTGCTGGATATCGTTACTTTCCACGCCGAACAGGTCACAAACGGGCTCAAAACGTTCATGGACGAAAGGCTGGTATCAGCAGGAATGTTCCAGGCAGATGATGTCTCAGTAGTAGTCACTGGTACGTCATCAACATTCCAATTCTGCCATGGCTCGACCTGCTAATCACCACGATTAACGATAGAGCTCGGATCAAACGTGGTCCTGCGGATCTACGACGAACGCTGGCTGAAGCTGCAGATCAATACCGTTACCGGACAGTTGCACATCGGGGAGGCCGACGCGACCATGGCGTCGAGTGTCGAATTGCGACTTGCTACGAGTTCCCGGTTGGCTAACATCCATACGGACAAACTGTTGGACGTTCTTGTCAATACGAGAACGATGGTGAGTTGCATGATATCAACGGCTGACCGAGCTGGAAGCTAATCAGAAGGAAATTCCGGTTTACAGCTTGCTCGCGATGCTTTGGAAGAAAAGCTACGCTGCCTCGAACTGCATCCTTATCGAGATCTCGGCGTATCAACGCAGGGTAAGTTCAAACCAGATGGTATAATGTCATGCTGGCGGACGGTTTGCCAACCAGGCTCTCTCTTCCTAGAACTCGATGCCCATAATCTGGCTTCTACCGGTCCCGGGCAACCGATGAAGCCGGTCCTGCACGCAGCGTTGCCAGCGGATCCGAGCAAATCGGTCTTGCTTGCACTGCATGCCAACTCGTTGACACTGGCGATAGTCCACTTTGCCTTCAACAAGGGCACGAACGGCGTATCTATAGCTGGAGCACCTGGCGCCGAGAGACGCACGATAGCAGATATGGAATGGCTCAATGTGGCAGATCTGCCGCTGGCACAACAGGTCGGTCGTCGGTGTCGAGCCAAGACCATCATGATCTATGACCGTTTGAGTCGGAGTCAGCTGCGGGCTCTCAGGTGAGTCGGCCGGGGTCCGTCCAACGAATGCTCTTGTGGGCTCATCCGAGTCAATCTAAAATCTCGGCGAGGCACAGCTTTGAATTGTCGCTCGATGATCTCCAGAGGATCTTTGCCTTTTGCAAGTGAGTCGCGCCTGCATTCGCAAGCCCTTGAAAAAGATCCAAGGACTGACTGTCGGGGCCTCGACCAGTGCTGTCGTTACGACACGACTCGTCGCTGCTCAATTCACCGGGAGGGGAATGCCACCCATTCCCGACGCTGAGGCTGTGCCTCTCAAGATGCTTGCTAGTGGGCTAGGTCTACCACGCGGTACCAAGAGGAAACTCGCCATTTCCGCGAGGTACATGTTTCCGGATCGAGACGTTCAAGGGATGATCAGCGACGTAATCGACATTTCGATAGAGCGTGGACATGGCGGTACCGTGCGGCCGAGCAAGGTGCGCGTAGTGTCGAAGAACGACTGTCCCCTGTGTCGCGGCCGCAGTGATACTGATGACTGACACGTTTTCTGCCCTCCCTCGTCCTGGAGGACCTGCAGATCACCGCTCGTCTGGCACTGCGACCCAAAGCAGTCCGGGTTGCCAGCACGTCCGACCGAGCGTCGACGACCAAAACTCACGAGGCGACCGGTAACTCCAGATGGATCGTCCGGCTCGACACGCGCCCGGCGACGGCGAGCGTGTCGGTGGAGACGAACACCTCGCGAGACTATGTCGAAGGTCTGTTTGACGAGTTTGCAAGGGTAGGCATGTTATTGCGGCTATTGGCAGAGGGTGAGTCGGTCAGGTCCGGCTGGGGTGTCATGTTACTGGGTTGGCTGATAGCGCGCTGGTTCGTACCACAGCCAATCGTGCGACAGAGACGAGTGGCGCCACTGTCGATTCTGGAGGTTTGACGATATTGCGATATGATCTCGCCGGAGTATGGCTAGAGTATCGTCAGGTGAGGTCGAGTTGGGCATCGAGACGACTTGAACGATCGCTGACTTCCGTCTCGGCGGTGGGATCTTGCTTTGATTTCCCCAGGGCCAATCTATCCTGCTAGCGACGCCTCGCCATGTGCAGCAGCAGGTCTACACGATAGAGCGACTCGACATCGACCTGAACGACTCGCTTCGAGAAACGGTCCGCGACTTGCTGCAGACGGTGCTCGAAGAACAGCTTGGAGATGGGTTGGGGTTGGGCGGGTTTTTCCAGGTGAGTTCGGGGTCGACTTGAAGCGTGTGTGCAATAAGGAAAGAATGGCCCGGCTGATACGACCGTGACGACGTGCAGTACGCCAAACTCGTCTCGCCTTGCCTCGAAGCCCTGTTACAGGCAGGCGAGGCGATGTCGGCCGAGCTCGTCGTGTGTACGAAGCGTCGGTGGGTGCTGCTCTGGCGTCGAGGTGACACGAGGTGGGTTCAGTAGATCGGCCAACGAATTGGCGGGCGCTGCAGTACTTGCTGACCCGGCGGAAATTTCGACACAGACACGGCGTCGCCATCTCGTTCATCGTGCCGGGCGAGTTCAGAGAGTGGTCAGGCGGATACCTCGTCTCTGACGCCTTCAGTAAGGAGGGCGTCGGCTTGGGTCACGACGTGGGGCCGACTCCGGCGTGGCAAGAGGTCGTGCGTCGATGCAATCGCGCGGATGACCGTGGAGATGAGGGCAAGTATGGGATCGAGTTGGATCAGGGGCGGGACCTGGCGATCGAGGTCGGGACCGGGGAGGTGGTGGTATTTGGGCGGTTGTTGAAGGAGATGGGGAGTATTTGACGGAGGCGCAACTGCCAATTTGATGTTGGTTGACGTATGAGTATGACGATGGCCACATCAGTGGCGCTAGGTGATCCGTCAAAGTGAAACGCAAGCATCGCTGCCGGATTGTGTTCGCTGACGATGCAACTTGGCGAGCCGTACTCACCGGCAATGGGGTTTGGGTCTGTTGGATCGTATGGTGGCCAGCAAGACGGTAATGAGGCCTGTATGATGTACGCGGAGAGGTTTGCGCGGCTGTTTCACAGGAAGGCCGTAATATGACACCAGTCGTGCCAATAGAGATGGGATCCCTCCGGCGACCGAAGCGCAAGACGACTCCCG
The DNA here is from genome assembly GCF_021052385.1 of Filobasidium floriforme. Classification (NCBI taxonomy): domain Eukaryota; kingdom Fungi; phylum Basidiomycota; class Tremellomycetes; order Filobasidiales; family Filobasidiaceae; genus Filobasidium; species Filobasidium floriforme. The sequence goes on along the minus strand of NW_025763631.1, from coordinate 705,052 downwards.
TTTCATCTCGCTATCACGCATCTGGGTCACTTTCGAGGTTCGAGTCGCTTGGCACCGGTGGAACATTTGTTGAGCAGAAGCGACGGCGGATGGGCACCATCAATAGTAGACACACATCGTCCTAGCAACCACCAAGCCCAAAAATCTGCTGGTCTCGCTTGCTTTGCGCCTATCGACGCCTCTCTCGCCTATCAGATAGTGTCGCAAGTCACAGCCAAAGTCTCGAACCCTTTCCAGACAGGCGGCAGTCATCCAATCAGCATCACCCTAACTGATCGACATGGCTGAAGAGAGCCGGGAAGAACCTCGCAGGCGGATGGATAGCTTGGTAGCAGTGTTCAGACCTGAAAAGTCCCGGCAGCGAGGCAGTGTCGTCGAATCCCATGTTTGTCGTGATGACCGAAGAGCAGACCTACGGGACCCGATACGAATCTAATCGGTGCAAACCCCTCGCCTGATCCTATTAGCGGCGCCGATACAGCTCATCAGACTGTATTCGCTGTGGTGACATGTGTTGTCGAGGAATATCATGAACTCTGGATCACGGTAGATGAGTATCATACAGTATAAGGCAAGTCCTCGCCATGGCTCGAAGTATTTGCGCAGCGTGTCGTTTCGGATGAAGCGCTTTGCTGAAGACCAATGGACAGGCGCACAAGCGATCATGGTGCAGGAAGTCTTGGTGATTTGGAAAGGTGGTCGCTCATGTGGCCAAGTCATATAGGAGACCCACCTTGCAGAGGAGCATACCTGCTGGTGCGGTGAGCAGAGCGCGGGACAGAGACCGCCGTGTCCATTGCAGGAACAGGTGGAGTGTGGAAATGAAAGGCGCCGTAGGCGCCCCGCACGCGAAGCGTGCGGATTTTGGTCTGGGTGATCGACCGAGTGCTTGATACCACTCGGGAACGAGCTAAACATCAAGGTCCCGCTGGTCTAGGGGTTATGACCTCCCGTATCGACCGTATCGCTCCAAAGCGCCAAGCAGTGCGGATTTTGGTCTGGGTGATCGACCGAGTGCTTGATACCACTCGGGAACGAGCTAAACATCAAGGTCCCGCTGGTCTAGGGGTTATGACCTCCCGTATCGACCGTATCGCTCCAAAGCGCCAAGCAGTGCGGATTTTGGTCTGGGTGATCGACCGAGTGCTTGATACCACTCGGGAACGAGCTAAACATCAAGGTCCCGCTGGTCTAGGGGTTATGACCTCCCGTATCGACCGTATCGCTCCAAAGCGCCAAGCAGTGCGGATTTTGGTCTGGGTGATCGACCGAGTGCTTGATACCACTCGGGAACGAGCTAAACATCAAGGTCCCGCTGGTCTAGGGGTTATGACCTCCCGTATCGACCGTATCGCTCCAAAGCGCCAAGCAGTGCGGATTTTGGTCTGGGTGATCGACCGAGTGCTTGATACCACTCGGGAACGAGCTAAACATCAAGGTCCCGCTGGTCTAGGGGTTATGACCTCCCGTATCGACCGTATCGCTCCAAAGCGCCAAGCAGTGCGGATTTTGGTCTGGGTGATCGACCGAGTGCTTGATACCACTCGGGAACGAGCTAAACATCAAGGTCCCGCTGGTCTAGGGGTTATGACCTCCCGTATCGACCGTATCGCTCCAAAGCGCCAAGCAGTGCGGATTTTGGTCTGGGTGATCGACCGAGTGCTTGATACCACTCGGGAACGAGCTAAACATCAAGGTCCCGCTGGTCTAGGGGTTATGACCTCCCGTATCGACCGTATCGCTCCAAAGCGCCAAGCAGTGCGGATTTTGGTCTGGGTGATCGACCGAGTGCTTGATACCACTCGGGAACGAGCTAAACATCAAGGTCCCGCTGGTCTAGGGGTTATGACCTCCCGTATCGACCGTATCGCTCCAAAGCGCCAAGCAGTGCGGATTTTGGTCTGGGTGATCGACCGAGTGCTTGATACCACTCGGGAACGAGCTAAACATCAAGGTCCCGCTGGTCTAGGGGTTATGACCTCCCGTATCGACCGTATCGCTCCAAAGCGCCAAGCAGTGCGGATTTTGGTCTGGGTGATCGACCGAGTGCTTGATACCACTCGGGAACGAGCTAAACATCAAGGTCCCGCTGGTCTAGGGGTTATGACCTCCCGTATCGACCGTATCGCTCCAAAGCGCCAAGCAGTGCGGATTTTGGTCTGGGTGATCGACCGAGTGCTTGATACCACTCGGGAACGAGCTAAACATCAAGGTCCCGCTGGTCTAGGGGTTATGACCTCCCGTATCGACCGTATCGCTCCAAAGCGCCAAGCAGTGCGGATTTTGGTCTGGGTGATCGACCGAGTGCTTGATACCACTCGGGAACGAGCTAAACATCAAGGTCCCGCTGGTCTAGGGGTTATGACCTCCCGTATCGACCGTATCGCTCCAAAGCGCCAAGCAGTGCGGATTTTGGTCTGGGTGATCGACCGAGTGCTTGATACCACTCGGGAACGAGCTAAACATCAAGGTCCCGCTGGTCTAGGGGTTATGACCTCCCGTATCGACCGTATCGCTCCAAAGCGCCAAGCAGTGCGGATTTTGGTCTGGGTGATCGACCGAGTGCTTGATACCACTCGGGAACGAGCTAAACATCAAGGTCCCGCTGGTCTAGGGGTTATGACCTCCCGTATCGACCGTATCGCTCCAAAGCGCCAAGCAGTGCGGATTTTGGTCTGGGTGATCGACCGAGTGCTTGATACCACTCGGGAACGAGCTAAACATCAAGGTCCCGCTGGTCTAGGGGTTATGACCTCCCGTATCGACCGTATCGCTCCAAAGCGCCAAGCAGTGCGGATTTTGGTCTGGGTGATCGACCGAGTGCTTGATACCACTCGGGAACGAGCTAAACATCAAGGTCCCGCTGGTCTAGGGGTTATGACCTCCCGTATCGACCGTATCGCTCCAAAGCGCCAAGCAGTGCGGATTTTGGTCTGGGTGATCGACCGAGTGCTTGATACCACTCGGGAACGAGCTAAACATCAAGGTCCCGCTGGTCTAGGGGTTATGACCTCCCGTATCGACCGTATCGCTCCAAAGCGCCAAGCAGTGCGGATTTTGGTCTGGGTGATCGACCGAGTGCTTGATACCACTCGGGAACGAGCTAAACATCAAGGTCCCGCTGGTCTAGGGGTTATGACCTCCCGTATCGACCGTATCGCTCCAAAGCGCCAAGCAGTGCGGATTTTGGTCTGGGTGATCGACCGAGTGCTTGATACCACTCGGGAACGAGCTAAACATCAAGGTCCCGCTGGTCTAGGGGTTATGACCTCCCGTATCGACCGTATCGCTCCAAAGCGCCAAGCAGTGCGGATTTTGGTCTGGGTGATCGACCGAGTGCTTGATACCACTCGGGAACGAGCTAAACATCAAGGTCCCGCTGGTCTAGGGGTTATGACCTCCCGTATCGACCGTATCGCTCCAAAGCGCCAAGCAGTGCGGATTTTGGTCTGGGTGATCGACCGAGTGCTTGATACCACTCGGGAACGAGCTAAACATCAAGGTCCCGCTGGTCTAGGGGTTATGACCTCCCGTATCGACCGTATCGCTCCAAAGCGCCAAGCAGTGCGGATTTTGGTCTGGGTGATCGACCGAGTGCTTGATACCACTCGGGAACGAGCTAAACATCAAGGTCCCGCTGGTCTAGTATAAGGCCTGGCAGCCGACCTGCCGGGTCTTGAGGTAATAAGGTCGCGGGACTGGGGAAAGGTAACGGTAGGCATAGTAATGTAATAACGGATGTCTAACTACTACAAGGTACTAGTTAGACGTCTACGAGAACATCTCCTAAAAGGTCTCCGAGAGGGTCTCCGAGAGGGTCTCCGAACGAGACCCCGAGGCGACGCGCACCGTAGGTCGCGCGTCACGTGACGCCTATAATAGGATCCCCCTCCTAGATGCGAGCTCCGAGCGCATCAAGCATCGCCGTACTCTTGGCGGCCCGGTACCGGCAACTCAGGGTGTCGCTTATGGAATTCCAGCACCAGCGTGTCGTTGTGGTGGAAATCCGAGGGGCTAACCCACTCGTTGTGCTCGTCCCCGTACCCCTTGAAGCGCACGTAGTACTGGGTCCTACGCCCGGCGCGCGTTGAACGCAACTCCTTGGAGTGTACGATTTCCGATACCACCCACCCCAAATCCCCAGTGTCCAGCACCTCTGGCTCAGGGGGTGGGTCCACTGCTCTCCCAGGAAGCTCGTTCGGCTTGTACGGGATGAGCAGCGAGACATGAAACACCGGGTGGATTCTACGCATCCCCGGTGTCAATTCCAAACGTCGCGCCATGCGACCTTCTCCTACGACCTCCGTGATCTTGAACGGGCCGTAGGTCTTCCACTCCAACTTCTTGTTCGGCCTCACGGTATTGACGTGAGCCGACGACAACATCACCATGTCGCCAACATTGTACCCCTCATCCGGTACCGCCGTACGCTTCCGATTCGCGTACTTCGCCATATCCTCCCTGGCCTGTCTCAGCGCGACATTAACAGACTCCCAGATGTTGTTCATCCGCTCTCTGTACTCCTGTATCGACTCCACAGCCGAATCCTTGGCGATAGGCATGGGGAGTTCGACGGCGTGCTCCCGCCCTTCCGATGCCATGAACGGCGACATACCGATCGCCGAGTGTTTCGAGTTGTTGTAGGCGAACTCCGCCATGGGCAACAAATCGGTCCAGTCGTCCTGCTGGTAATTGACGTACGTCCGCAAGTACTGTTCGAGCGTCGAGTTACTGCGCTCCGTCTGACCATCCGTCTGGGGGTGGAAGGCGGTCGAATAACTAGGCTCGACACCGGACAACTCACAGAACTCCCTCCAGAACCTCGATGTGAACAGCGTTCCCCTGTCCGAGATGATCTGCCGGGGAAACCCATGCAATCGTACCCACTCCTGCAGGAACATCTGTGCCAACACCTTGGCGTCGTTGTCCTTCCGACAAGGCACGAAATGTGCCCGCTTGCTGAAGCGGTCGACGATCACCAGGATCGCGTTCGAACCCCTCGACTCCGGTAGGTCCGTGATATGGTCCCATGTGATCGACTGGTAGGGTTCCGTCTCCGCCTTCAGGGGAGCCAGCTCCCCGACTGGCTTGGCCCTTGGCCTCCGATTCCTCTGGCACTTGTCGCAGCTAGCCACATACTGGCTAATCCACGCCTTCATACCCGGCCAGTAGAAATCTCTATTCACCAGGTCCTCCGTCTTGTCCCGCCCGTAGTGTCCGGCGGTTTTCCCATCATGGAGCCTCTTCAAGAGCTCCGTCTTCAAGCTTCCCGCATCGGGAACATACACCAGCCCGTCGTACATGAGCGCGCCTCCCGGGCTCAGACTGTACCGACTATTCGTCAAGGTTCCCTCCTTGACGCCTTTGATCAGGTCTCTCGCGACCGGATCTTCTTGTCCCGCAGGGATCAACGCTTTCAAAAACCAATCCCCTATGACGGGGATCGTTCCGCACAACCTCAACGGGGGTTGTACCGTCGCTGCGCTGACCACCAACGCGTCTGCATTAACGGGGCGCAGCAGGGTCTCTGCCTGCTTGGGCTCCGTCTCCTCCATCAACTCCTCTCTCCTGCTGAGCGCGTCAGCCTTCCCGTTCTCTGTCCCCGGCTTGTACTCCAACGTGTACGAGATTTGGTTCAGCAGTTGAGACCATCTCGCTTGTCGGTGGGACAACATCTTGTCCTTCTTGAAGTACTCCAGGTTCTTGTGATCCGTAAGGATCCTCACCGGGAACTTCCCGTCTAGGTAATGCCGCCATATCTGGCAGCAGTACACGATGGCGAGCAGCTCGCGATCGTGTACATCGTAGTTTCGTTGAGCCGGCGTAAGGCTCTTCGACATGAACGCCACGGGATGTAGTTTCCCGTCGTCCCCTACCTGCGACATCACCGCTCCCATCGCACCTGATGATGCGTCCGTCTCCAGTACCACCTGGCGCTCCTCGTCGTAGTGAGCGAGGATGGGCGCCTCGGTGAACGCCTTCTTCAACTCCTTGAAGGCAGCATCCGCTGACTCCGGCCAGTGGTACTTCACCCCTTTCTTTGTCAAGGCCGTCATGCCTTGAATCTTCTTGGAGTAGTTCTGTATGAACCGGCGATAGTAATTCGCGAACCCCAAGAACGACTGCAGGCCTCGAATATTTCGAGGCGCCGCCCACTCCAACACCGACTTCACCTTCGACGGGTTCATGCTGACCCCCGTAGGGGCAATATCATACCCCAAGAACTCCGTCGCCGTCGTGTCAAACTCACACTTCTCCGCCTTTGCGTACAGGCCATTCGCCTGTAGCCTCCTCAGCACTTCCCGTACGTGCTCGTCGTGTGTCTCCTGATCGGCGGAGTAAATCAATATGTCGTCTAAATAGACGACCACACACACGTCTAACATGTCCTGGAAGACCTGATTCATCCAGCGCTGGAACGTCGCCGGCGCGTTTGTCAAACCGAATGGCATGACGAGACATTCGAACAGACCATAGCGTGTCGTGAACGCGGTCTTCCAAACATCCTCCTCTTTGACCCTCAGGAGGTTGTACGCTCCCCTCAGGTCCATCTTCGTATATACCTTCGATCCCCGTAGGCGATCTAAGGTCTCCGAGATAAGCGGCAGGGGGGTCCTGTCCTTCTCGGTAATTTCGTTGAGGCGGCGGTAATCAATACACAGCCTCAATTCACCCCCTTTCTTCGGTACGAACAGTACCGGACTCGAACACGAGGATTTCGAGGGTCGAATAAACCCTTTCGCCTGGTTCTCCGCCAACCACGCCTTGAGAGCGTCCGTCTCCTTCTGCGAGTGGTTGTACAACTTCCCATACGTGGGAGTTGTCCCAGGCTTCAGCTCGATCGCATGATCGATCGAGCGCTTCGGCGGCAGCGAGTCTGCCTTCGTCTTGGAGAACGCTCCGAGGTACTCATGGTACTTCTTCGGCACAACGTCTCGCAACTTCTCCATGTACTCGGGAGGATCGAGTTCGTTTTGAATCGAGTCGGTGGGCTTGACGTCCCAGTCCCACAGGTCCGGCCTGCGGGCCCGCTCCTCATCCTCCCTCGTCATCTTGTCACGGGGAGGCTAGAATACGTCGACGCGGGAGTTGTTGGGCGGTTCGGGGCGTTTTGGTACTATAGCGGCCGTTTCGTTGTGACTTAGTCCACGATACAGAAGGTAACGGTATGATGAACTTCGATATCGTCGCTTAGAACCCAATTCGGTTCTAAGCTCCTCATTCTACTCTACAATAGATCGCCCTCCTCTAAACTACGTTGCGGCGGTGTGTTCGACCGGTCGAGAGCGCGTCTTGGGCTTAATCGGGCGGAAAGGCCAAATAAAGGCGCGTTCCGTAGCGCGTCGGGATAAGTCCGAGGTTATGCTGAGCCGACGTTCCGGTTCCGATCTTCACTCGGTGACATTACATCCCCCTTTCCGAAAGAAGGTCGTCCTCGACCTTCTATAAGGTACCCTTCCGCCGATCCCTGTCCCCTACGCCTCTCGCGCGCCTACGTCATCGCGCTTCGCGACTTTAGCGCGTCAAACTCTATTCTTGTCGATATCGTTCTTGTATTGTCTCGATACTATGATCGTCGTATATCGTTTGGCTCGTCGTACTTTGATGCTATTGTTCGCCGTAAGTTCCCGTTTGTATGTAGTAAAAGCGCAGCTGCGCTTATGCGTTTGTATCCGCGATTGTCGAGAAGCAAACAGTATATAGTCTCGACCGTTTGTTCTTGTCGATTCTTGATTTCCCCCTTCGACAACTACTACCAATACTCTTTCATACCAAATCGCCCTCCACATCTTGAATATGTCCTCTAACGCCAAGCCCGCCGCCCCCGTCGTCGAGACTTCCGCCACCGGCGTGAAGTCGATCAAGTTCCGAGGTCAGTCTTTCGCCGTCGGTCAGAGGGGGGTCGGGAGCGATCTGGGCGATGCCGCCGACGCCAAGAAGGGTTTCGTACGTATCCGTCTCTTATCTCGGCGTTCTCAGACTTTTCCGCCTCTAACCGTCTCCGTTCCGTAGCTCGTCCGCCTCAAAGAGGCCCTCGCCCGGTGGGAGAAGACCATGGTCCCCGCCAAAGGCTGTACGAGCTGCCGGGCGTGGCGGGACGATCCCGCCGAAACGATGGTCTTCGCCGAGTGCCGAGCGAAGAGGAAGGCCAACGGTGGCTTTCAGTCCTGCCTCGAGTGCAACGCTCGGGGTTCTTCGAAGTGTTCGTTCGTGAAGGTTCGCCGGGATAGCCCGGAAAAGATGAAAGCGGTGATGGTGAGCTTCTTTTGGTCTCCGGTCCTCGACTATTCCGTACTAATCCTGGCTTTTCCGTCCTTTGTTTCGCAGGTCGAAGTCGCTTCGGCCTTGAAGTCCCAGGCCGCCGCCGCCGCCACCAAGGCCCAGAGGTTGGAGTTCCTCCGCCTCCAGCGGAAGCTCCGCCGTTCCGCCGGCCTCTCCGCCGCCGACTCGGACGCCGACTCGTCCATGGGCGAGGAAACGTCCGAGTCCGAATAGACTCGTCTTCTTTTTTCTTGTTTTTGTTCTTTTTATGTTTTTTATTCGTTGTAAATCTTTTCCGATCTTGTACTCTTTTGGGCTTTTCGGCCGGGCATACTCCCGGCGATATAAATACTATACCTCGCTGTCTCTTCTCGCTCTCCTCTCGTATGCTACCTCCACTACTCTCCTCTCACGCTACCTGCACCGTCCCCTACTTCCGCATCTCAGTCCGTTGCATATCTTCCCAGTTCACGGCGGAAACAGGCCTTTCCGCCCGTTTTGGTGCACCCGGGTTTAAGATATGGAAGTCTTCGATCAACTCCTCCGCCTCAATGTCCTCCTCTCGTACCCATTCCACTGCATCGGGTCCTGTGTACCCCCGCCATTGTACCTTGTATTCGATTCCCTTCCCCTTGCGTTGTCGAGAGTCAAGAACCCTCTCCAGCTCGAACTCTTGTCCGTCGTCTGGTATCTCCTCGGTACTGTCGGGAGCTTTTCGGTACGTTTCCGCCGCCTCCCAGAAGGGTTCTAGTTGACAAACGTGAAATACATCGTGCCTTTTCCAACTCTTTGGTAGTTCGATGCGGTAGGCCAGATCTGCGACCTTCTCCTTGACTCGGTAGGGACCCAACCATCTCGCCGCCAATTTTTTGGTAGGGCGATACCTCTTCACCACTTCGCTGTCTAATAACACTCGATCGCCTACTTTTATCAACGGTTCCTGGCTTTTCCGCCCCTCGTCATACGACGCTGTCCGCTGATTAGCGACCGCTATCCAGTATTGAGTCTCCCTCCACATTTTGTCGAAGTCCTTGACCATAACTCTGGCCGTGGGCGATTCGGTACTGAAAAGTTCCCCTTCGACATCGAATCGAGGATGATAGCCATGATTCGCAAAGAACGGAGTTGTGCGAGTCGCCGAATGCACCGAGTTGTTGTACGTGAACTCAGCCATAGGTAATAAACCCACCCAATCGTCCTGATCCCATCCGCAATAAGTCCGCAAATAGCCTTCCAACGATTGGTTAACTCTTTCCGTTTGCCCGTCTGTCTGGGGGTGATACGGGGTGCTAACCCGTCTTTCCACTTTCATCAGTCGCCACATCTCCTTCAAGAAGGCGCTTACGAATAAGGAACCACGATCGGAAGTGATCGCATCTGGGAACCCTTTTTTCGAAAACACTACGGATAGTAGCGTTTCCGCCAATTCCCGCGCCGTCATTGTTCGTCGAGTCGGTATAAAGCGAGCTTCCTTGGTGAATCGGTCTACGATTACGAGAATGTTCTCGTACTCCCCACATCTCGGTAGCTGTTCCACGAAATCCATGGAGATTTCGCTCCAAGGCCTCTTCGCTACGACCAACTGCTTCAACTCGCCGTAAGGCTTGTGCTTCTTGCCCTTGTTCCGCTGGCATTCTGTGCAGGTTCTTACGTACTCTTTCACCGTTTCGTACTGATTCGGCCAGTAGTAATCCCTCTGCACTAATTCGAGCGTCTTGTCCCTGCCCGGATGACCAAAAGGCATCGCATCGTGCCGACTGCCGACGGTTTTGGACCAAAGCGCCCCGTATTGCGGGATTACCAATCTATCCTTCCACCACAAGTACCCTCCGCGAGTCCATTTGAAGGTGAGAGGTGCACCGACCTCCGATTCACCGAAAGGAATCAAAGCGAAAACCTTTTCTCTCATACCATTCGGTAACGTACCCAACTCGTAACCCGCGAGTACTTCCTCGCTCCAGCTGTTTCCTTCGCCTTCGTCCACTTCCTCAACGATAGCGGCCCGTCCTTCCACGAACAGCCTGTCTTCCAGCAAAACCGACTCGTTGTTCTTGGCTTCTATGGCCCTTTCCGCTTTGTTACGTCCAGGGTGGTAGTCGGGGCGCCTTGTCAGTGCGTCCGGTTTTGTACCTTTCCGCCCCGGTCGGTAGCGAAGATTGAAATTGAAATCGGCTAGCTCTTCCTGCCATCGTTTTTGCCTGTTGTTCAGCTCCCTCTTTTCACGGAAATATTCCAGATTTCGATGGTCGGTAATGACTTCCACAGGATATTGGTTCTCCAATAGGTTAGGTTTCCAGTGCCGAAAAGCTAACAGCACGGCCAATAACTCCTTGTCGTGGACGTTGTAATTCATCTCGGCCGGCTTCAGTCTCCTCGAGAAAAATCCAGTCGGACGTAAAATGGCTGAACCGTCCGCTTCAGGGAATCTCTGGCTCGCAACCGCGGCTACTGCGTACGCCGACGCGTCTGTTTCTATAGTAATCGGCAGCGATGGGTCAAATTGACGCAATACCGGTGCCTCTGTGAAGCTCGTGACGAGCTGTTTGAAAGCCAAATCCTCCTTCTCGGTCCATGCCCACGGTACCGTACTCCTCGTCAAAGTCGTCAAAGGTTGGGCCTTGCTTGCAAAATCCCGTATGAACCGTCGATAGAAGTTCGCAAAGCCTAAGAACTGTTGTATTTCTTTGACAGAACGAGGCGCCGGCCAACGTTTTACCGACTCCAACTTGCCTTTCTCCATTTCCACGACACCTTTTCGGACTATAAAGCCCAAAAACTCCACCGCATCCTTGAAGAACTCACACTTCGACGGCTTCAGGTAAAGTTTTGCCCGTCGTAGTCGATCAAAAACCTTGTTGATGGTAACGATATGTTCTTCTCTGGTCTTGCTGTACACTAAAATGTCGTCTATGTAGACGATAACTCCGTCGTCAATCAGGTCTTCGAAAGTCACATTCATGAACCGTTGAAAGCTGGCGCCTGCATTCGACATCCCTTCCCGCATGACTTTGGACTGAAACGCCCCATACCGTGTCAAAATAGTCGTCCATTTTTCATCCCCCGGGCGCATTCGTAGCAATTGGTACGAAGTGGGCATATCGAACTTGCTGAAAATCGTAGCCGTCCTAATCCGTTCAAGTAGAGTACTGATCCGGGGCAAGGGGTATATATCTTTCACCGTTTGCTTGTTCAATTCCCGGAAATCCGTCACCATCCGGAATTCCCCGTTTTTCTTTGGAACCAGAAACACAGGGCTTCCGAACCAGTGTTTCGACTCTTCGATATGACCTATCCGTTTGTTCTTGTCAATCCAGTCCTTCAGCCATTGATCTTGAGCATGCGAAAGTGGGTAGACTCGGGCCTTTCGTAACAATTCAGGGCTTTTAAGCTCGACCGCATGATCAAAATCCCTGTTTTCGGGTAATGACTCGTAACTGGCACGCTTGAATAAGTCCAGACTACCATGAAATTCCGACGGTACAAGGCTACGTAGCTCGCTCTCTTCGACCTCTTCCTCTTCCTCGTCGGGGTCTTCTGCCAGTTTCAGGGCATTAAAGACCGGATCTCCCTTTTCCAATCCATTGCCATCTACGAGCGTGCTCCGTCTTCCCTTCACTTCGATCCCTTCCGTCGTCAAACAGTCGTCTTGAATCTCGATAGACATGTCGCTAAAGTCGACAATGGCCCGGAAACGGACGTTAAAGTCCAAACCGAGGACTATTCCGCCCGTATCGAGGTCCATGATGGCCAGTTCGATCTCGATTGGTCCAAAATCCTTCTTTCGCAGCCGAATTTTGACAAAGTGCGTGATCGCGTCTGCTGCGATCGTTCCGTCAATCCTTCTCAGACGTTTCTTCTTCTCATAGGCAATCGGTACTAAACCCTCAAGTAAGGGGCAATGTCGGTCGATCGCGCTCTGAGAAGTCCCATCGTCCAGGAAGAACTTCCATTTCCCGGCGAAACCGTCCAATTCCGCCCTGAAGTAGCTCGTATGACTTCCCTCCATGTAAATCCGAAACCTTTTCCTAAGCGTGTCAGTCGTTTTCTTTTGTTCCACACGAGACGATTCCTGACCAATCGCCTCGCTCAATCTTTTTCCGAATCGCTCGAACAGTCCTCAACGTAGGCGGCTCGGGCTTTGACTTCCATAGCGTTGGCCCCCGTCGCCAGATTTTGGGCTTTTCCGCCTCTTTTCGGACACGCGCTAACGATATGTCCCTTTTCCCCACACGAGAAACAGTTCCCTTCTCGCATGTTTCTTTCCCTTTCTTCCGGTGACATGTAAGGTCGTCGAGGCACATAGGCCGTTTGAGGAATCGAAGCGGGGACCGCCACGGCGGTTCTGGGCGTAAAAGCCGACAAAGGTCCCGAACTGGGACGGTAACGGGATCTAGCGATTTGAGCTTCCGTGATGCGTTGACGGTTCTCGATACGAACGACCCATTGCCTCCATTTGTCGAAGTTCTCCGGGGCGTCTAGGTCGTTTTTGAGTCTGATCAGTAGGGAATGTTCCAAACCCCCTTCAGCGAGGCTGATCAAGGAATCGTCATCGTACCCGCTATACAGGGCCTGTAGGGCGAAACGGGCCAAATACTCTTGAGCGGTACTAGTCTGCTTCATTTCCTGAAGAACCCGCCTAGCGTTCTCCTTTTCGTCGTCCATCGGCCACTGATCTCTCATAGCCTTCTTGAATAGTTGATAATTCTGGAACATAAGGGGCTTATCACGGGCGCTTAAGTCCATATAAGGCGTAATCCACACCCCGGCGTCATCTCGGAACCGAGAAATAACGGCCAGTACCCTTTGAAACTCGGACCGATACGTATTCGGTTGCAAAGTTACGAACGTATCGCATTGTACGAGGAAAGAAGGCAGCTGCTTGCTTTTCCCGTGAAATGTGTTCGGTTCTGGGGCTCGGGGGTCCCTACCCGAGGCCTTTTCGTACGCTTTGGCCCTGTCCTGCATGACAGCGGCCCGAACGGAACTCGAAACTTCGTTCAGTCTGGCGTACGGGTCGACGCCCTCCCAGACGTCTTCGGGATCCATGTAATCTCCTTCGCTGTCGGACAAGGCGGTTCCGTACTTTTCCGCCTGGACCCGTGCCCGAACAGATCGGCGTTCGGACACTTTGCCCTCTTCTCCCGTCGTTCCTTTCCTTGTTGGCCTCTCCACCGCCCGTTCCCTCATCGCGTTCATCTCCAATTCCAACCTTTGGTTCTTCATTTTGAGGAGTTCGAGTTCCTCAAACAGCTTTTCCGTCAAACTCAGTTCTTGCTCTTCGTCATCCGGTTCCCTTGTTCCATCGAGTTGGTCATCTAACCCTTCTCGGTCGTTCTGTTCCTCGGCGTCCTCGCCGGCGTTCGTAATTTCTCCGGCGCTATTCTTCGCCGGACCTTGTTCGTCTTCGTCTTGTTCTTGTCTAGCGGAGTCATCCTCCTCTACCGTCTCGGGCGGAACCGTGGCTTTTCCGCTGCGGGGAAGCCTCGTTCTACCAAAGGGTTGGGCAGAAGTGGATCGCTGGGCAGACATTTTGAAGCGACGATATACTGTCACGGGGAGGCTAGAATACGTCGACGCGGGAGTTGTTGGGCGGTTCGGGGCGTTTTGGTACTATAGCGGCCGTTTCGTTGTGACTTAGTCCACGATACAGAAGGTAACGGTATGATGAACTTCGATATCGTCGCTTAGAACCCAATTCGGTTCTAAGCTCCTCATTCTACTCTACAATAGATCGCCCTCCTCTAAACTACGTTGCGGCGGTGTGTTCGACCGGTCAAGAGCGCGTCTTGGGCTTAATCGGGCGGAAAGGCCAAATAAAGGCGCGTTCCGTAGCGCGTCGGGATAAGTCCGAGGTTATGCTGAGCCGACGTTCCGGTTCCGATCTTCACTCGGTGACACATCTGCATTTGAGCCACCACGAGATTCTCCGTGATCGGCTCCTTCATTCTCGACAGCGGATCGATATTCCGCGTTTCTATCTCCACCTCGTCGGGGGAGCATACTACCTCTACCTTCTTGACGCATCCTTTCTTCAAACAGTCGTCCGCGAAGGTGACCGTATTCGTATCCCACTGGATGTGTGGGCTATGGTGTCGTAACCATGTAATCCCGAGGACCGCCGCGTACCCACACAAATCCGTCAAGAAGAACTCCGCCTTCTCTTGGTGCAATCCTGTCCGCACAATAGCATGTGCCTTCTGGGTGATCTGACCACCCACTATCTCTCTTCCGTCGATGACCGTAACGGTCCTAGGGTTCTCTAGGTCTATCACATCAAAGTTATGGATCCTCGCGAACGTCCGATCCATGAACATACCCGTGGCCCCCGAATCTACCATCATCACTGCCTGCACGGGAATCCCCTGCGGGTAGAACACTCCTACCAGAGTGAGGTGGCTCTCCGGACCACTAGGGTTACCGCTAGCACCAATGTGCAGCGGGATCCCATCACTACCCCTTTTCACGTTCCCAGCCGGGGTCCTTTGGTGATCCGTTATTCTATAAGGCCTGGCAGCCGACCTGCCGGGTCTTGAGGTAATAAGGTCGCGGGACTGGGGAAAGGTAACGGTAGGCATAGTAATGTAATAACGGATGTCTAACTACTACAAGGTACTAGTTAGACGTCTACGAGAACATCTCCTAAAAGGTCACCGAGAGGGTCTCCGAGAGGGTCTCCGAACGAGACCCCGAGGCGACGCGCACCGTAGGTCGCGCGTCACGTGACGCCTATAATATCTAGGGGTTATGACCTCCCGTATCGACCGTATCGCTCCAAAGCGCCAAGCAGTGCGGATTTTGGTCTGGGTGATCGACCGAGTGCTTGATACCACTCGGGAACGAGCTAAACATCAAGGTCCCGCTGGTCTAGGGGTTATGACCTCCCGTATCGACCGTATCGCTCCAAAGCGCCAAGCAGTGCGGATTTTGGTCTGGGTGATCGACCGAGTGCTTGATACCACTCGGGAACGAGCTAAACATCAAGGTCCCGCTGGTCTAGGGGTTATGACCTCCCGTATCGACCGTATCGCTCCAAAGCGCCAAGCAGTGCGGATTTTGGTCTGGGTGATCGACCGAGTGCTTGATACCACTCGGGAACGAGCTAAACATCAAGGTCCCGCTGGTCTAGGGGTTATGACCTCCCGTATCGACCGTATCGCTCCAAAGCGCCAAGCAGTGCGGATTTTGGTCTGGGTGATCGACCGAGTGCTTGATACCACTCGGGAACGAGCTAAACATCAAGGTCCCGCTGGTCTAGGGGTTATGACCTCCCGTATCGACCGTATCGCTCCAAAGCGCCAAGCAGTGCGGATTTTGGTCTGGGTGATCGACCGAGTGCTTGATACCACTCGGGAACGAGCTAAACATCAAGGTCCCGCTGGTCTAGGGGTTATGACCTCCCGTATCGACCGTATCGCTCCAAAGCGCCAAGCAGTGCGGATTTTGGTCTGGGTGATCGACCGAGTGCTTGATACCACTCGGGAACGAGCTAAACATCAAGGTCCCGCTGGTCTAGGGGTTATGACCTCCCGTATCGACCGTATCGCTCCAAAGCGCCAAGCAGTGCGGATTTTGGTCTGGGTGATCGACCGAGTGCTTGATACCACTCGGGAACGAGCTAAACATCAAGGTCCCGCTGGTCTAGGGGTTATGACCTCCCGTATCGACCGTATCGCTCCAAAGCGCCAAGCAGTGCGGATTTTGGTCTGGGTGATCGACCGAGTGCTTGATACCACTCGGGAACGAGCTAAACATCAAGGTCCCGCTGGTCTAGGGGTTATGACCTCCCGTATCGACCGTATCGCTCCAAAGCGCCAAGCAGTGCGGATTTTGGTCTGGGTGATCGACCGAGTGCTTGATACCACTCGGGAACGAGCTAAACATCAAGGTCCCGCTGGTCTAGTATAAGGCCTGGCAGCCGACCTGCCGGGTCTTGAGGTAATAAGGTCGCGGGACTGGGGAAAGGTAACGGTAGGCATAGTAATGTAATAACGGATGTCTAACTACTACAAGGTACTAGTTAGACGTCTACGAGAACATCTCCTAAAAGGTCTCCGAGAGGGTCTCCGAGAGGGTCTCCGAACGAGACCCCGAGGCGACGCGCACCGTAGGTCGCGCGTCACGTGACGCCTATAATAGGATCCCCCTCCTAGATGCGAGCTCCGAGCGCATCAAGCATCGCCGTACTCTTGGCGGCCCGGTACCGGCAACTCAGGGTGTCGCTTATGGAATTCCAGCACCAGCGTGTCGTTGTGGTGGAAATCCGAGGGGCTAACCCACTCGTTGTGCTCGTCCCCGTACCCCTCGAAGCGCACGTAGTACTGGGTCCTACGCCCGGCGCGCGTTGAACGCAACTCCTTGGAGTGTACGATTTCCGATACCACCCACCCCAAATCCCCAGTGTCCAGCACCTCTGGCTCAGGGGGTGGGTCCACTGCTCTCCCAGGAAGCTCGTTCGGCTTGTACGGGATGAGCAGCGAGACATGAAACACCGGGTGGATTCTACGCATCCCCGGTGTCAATTCCAAACGTCGCGCCATGCGACCTTCTCCTACGACCTCCGTGATCTTGAACGGGCCGTAGGTCTTCCACTCCAACTTCTTGTTCGGCCTCACGGTATTGACGTGAGCCGACGACAACATCACCATGTCGCCAACATTGTACCCCTCATCCGGTACCGCCGTACGCTTCCGATTCGCGTACTTCGCCATATCCTCCCTGGCCTGTCTCAGCGCGACATTAACAGACTCCCAGATGTTGTTCATCCGCTCTCTGTACTCCTGTATCGACTCCACAGCCGAATCCTTGGCGATAGGCATGGGGAGTTCGACGGCGTGCTCCCGCCCTTCCGATGCCATGAACGGCGACATACCGATCGCCGAGTGTTTCGAGTTGTTGTAGGCGAACTCCGCCATGGGCAACAAATCGGTCCAGTCGTCCTGCTGGTAATTGACGTACGTCCGCAAGTACTGTTCGAGCGTCGAGTTACTGCGCTCCGTCTGACCATCCGTCTGGGGGTGGAAGGCGGTCGAATAACTAGGCTCGACACCGGACAACTCACAGAACTCCCTCCAGAACCTCGATGTGAACAGCGTTCCCCTGTCCGAGATGATCTGCCGGGGAAACCCATGCAATCGTACCCACTCCTGCAGGAACATCTGTGCCAACACCTTGGCGTCGTTGTCCTTCCGACAAGGCACGAAATGTGCCCGCTTGCTGAAGCGGTCGACGATCACCAGGATCGCGTTCGAACCCCTCGACTCCGGTAGGTCCGTGATATGGTCCCATGTGATCGACTGGTAGGGTTCCGTCTCCGCCTTCAGGGGAGCCAGCTCCCCGACTGGCTTGGCCCTTGGCCTCCGATTCCTCTGGCACTTGTCGCAGCTAGCCACATACTGGCTAATCCACGCCTTCATACCCGGCCAGTAGAAATCTCTATTCACCAGGTCCTCCGTCTTGTCCCGCCCGTAGTGTCCGGCGGTTTTCCCATCATGGAGCCTCTTCAAGAGCTCCGTCTTCAAGCTTCCCGCATCGGGAACATACACCAGCCCGTCGTACATGAGCGCGCCTCCCGGGCTCAGACTGTACCGACTATTCGTCAAGGTTCCCTCCTTGACGCCTTTGATCAGGTCTCTCGCGACCGGATCTTCTTGTCCCGCAGGGATCAACGCTTTCAAAAACCAATCCCCTATGACGGGGATCGTTCCGCACAACCTCAACGGGGGTTGTACCGTCGCTGCGCTGACCACCAACGCGTCTGCATTAACGGGGCGCAGCAGGGTCTCTGCCTGCTTGGGCTCCGTCTCCTCCATCAACTCCTCTCTCCTGCTGAGCGCGTCAGCCTTCCCGTTCTCTGTCCCCGGCTTGTACTCCAACGTGTACGAGATTTGGTTCAGCAGTTGAGACCATCTCGCTTGTCGGTGGGACAACATCTTGTCCTTCTTGAAGTACTCCAGGTTCTTGTGATCCGTAAGGATCCTCACCGGGAACTTCCCGTCTAGGTAATGCCGCCATATCTGGCAGCAGTACACGATGGCGAGCAGCTCGCGATCGTGTACATCGTAGTTTCGTTGAGCCGGCGTAAGGCTCTTCGACATGAACGCCACGGGATGTAGTTTCCCGTCGTCCCCTACCTGCGACATCACCGCTCCCATCGCACCTGATGATGCGTCCGTCTCCAGTACCACCTGGCGCTCCTCGTCGTAGTGAGCGAGGATGGGCGCCTCGGTGAACGCCTTCTTCAACTCCTTGAAGGCAGCATCCGCTGACTCCGGCCAGTGGTACTTCACCCCTTTCTTTGTCAAGGCCGTCATGCCTTGAATCTTCTTGGAGTAGTTCTGTATGAACCGGCGATAGTAATTCGCGAACCCCAAGAACGACTGCAGGCCTCGAATATTTCGAGGCGCCGCCCACTCCAACACCGACTTCACCTTCGACGGGTTCATGCTGACCCCCGTAGGGGCAATATCATACCCCAAGAACTCCGTCGCCGTCGTGTCAAACTCACACTTCTCCGCCTTTGCGTACAGGCCATTCGCCTGTAGCCTCCTCAGCACTTCCCGTACGTGCTCGTCGTGTGTCTCCTGATCGGCGGAGTAAATCAATATGTCGTCTAAATAGACGACCACACACACGTCTAACATGTCCTGGAAGACCTGATTCATCCAGCGCTGGAACGTCGCCGGCGCGTTTGTCAAACCGAATGGCATGACGAGACATTCGAACAGACCATAGCGTGTCGTGAACGCGGTCTTCCAAACATCCTCCTCTTTGACCCTCAGGAGGTTGTACGCTCCCCTCAGGTCCATCTTCGTATATACCTTCGATCCCCGTAGGCGATCTAAGGTCTCCGAGATAAGCGGCAGGGGGGTCCTGTCCTTCTCGGTAATTTCGTTGAGGCGGCGGTAATCAATACACAGCCTCAATTCACCCCCTTTCTTCGGTACGAACAGTACCGGACTCGAACACGAGGATTTCGAGGGTCGAATAAACCCTTTCGCCTGGTTCTCCGCCAACCACGCCTTGAGAGCGTCCGTCTCCTTCTGCGAGTGGTTGTACAACTTCCCATACGTGGGAGTTGTCCCAGGCTTCAGCTCGATCGCATGATCGATCGAGCGCTTCGGCGGCAGCGAGTCTGCCTTCGTCTTGGAGAACGCTCCGAGGTACTCATGGTACTTCTTCGGCACAACGTCTCGCAACTTCTCCATGTACTCGGGAGGATCGAGTTCGTTTTGAATCGAGTCGGTGGGCTTGACGTCCCAGTCCCACAGGTCCGGCCTGCGGGCCCGCTCCTCATCCTCCCTCGTCATCTGCATTTGAGCCACCACGAGATTCTCCGTGATCGGCTCCTTCATTCTCGACAGCGGATCGATATTCCGCGTTTCTATCTCCACCTCGTCGGGGGAGCATACTACCTCTACCTTCTTGACGCATCCTTTCTTCAAACAGTCGTCCGCGAAGGTGACCGTATTCGTATCCCACTGGATGTGTGGGCTATGGTGTCGTAACCATGTAATCCCGAGGACCGCCGCGTACCCACACAAATCCGTCAAGAAGAACTCCGCCTTCTCTTGGTGCAATCCTGTCCGCACAATAGCATGTGCCTTCTGGGTGATCTGACCACCCACTATCTCTCTTCCGTCGATGACCGTAACGGTCCTAGGGTTCTCTAGGTCTATCACATCAAAGTTATGGATCCTCGCGAACGTCCGATCCATGAACATACCCGTGGCCCCCGAATCTACCATCATCACTGCCTGCACGGGAATCCCCTGCGGGTAGAACACTCCTACCAGAGTGAGGTGGCTCTCCGGACCACTAGGGTTACCGCTAGCACCAATGTGCAGCGGGATCCCATCACTACCCCTTTTCACGTTCCCAGCCGGGGTCCTTTGGTGATCCGTTATTCTATAAGGCCTGGCAGCCGACCTGCCGGGTCTTGAGGTAATAAGGTCGCGGGACTGGGGAAAGGTAACGGTAGGCATAGTAATGTAATAACGGATGTCTAACTACTACAAGGTACTAGTTAGACGTCTACGAGAACATCTCCTAAAAGGTCACCGAGAGGGTCTCCGAGAGGGTCTCCGAACGAGACCCCGAGGCGACGCGCACCGTAGGTCGCGCGTCACGTGACGCCTATAATATCTAGGGGTTATGACCTCCCGTATCGACCGTATCGCTCCAAAGCGCCAAGCAGTGCGGATTTTGGTCTGGGTGATCGACCGAGTGCTTGATACCACTCGGGAACGAGCTAAACATCAAGGTCCCGCTGGTCTAGGGGTTATGACCTCCCGTATCGACCGTATCGCTCCAAAGCGCCAAGCAGTGCGGATTTTGGTCTGGGTGATCGACCGAGTGCTTGATACCACTCGGGAACGAGCTAAACATCAAGGTCCCGCTGGTCTAGGGGTTATGACCTCCCGTATCGACCGTATCGCTCCAAAGCGCCAAGCAGTGCGGATTTTGGTCTGGGTGATCGACCGAGTGCTTGATACCACTCGGGAACGAGCTAAACATCAAGGTCCCGCTGGTCTAGGGGTTATGACCTCCCGTATCGACCGTATCGCTCCAAAGCGCCAAGCAGTGCGGATTTTGGTCTGGGTGATCGACCGAGTGCTTGATACCACTCGGGAACGAGCTAAACATCAAGGTCCCGCTGGTCTAGGGGTTATGACCTCCCGTATCGACCGTATCGCTCCAAAGCGCCAAGCAGTGCGGATTTTGGTCTGGGTGATCGACCGAGTGCTTGATACCACTCGGGAACGAGCTAAACATCAAGGTCCCGCTGGTCTAGGGGTTATGACCTCCCGTATCGACCGTATCGCTCCAAAGCGCCAAGCAGTGCGGATTTTGGTCTGGGTGATCGACCGAGTGCTTGATACCACTCGGGAACGAGCTAAACATCAAGGTCCCGCTGGTCTAGGGGTTATGACCTCCCGTATCGACCGTATCGCTCCAAAGTGCCAAGCAGTGCGGATTTTGGTCTGGGTGATCGACCGAGTGCTTGATACCACTCGGGAACGACCTAAACATCAAGGTCCCGCTGGTCTAGGGGTTATGACCTCCCGTATCGACCGTATCGCTCCAAAGTGCCAAGCAGTGCGGATTTTGGTCTGGGTGATCGACCGAGTGCTCGATACCACTCGGGAACGACCTAAACATCAAGGTCCCGCTGGTCTAGGGGTTATGACCTCCCGTATCGACCGTATCGCTCCAAAGTGCCAAGCAGTGCGGATTTTGGTCTGGGTGATCGATCGAGTGCTTGATACCACTCGGGAACGAGCTAAACATCAAGGTCCCGCTGGTCTAGGGGTTATGACCTCCCGTATCGACAGTATCACTCCAAAGTGCCAAGCAGTGACAGTATCGCTCCAAAGTGCCAAGCAGTGCGGATTTTGGTCTGGGTGATCGATCGAGTGCTTGATACCACTCGGGAACGAGCTAAACATCAAGGTCCCGCTGGTCTAGGGGTTATGACCTCCCGTATCGACAGTATCACTCCAAAGTGCCAAGCAGTGACAGTATCGCTCCAAAGTGCCAAGCAGTGCGGATTTTGGTCTGGGTGATCGATCGAGTGCTTGATACCACTCGGGAACGAGCTAAACATCAAGGTCCCGCTGGTCTAGGGGTTATGACCTCCCGTATCGACCGTATCGCTCCGTATCGCTCCAAAGCGCCAAGCAGTGCGGATTTTGGTCTGGGTGATCGATCGAGTGCTCGATACCACTTGGGAACGAGCTAAACATCAAGGTCCCGCTGGTCTAGGGGTTATGACCTCCCGTATCGATCGTATTGCTCCCAAGTGCCAAGCAGTGCGGATTTTGGTCCGGGCGATCGATCAAGTGCTCGATACCACTCGGGAACGACCTAAACATCAAAGTCCCGCTGGTCTAGGGGTTATGATCCTCCCTTAGGGTGTAACACCGCAATTGGGAGGGGTGCCCCGTTCGAGTCGGGGGTGGGACCTTCCTTTTTGCCTTGGAGCAAGCCAATCTTTTTGGATTTGCTGGTATCAGAAGCTCACACCGTTCGCCCTGTTCTTGTCAACCGCAACAGGGATGAAATATACAGCCCTTTGGCTGCAAAGACGCCATGAGCCTCAAGATTGAAGATGGGATCCTCAAACCGTCTCGAGCTGATCCGGACCAATATGCTATGGGAATCATATACCAGAGGCTGAGTATTCATGGCCAGGTGAACAGGTAGGCATACAAGCTGTCATGCAACATGATTTAGGGGCACATTTACATGCATCCAGGTGCGACCAAGAGCGTCCTAGCATGAAAAGTCCTGCCACCGGATGATTTCTCCTTTCGCTGTCATGCATGTCGCGTAACTTTCTCAGGGGTTACGATCAGCGACCTCTCACGTGATTCCAGCCGGTACAAGGTGAATCACCTTTCCTTATCGGAGCGCCGGATGCAGATTGATTAAAGGACCCCCGCGCGCGATCCCATCAACCGCGATCCCATCAACTGCATCAATATATCAATATATCTTGTATATCTTGTACGTATACGTATACATGCATCATATACCACATACATCGTCAATTCATCAATCACGGTGTACACATCATCGGTCTCATCTCCTCTGCATCCGATACAAGCCCAAACAATAGCCATGGACGACGATACCCTGTACGAAGACGCACCCGAATCATCCCGCGGAGGATCTTCCCGCCGAGGAAGAGGTAGCAGGGGCGGACGAGGAGGAAGGGGTAGAGGAACCTCAACCGGTACTCAGTTCAAAGGAGGAAGGACTACTGATGCTGCAGCACTCCTCCAAGCCATGGAGAATCCTCAGACTAGCCGTAAGAGAAGCCGAAAGGATCAAGAGGACGACGGCGGCGAGGACGACGACGAGGATGGTGGCCAGCCGGCAAAGAAAGTTCGAGAGGGAGACGAAAGCGACGAGGAGGATCCTGACGCGGGACTTACTGCCAAGGAGAAGAAAGAAAAGGCTGCCGAGAAGAAGAAACAGCAGAAGTTGGCGAAAAAGGCACTTGAGGTACCGTTCATCCTCCCCGCCGACTCCCCGACCTCGCTTCATTCGCCATTTTACCGCCGACAATTTCGAGGCTAACTTGAATACAATAGAAGGACAAGGACCCCGTATCCCTTGACATCCGCATGTCGGATGCCGCTCGGATCTTGTGGGGGTGTGCGGACGACGAGCTCAAAGGTCGGTATTTCGCTTCCTTTGATTGATTCCATCTCGTCGCTTCCTCGATGAGTTCAGTCTCGTCGCTTCCCTTTATTAGTCCTTAGTTCTCAGGCTGATCCACCTTTACATAGCGCCCTGGACCGCGAAGACGAAGGATAACTTGATGTTTGGTCTGAGGTATGCGAAAGAGGAGAGGGGGTTGGTGCTGTGGGAGAAGCAACTTTTGATTGGTGAGTGCCTCCCTGCCCTGTCTCTCGCGACACCTCTTGTTGACCTCTCCCATGAATGAAAGATAACGCTATTATCGAGATCATGAAGAGCGAGCGTCAGTTGGTCCTGGAGCTGATTGGGGATTATCCAGCAGAGGTACGCAATCCGTCGTATTCACATCACTTCATCTCTCCGGCATATTCACATCCACTCCATCTCTCCGGCATATTCACATCCACTCCATCTCTCCGGCGTATTCACATCCACTCCATCTCTCCGGCGTATTCACATCCACTCCATCTCTCCGGCGTATTCACATCCACTCCATCTCTCCGGCGTATTCACATCCACTCCATCTCTCCGGCGTATTCACATCCACTCCATCTAGATCCTTAAGCTCAAGAGCGATCAAATCAGGCTCAAAATTTTGGAACAGGAATGCAGAAAGCTAGAGTTGGAGCTGCGGCTTCGCGAGGGGCTTCGCGAGGGACTTCGCGAGGCTGGGCAGGCGGGAAACGTTGGTGGGGAGAAGCAGGCAGGAAACGTTGGTAGGGAGAGCGATGATAGGGAGAAGGATGATGGGGAGAGCGATGATGGGGAAAACGATGAACCGGTCGAATGGTCAGTCTTAGTCGCGGATCTGTTTGGGTTTGGGACTGATTCGGGTTGTTCAGAGACAGAATGCTTCATTCACTCAGCATTTCTACTCGACGATTTCCACTCCACTCAGCATTTCACTCAGCATTTCACTCGACGACTCTCAGCATTTCATCTGACGACAACGACAACATCACGGCACTTTCACTTAACGAGACACCATCACATACCTAGCGGACCATGCAACCCGCATGTATCCATACAAACTGTCTTTTCCGTACTTTAACATAGCAACCCGCATGTCTCCATACAAACTGTCTTTTCCGTACTTTAACATAAGAATAAGATTTCATATCAATGAGAAAGGATGCGCTACATGCATTACATGCCGTCTCGGGATCGCAAGACCTTTCCAAACATCTCCATTGTAGGCAGATCGGACCAGGACTCGGCATGTCGCATGACATCCTCGGTGACGGTCGAAGAGCCATGGTAACGGTAATCGTCGTCCGTGAGAAGCCGCTCCTGTTTCGTTCATGTCGGTGAAGGAGGAACGGTGATGTTTTCGTTTCGTCCGTAACATTAGAGAGTGGTGAGATTGGGCTAGAGCCAACTTGAATGCGGAACACAAACAGACTCACGTCATCTGCCGGAAGTTTGCTTCGAATCCAACGTTCGACGCTGAACCCATCATGATAACGGTCTTTACGAAAACCCTTTGTCAGAGTCTTGAACGGTTGGCGGGTTTTGTCCCTGAACGTACCTTTGTTCCACCCAAATTCTACTCGTTCCCTGGGGGTCGGAAACTGCAGCTCGTATTTGCAACGAAGGTAGCACTGATGGTCCGCAGGCATTTCGGGGCTCTCGGCGGCGACGTGTTTCGCGTACAAATGTTGCTCAGCTAGAGGCACAGACGGTAACCTGCCCCCTTTCCCATGTGTTTCATGGTTGCAAAGAGGGCAGTGGAGAGTCGCGGGATCATCTGATGTCGATTTGAGCCATCTATCGAAGCGTCCGGCGGGCGAGTGATAAGGGCCATGTGCTTGGTGTATCCATAGCTCCCGCGACGTGTAGAGTTCCACTTTGGCGCCTACTTCTCCGGCTTCTTCTTCGCACATCATCTACATCATTATTACGTCATTAGCTCATTGCTACTTGTATTTGGCGCAGAGTTCCGTACACCTCTCAGCGCAAACAACAGTACGTGTTGCCCTGGCGGTGTGAAACCCTGCGTCATATTCTAGTACTTTGTAGCCCGTGAGCTGTACTTACACAAGGTGATTTAGAGTGTGATTTGGTCTTTGCGGCATTTGCGGTCTTGATTACGTCTTTCAGCCAGTTGATCTTTGCAGAGGTCGTCTTGGCGGGGGCGGTCGCAGCGGTCGTCTCGGTGGGGGCGGTCGCAGCGGTCGTCTCGGTGGGGGCGGTCGCAGCCTCATCGACCATCATCTGAGCAGGGCTTGTCTCGGCGGGGACGGTCGCAGTGGTCGTCTCGGTGGGGGCGGTCGCAGCCTCATCGACCATCATCTGAGCAGGGCTTGTCTCGGCGGGGACGGTCGCAGTGGTCGTCTCGGTGGAAGCAGCAGCAGCCGCCTCATCCTCTTCATCTTCAAGGGCAGAATCTACGACCTCTAGATCGTCCTCTACATCGTCCATTTCTGGATCCGGCTCGGGGACGGCAAACCTGATCTTCACGCTTTCGTTGTTGTCGAATTCTCCGGTAGCGTTCATCTCGAAAGCAATCTTGGCTTCCTTTTCAGCTAGGCCCTTGCGTAGACGCTCCGGAACGGTACTGGGAACCTCCGACGCCGCCAACAACCTCTTTTGCTCCTGAAGTGTTTGGACCAGATCAAGCTCGGCCTGCGACACTCTTGTCATGTACCGAAGAGTGTTCACTCTAGTACGATAGCGGAGGATGAGCTTCCTCAGGGTTTCCGTGATTGTACCTACCAAACGTTTTGCGCAGGGAATTACTTTCATCAATGAGGTGTAGATTCGGGACATGATGCCGTACAAGAGACTGACCTGCCTTCACCGGGGTATCTCCTTCGGTGAAAAAAGGGAGGAGCTTCCAATCACTGGATCCAGTCAAGAACGCGTGGCGGAGTTCCGAAATGTACCTGTTACGCACGGCGGAGGTAAGCTCAAGTCAATCGAAGGGCGGGACTATCAAATTACCAGCGGTACAGGTCGCACTCCGGATCAAGGTCGATCGCGTCCTGTAGAGTGAAATCCTAGCCCAAGCGGTAGGATATCGAGGAGAACCAAGGGGTAACGATCAGTGCAAGCGGCCGGGCATTCATGCATGCGGTACTTACAACGGCTGCTCGTCTGAAACCAGCTTGGATGAAAGGGTGTTGGCCCAACTTGACTTTCGTCGAGGACTGCTCGCCCAGCGCAGCCCCGGTCATGTCGACTTCATAAGCCGACATGTCGTAATGGGATTCCAGCGCTTTTGATCTACTTCCATGCCCCATAAGCTTGCGAGTGATGTCATACCCGAACGTCTTTACGTTCTCGGTCGCCATCTTCTTCCTTATACCTTGAGATTCGTCAAGAGCGTTCAGTCAGCGTTGTGGACGTGAAACAAGTTGGGCTGGGTGGTCTAGCATCCGAACAAGCTGGGAAACTTACCGTAGGTCGTCACCTTTTGACCGGAGGATAGTAACCCGACTTCGGTGCAATTGGCTAGGAATTGCACTCGGGATGCTTCATAAGTCATCGGCTGGTCACCGACCCCCGAGCGAGAGGTTCTACCGAGAAAGATCGGATCGTTGAGGTGATCTGCCTTGACGGTTATGGCGGCCGAGTCGCTATGAAAGATATCTTCAGGATTCTCGAAGATATCTCGGTGGCATCCGAGAGCTACGAGAAGCACGGGCAGGTCGAAAACGAGGTTCCTCGGGTCGGTCGTGCCCCTGACGTCGTACTCGACTTCAAGCGCCGTATCGAGTTGATGACCTTTAAAGTTGTCGATATTGATAACGATGTCAAGATCAGACAGCTCTTCGCCATCGGCGTGACGATAGAATTTGATATCCTTCCATCGGAGACCCTTGTTGGGGTAGGGTCTAGTCGCGAGGAGGCTGCCTGGCCTGGCCATCGTGTAGAAGTAGAACAACAGAAGAACATTATCTTGTAGTCTTAGATGAAAGACATGTTCTCTCGACTCGTCGAAATTGTTATCTAGTAACAATCGAATCTCCTTCTGACCGAGTAGCATGACTCTCGACACCTTCGTTGTAAGTTCGTGGTCCCGGATCATGTTCTTGGCGACGCGGGACAATGTCGTAACTAGATTCTTGTGCTGGTCTGCGGTGATCTCGGGGAGGGCAGAGAACTTGATCAGGGCAATAAGGTCCCACTTTTCATGCTGCACAGTGAGGGTCGAGCGTAGACGAAACACATCGTTAGCGATTTGCTAGGCCACGCGTTCCGTTCGAGCGCGGACGTACCTGTAAAGTCGATGCAGCTATCTTCTTGGTACCCGTAGAACGGCTCAAACGATATTCCAGATATCCCAAGATCATCTTCTTGAACCGCTCGAAATCAGAGATGTCGAGGGCTTGCGAAACATCCATCTTGACAACGAGTTGGACGTATTCGATAAGGTAGCCGAGGGTAACACGGAGTCGAATGATGCGACTCGCCGCAACGGGCCACATCAATAGATGACGGTCGACCTCGCTGGAGACATAGTCAAAGGGGTTTTCATAGCCCTCTTGATGGGCTTGTTCGGTGAGTCGGTCAGCCGCTCGTTGAGCGGTTTCGGCTGGGCGCTCCGTAACCTTGATGCCGACATTGGCCGGTGGACCACGTCGGGGAGGCATGATGAATGAGGTGTTGATGTACTACTGAAACAGATGTCGACTCGGGATGTTGTGCTTGAATTGCTTGATTGTGATATCGGTGCGACGGTTTCTTCTACAGAGATCAAAGAGGATGAGTAGGACCACCATGACGCCATGAAGCTTGGGCAGATGCGGACATGTAAATGACGACATGTCCGGCGCATGTGCGCGCATGATGTTGCAGCGCTACTTTAGTTTTAGCGCGCTGAAACTAATCGATGACGTTATTTTGTGACCCAAAGAATTGGGTCACAAAAAATCGTCATCTTCGAGCGAGTTGTCCGGATCCGCGAGTTGTCTCTTTTGGCGCGGCGAATTACTCGGAGGCGCGCGAGATCCCTGGGTCGGATGCAACCTTCGAGAACGACGCGCGAGAGCAGATCATCGGATGCAAACTTTGAGATCTCGGAAGCTAAATTGAGCCGCGTGACCTGAACACATTATACCGCCTCAGGGGTGCTGTGTTCGAGTCACAGGTGGGACCCATTCTTTTTTGCCTCTTTTCCGCAAATTTTGGGTCTTTTTCCCGTCGGAGGCACGGGATTCTTCGACGTTTCAACCCGGCGCCTTGTCAAGCTGTCTCGCCTACCTAAAGAGATGCTCCTCCTCTCTTCCTGCACTCTGACCTCCTTCCGTTCGGCCGCGAACGAGCAAGCTGACCTTCGACTGATGGAAATTCCTGATATGGCAGCTCAAAACGGTCGCGCTTGCGTGTATTCTTTCCGATCTATCGCAGCGGCGCAGAGGGGATCTCAGATTGTATTGAGGTCCGACGTTGTTGTGGTTCTACTGACCCACCATTATCAAGGTCCTCAACTTCAGACTGGCTTGGACGAAAACATGTGATCCCCAGTAACGACGCCTGGTTCTTGGCGATACCCTGTCAATACCGTGTTTGCCCATGTCATCACGACGGTGAAGCACCACCGCGATGACAACACCTGTGTCCTTTTATATTCTTGTCGAAGACTCATGTTAGCGAGCATTCCCCTTTCGAGAAAATGCGGTTTTCGATCGCACTCGGCACGACTTTGCGTCCAGGTTCACAAGCAAGTCTGCACCGACGCATGCACTTGTAACCAATCTGTCGTTGCAGCAGTCTAAGCCTTCCATGGCCGGACCATCGGCCGCGCGAGCGCTCGATTCTACTGTCCGTCTACTTTGCTGCCTTAGATGCTGTCAGACACCATGGAATCAACTGCGCTCTCTTGCGCCCGGGGGTGCTGCGTTCGAATCACGAGAGGGACCGCGGTTGACGACGTCAAAGTTGTTCTGTGGCGGGGCGCACGCGCGCGTAAGTGTGCCGTGTTCAAGTCACAACAGGGACCCTAGACAACCGGCTGTCCTTCGTACGATCACCCCGTCTGTCAGATCCGGGTCGCTCGTCTGTCCTGATCCGATGGTATAAGCTACAACGATATTCGGCCGTACTTTGTACAATTCCCAGGTCCCATGCACACTATACTATCACGAGAACGAGAAACAAGAAAATCCCAAAATGCATCCTCACTAAAGCTCAATCACGTTCCCTCGACAAACCCCACAACAAGCCCGAAAATCCAGCTGCCGCAAGGGCTGCGAGGTCGGGAGGGTGACGACTGGCGGCAAACGGTCCGATTTCTCCTGACGCAAGTGGTGTCGAGGTCGAGACAACTCGAACGAATGCGAGGCCGCCGGAACTAGCGTGGCGCCTAGCTCGTCGTTGGATTCGGGGCCGCCTTTCGACACAGGGACCGGTCCACGGGGAAATGCAAACCCTCGCAGCCTGCTCGTTGGGTCAGACGAGGCGACGCCGAGAGGATGACCAGCACCTTGTTGATACGACGGCTCCTGTATCCGAGCCGCAGGCGCCAGCGCCTCGAGACGGACCTGCAGGCCGGCGACATTGGCGAGGGCATCCACTTTGGCCTTGCGTTCGCGCTCAACTTCTTGTGCCAACTTGAACAGCTGATCACGCATGGACGCCATCATCTGGCTGGGTGTGTCGACTTCGAGCACCGACGGTTCCGACGGACTGGCCGCAGAAGAGATTTGCGAGAGATGGTCGCCGACTATCGATCCAAGGACCGTCAGCAAGCAAATTGACGTTACCGCCTCCGAAATCGGCCGACTCACGTCTCCGGACCCGATCCCGCAACACCCCGCTCTGCTGCCGTTCGGCCCTCAATTGCTTGTCTAAATCTCCACATCGTCCGCGCCAATCCTGAATGTCCTGCTCCATTGCCATGCGTTCCATCGCGGCGTCTGCCAATTTCTCCTTGAGCAACGCGACGTCGTCACAGTTCTCAAACGACCCCAGAGCGATACTGTGAGCCGTAAGACTGCGGCGCCTGCGAACTCGCGAACTTGAAGGCAAGGCAACCTTTTGCTCCGTAGCGCCAGTGACCCGCGGCGTGTGTTGCGGATCTTCGACGTCGGCCGACTCGGACACCTCGTTGAGCGTCCTGACGGAACCGCTCAAGCTCACGTTTGACACCCGCTTGCCCCATCCTACCAGACTTCTGGGTCTCCGTCCGACCTTGGCCGATTCCTCCATAGCCGACGCGGAAGTCCTGCTAGAAAAGCTCGTCCTCCGCGTCGATACGTCGGACGCCGCATTCGACCCGGGCGACATGGGGGTAGACTCGATGGATGACGACCGACCACGCTCAAAACTCAACGAATGGCGATCCGAGATCGAGTCATCCGCGTCGAACGGTCTCATGGACGAGGCCGACTCGGAAGACATGGACAGCAGGCGTAGCGGTCTCATCCGGGTGGACGTCAAGGATACTGGTGGCGGAGACGCTATCGGGGAGGCGGCCCTAGGTGTTGTCGGATCCGCAACCTCTTGCTCTTCCTCGTCAGGCTCCTCCTCTTCTACCAACGTGTTCAGATGCGGCTCGACGCTCGCGCCCATGGTCGGCGCCAATGTCAATCCGAAACCAGGCGCTACCGCCGCTGGAGGCGCCTTGAACATCTTTTCAAACGAGTCCCGAGTCGAAGCGGGCGCCAAGATGATTCCCGAAAGCGGCCTCTCCTTGACCGGTGGACGCGGTGATGACGGAGCCGACCCGAACGGATTCGGCGACGAGACGTCCTGTCCCAAGATCTCTTCGTCGCTATCGAGATCGGGAATCTGCACCTCGGGTGCCTCTTGCTGAGCCTTTTCCATCATCAGACTCTTCCGGCTGCGCCGCTTGCCCTGAGCGCCGAGACCACCCGCGCTGAGACGCCTGCCATCCCTTCCAAACAGCCCATCCACACCGGGCATGGGCCATGTCAAGTTTGACACTGCATTGACTGACGCACCAGCAGCGAGTCCGTTTCTCGCACCTTCGAGCGTCCTGAGTGCGCCCTCGCGATCGAGTTTGATGTCTCCCGGAGCCTTGACAGGGCTGGTCATATCGAACCCCTCTGTCGGACTGGACGGACCGGGACTCAGCCTTCCGCTCGGGCTGGAAAAGGTGAGCGGCATCTGATCGATCGACAGCATGCCAGGTGACCTCGGAGCGGCTGGCACCCCGCTGTGCGGCAAGAATGCGTGATACGACGAGACCGACCCCGAGCGAGTGTGGGAATGCCGCTTCTTCCTCGTCGGAGTCGAAGGTAGACTAGGCATCGACACCGCCGAGACGGGCATGTCGTCGGCCACGGGGTCTGACTTGACAACAACGGGTTCGAGCTTTTTGCCAAACGAAAATGCAGACATGGTCGGCTTTGACTCCGCCGGCGCAGGTTGTCCGAATTTGAACCCCTCGAACCGCTGCTTGACTCGTTCCTCTGGTACGGGCGAGGGACTCGATGTTGAGGCGCGTCCTGGTGAATTCGAATCGAGAGCGGGCAGAGAAAACTCCTCCCAAGCCGGTGTCGAGGGGACTACAGCAAGTTCGGGCAAGATCGAAACCGGCCGTTCATCCGCAACCTCTCCCTCGACCTCGTTTCGAGCAAATCCGAACCCCTTTCGTTGAGGAAATGAGAAAGGCGGCATCTCGCTCGGTGCATCCGCATCGATATCCATCGGGATCGAAAAGTCCAATCCCGGCATCTCTAAGTTCGATTCTGTCTCTCCCGCGGCCGATTCCAACCTTGCACCAAATCGGGGGATCGAGAAGGGTTCCCCCAACCCTCCCAGCCCGGGCCCTGCATCAGAGCCCACCCCTTCCAACCTCCCGGGCGCCGTCCGGATCCCCATCTCCTCTTCCATATTGTCGCCAAATACGCCTCTTCCCTCAGGTCGTCTGCCGCCATTCCACCCGCTTCCTAGTCGTCGAAGACTATCTGCCGAACCAGTATGACGATGCGTAGGCACAATCTTCTTGAAGGATCTACGTTTTCGGTTCTCACTCGACCGAGGGCTGTCACGGAGTGGAGAAGGACGGTCGGATCCCTTGTCCTTGTCTTCAGCCCAAGAGGACGATTCGGACTGAACATCAACACCTCCCATCTCTCGACCCGTTCCCCATCCTATGCCCAATCCTAGTCCCAGGCCGATCCCGGACCCAGAACCGGACCCAGATCTGCCCATCTCTTGTACCCTAATTGGCTTCAAAGCCTCTCTCTTCCTTCTCCCTGCCAGCCTCGTCTCGCTAGCACCCGTGCTCAAGCCCTTCGTACCCAACAGCATAGACCCCGGATCCTGGTTATGATCCTGATTCATATTGGCGGGCTGAGGTGAGGGAGATACGAGCGCCAAATCCATCGGGGTGAGACACTTCGATCGAGCTCTTGAATGCGACCCCGATCCCGAACTGGACGCCGGAGCGTTCCACGAAGGCGCGAGAAACATCGGGGTGACCGGTCGTTGATGGCTGGAGCTAGATGGGGGATCTTCTTCTCGATCGGAATTGTCCGCCATCCGTATTGACGTTTCCCGCTCGTCAACCTCGGGAGACGGATCGATCACCGGACTAGGCAGCAGTTTCTTTGCTTTCTGTTGTCTGAACGAACGTAACTATTACATAGCAGCCAGTATATCAGTACAGTCAGCATCCTTGACCACAGAATTGACCGCTCCTTCTACACTCGCTCGAAGGAAAAGAGGGCTGACCTTTTTCTTGGCAGCTACCAACTGGGCTAACCGGCGTCGTTCATAGACCGCCTTGACCTGACTCTCGACCGGGTCGTCCTTCTCTCCACTCTCCCCTATTCTATCGGTTTCCACATTTTCTTCGTCGTCTAATGAAATGCTCTGCGGTGCCTCGACCTCGACCGTCTCGATGCCGGGGAGCACGAATTCCATCGTCCTGATCTCGATTTCCGTCTGACTTTGGTTTGTGTTTTCGTGTATCGAAGTAGATCGACAAAGTGCTTTGATTTCGAATGGTATGTCGTATGGAAGCACTAGTTGACCCCTGATGGTTGCAGTGGATGTCAGGTGTGGCAATGTTCGAGACCAGCTCGTATACACTGTCCTCCACGGATGGCCCGGTCTAGGTTGTTATCGACTGGAATAAGAGCGATATTGAAGGTTTTATGGGTTGAAGCGGCGAATGAACTCTGTTAGAGAGGCTTGTAGTATCAAGACATCGAGATCACTCGGATATAGTTGTAGGTAATGGTCCGGTTCAGATTGTCCGACGTAATCGTCAACCTCGGTGATGGAACTAGCGATAGACTTAGTAGTGTCCTTTCTCGGTGGCCCAGCTGAAGGTCGATACCAAGCTTGAAAATCTGGCAGCCAATGATATGATACTAGAGATAGCTATTGTCTATACGAATAAAGGTTGTGGTTGAAGCTGTGTTTGTGGCGAAAGATGTCGTCGTCGTCGTCGTCGTCGTCGTCGTCGTCGAATGTGACGTTTGTTTGTTATTGTTTGATGAAGGTAGAAATATCGATCAAAAAAGAGTGGCTGTCCTCTTCAGGAGAGAAAAGTCGAAAGTGTGGGTGCGAAACGAGCGTAGTATAGATGTAGCGAGAGTGAGGGGGATAGAGAAGTGGCAGCAACAAGTATGTGATGGTATCGTTTGGCCTGAGTAAATGATGTCGTGAGGTCTTGTTCGAACCTTGATCAGATGGATCTTGGAACGTCGTCGTCGCTCGACAGTCAGTCGCGTCGCTTCCCCAGCTTTGGCCTTCCGCCGCCGGCCGTGACCGGGACAGTTGCGTCACGTTACGTAAGCGAACGTGGTTGAGCTCGGCTGGATCCCTTCCAACTTAGTTTGACGGATTCGACTCATCCTGAGAACTGTCTTGTGCTCATCACGCCCAACCTCCATCTTTTCCAAATCACCTGCTTTCCTTATAAACGAGACTAGAACGGTCACGTGAGGCACGAACCAAACGAGAGTATATACTTCCGGTTCACTGCTAGCTCGGAAGCATATTACGACTTGCTCATATTCATCATATCGCTCGACCTTCCAACAAATAACTCTTCTAATACCTTGACCCCAAATATTCGGGCCCATCAGGGAAACACGCCTCCACCTAGAGCCATGTCATCCTCGGACTCGGTCATCTTCCTTACAGACGCTTCGACGTACTCGTCACTCCGCCAGGCGTTACTGGGTCAGCTTCTCGGTCCTGACCGCTCGCTAGACTTGGTCTGACGAGTCATGACATGCTTCTACCACTGTTTGCAGCTCGGGATGACGTTCGAGCGCCTCAGACTAGTACGGGCTCGCGATCAGATCACAAATCCGAAGCAAACATCTCGACAGATGCTCGCAATGCCACGGAAGAGATCTTGACTTACAAGATCGACAACAAGTATTATACGGCCGACATCTCTCTGTACCTTTGTTGCGTCAGCGGGCCATCCTCCACGTTTCCTTCCTCCCAGTCCTCTTCCTCTTCATCTCCAATTGGGTCAAGAAGTCCAACGACAAATATACCACTAGTCTTCAGGTCACTATGTTTACCAGAGGGAGGAGAAGGAGCAGCTCAGGCGTTTGTCTGGGCCTTCTCCGACGAGTCGATGATCGCCACGGGATCGGGTTCGAACGATCTTGTGAGTAGAAGTGGGAGATTGGCAAAGTTTTCGAG
This sequence comes from Filobasidium floriforme, assembly GCF_021052385.1. Taxonomy (NCBI): domain Eukaryota; kingdom Fungi; phylum Basidiomycota; class Tremellomycetes; order Filobasidiales; family Filobasidiaceae; genus Filobasidium; species Filobasidium floriforme. The sequence goes on along the minus strand of NW_025763631.1, from coordinate 670,003 downwards.
ATTTCTGATCTAAGCTAACCGTATCTCATCTCATCTCCGAACGCTCCGTTGTGGACTCGATCTGCCTTGTCTGACCTGGCCGCATCGGAACTTTCCCGGCTCCAGCCCAAACCTCCTCCCGAATACCTTCAGACCATTCTCGAGCATCAACCCGCAATGGAACTGAGTTATGCGCTGTACCTCTCTAACAGGGGCGGGAGTCGGACTGGAACTAGCGAAGAAGACATCCGAGTACGAGGTTCAGAGGAGTTCGATGCATTCGGGTGGGAGTTCGTTCATCACTCTTTGAACGAGGGAGACGCTACGATAGCTCGCGACGAGGAGGTGGGTGTTCCGCGAGACCTAGATGAGGAGGATCTGCAGGAAGAAGACGGCTTGAAGGTCATCTTCGATTCCCTGCAAACGATCATGTGGGAAGGCATGAAGAGGAAACCCAAATCTGCCACCTCCAAGCCTAAACCTAATCGAGAAGTCGATCGGGAAGACGTCGAGCGGCATATTGTTCCTCTGGCACCGGGAACCAACCCGGACTTGAACTCGGACTTGGACTCAAGTCTAGGTCAAGGTCTTGGTGCGGTGGAGAAGGAAGGCGTGATCAGCCGGGACCTGGCCGATTCGAAGCGGATGGAGGACGACCTCGAAGCCTGGCTGAGCGATAAGCCCGGTGCTGTTTCGCCTACACCTGCCTCGCTACCAGCGTCGGCAGATAATGCAGGTGGTAAGGACGATGCAACGGCATCCATAGGCTTCGAGGACGATTTCGGGCCGTTCCTCTCGAATTCTTCCAGCTACGCTTTGAATCCCAACACGCGTGCGGAAGACCCGGATCTTGACCTTGACCTCGACCTTGACCAAGAGGTCAATCTCGAAGCCATCCTCGATCAGCTGAACAGGACGAGAGCAGAGTTGGGTATGTTCGAGAACGAGGACGAGCGGAGAGTCAGGGCGGGCAAGGAAGTCGGAAGGTTGTTGGGCATGATGGGTCTAGACCTGGACGATGACGACGACGATGATGATGGCGTCAGAGACGAGACGATATAGCGAGACTGTTGTAACTTGAGCAGTAATCAGGAGCGAAAGCTTCGCACCGCTGGATCGGAGCATGCTCGACGAGCTTTAACATCGTCCTCCCCAGTTCTTGCAAGTGTTAAGATGTGCCCTTAAGGCTCGTGTATGCTCAAACATGCTTACGCTCAATCCACCTTCCAATCGTCACCCAATGAGCCTCGAATTAGATAAAGAGGTTGATCTCAGGGAAAAGATGATCTCACTTGGATTCACAGCCCCTAAAGACACCTGCAATCTCGAGCTGCATCTACAGCAATGTGTCGATGCATCAGAAATACTGAAACGCCGCGATGATCGGTTCGCGCGAAGTCTCTGCTCTGCTGTTTCTGACGAAATGTAAACAAACGAAATGTTACCCCTTGCGGTGGAAAAGGTTCAAGTGGAATCTACGCTACTCTACCAGTATGTCGGGTATCGAGTGCTACCTTCGCATATACACACGGCGACTTGCATTTCCGAGACGTTGATCATAGACGGACACGTATATCCGCTTCTTGCCCGCTCGATGCCTCCAGCGATCTCCAAGCCTGCCGCGGCGCTCATCCGTTCTCCCTCGCTTCGACCTCCATCGTGGATAAGCATCTGGTTCGGGTTGAGCAGCGTCGTCCTTCTCTGGGGTGAGTAGCTCTGTGCTATAGATCTGTGTTATCATCAGCAGGATGAAAACAAACGCTGCGCGCGATTTCTGATGATGCCCATGCCCGACTCGTTTCGCTTTAGATGCCGGTTACTGTCTGTTGAGGCCGAGGTCGATGCCCGGAGGAGATCTGCATTGGGTCTGGAAGCCGTACGAGTGAGTTTCTTGCCTCTCTACCTCTCGCATACGATTCTGTCTGATACGCTTCCCTTTCTTGAATTGCCGTATCCTCCAGACTATACGGCGAGATCGATCACCTGTACGGTCTCCCTGGCTTCACCTCCAAATCTATTACCGGGTTCACCTCTGCCCAAGCTACGCTCAACATCATTCAATCGACTCTCAATCTGGAGTACATCTACCTCTCTCACTTTAGTCAGAACAAACGATGGAGACTGGAAGGGAGCGAGAAGAGGTCCGATCCGAAGGCGCCCTTGATCGGGTTCGCAGCAGCGGTGATGATGTTCAGCAAAACGGTCCTATATTGCCTTCAAGGTTAGTCCCCTTTGGAATTTCGACAGCGCAAATCCTACCCTGACGGTAGGGTCGATTCCGGGTGACAGAGTACTTCTGTGACAGCTGCTCGATCGGGCATAATCACCCGTACGACTTGTTGGTATTCTGGATCATCCCTAACGTGAGTACCGAAAGTCTTCGCTTGTGCCTTTCGATCAAAACTCGACTCGTCGTCTTCGCATCGCTTACTGATAATTCGCCTACCTATAATACACCACCTCGACGTTATCTTGTGTCCCCCTTGAATATTCTTGCGATCCCATCGAAATAGGGGTAAGCACTCCTTCCCGTTCCTAGGCGATGACGATTCTCTATCGCCCGCCGTCTCGTTCTCATCGCCGTGCTCCTTCGTATTTCCACAGGATCTGGCTCCTCCTGCCTCTGCTGGTCATGTACAAACTCAGCTCGCAAATCACCTACGCGCTCGGGAGACACGCTGCCGATCTGGCCGAAGAGGAGGATCGGTTGTTGGCTGATGTCGGGGCCGAACACGTCGAGGACCGGGAAGTGCAAGCTAGCGAGGAGCAGTCCGTGCCGGTCGACGCGTCCTCGCCGGTCAAGAGGGGTCGAGGTCGACCGAGAAAGAACGTCGACACCCCAGTCAAAACGGATCAGGTCCCCGTCTTCACTGTGGAACCACCATCAACCCGTGCTGCTCAGACTACCCCAGCCAAGCGCACAAGGACAGCCCTTGCGCCCGTCCCGGTCGCCTCTCCCGCTGCAAACACCCGATCGCGGAACAGGATGCCAACAAGTACCCCTGATTTAATGGATGATTCGGATCAGGATATGATCACCATCGTCAGTCCGGTCAAGAAGGCAACGAAGACTATCAGGAAGACGAGGAGTTCGAGCAAGTTGGCCGAGTGAGCGAGACACAGGAGAAGAACGGCGATCATGGGCGGGTTTCGATTTCTTTTCATACACCTTTTGCGGGGAAGGTCGTTTCGTCCGGAATTCCTTTCGGGTTCTCGGCTACTTTATAATGCGGTTTCATGGGATATTCAGTATCAATATTCATTTCAGTTCGGCCGGCAGTTCTTCGCCCTGAACTCCGGCTAAGACATTCTTTGCGCCTAGTATACCCGAACGATGAGTGATCCGGCGCGGTCCGATCGGACTAGAAGTCTCGAATCGACTCACAGAGCAAAGCCATCCCTTCTCTCGAATCCCACGTCGCGCTCCCAACATGTGGGAGCACGACACACCGAGGTTGTTTTACTAACGGGTGATCCGCCTTGACGTTAGGTTCTCCGTCCACGACATCCACTCCCGCGGCGAATAGTTTGCCCTGGTCAAGTGCTTCTGCGAGGGCGTGCGAGTCGACCACGGCGCCCTAGTAGATCCAGCCGATATAGTCGAAGACGAAGCAAGAGGGCAGTCAGGAGTATGATTACCAGCGTATCGAATTGCAGATTATGACTCACCCTAGCAGTATTGACCAGCACCGCCGTCTCCTTCATATTACTTAAAAATTCCTTCCCTACGATCCCCTTAGTCGACTCGTTCAGGTTGCAGAGAACGATAAGCACATCGCTCTCCCGTGCCAACTCCTCCTTCTCCACCCATTTGACCTCTACCCCGAACCGCTTTGTATACTCGGCGTCTATCGAATCTTGTTCAGGTCTCCGGTGAGACGAGGTGTAGATGACCTTCGGGGCGTCCGGGTGAGATGCAGGCAGGGTGAATGACAGGAACCGGCTGAGAACCGAATGAGAGATCCTGCCGAAACCTAGGAAACCGAGAGTGAGTTTGGGCCGGGAGAAGGAAGGACCGGTCAAAAGGAACGGCGACCAGTGCGTCTGAGGCCACTGCGAATAGACAGGAGTGTGATCAGCTTCGGTCGCACGGAATAGTGAAGATAGCTAGGATAGAGAGACGCTCGTACCTGGCTTTTATGGACGATATCCATCCCTTCTTTCGCTCGACGCATAGCCATCAAGGCTAGCATGACCGTCAGATCCGCCACTATATCGAAGACATAAATGTTGTCAAGTTCTTGGACTTGAATTTGAATGGGACGGGTGAGAAAGACTTACCAGCGTCGTTCAGAACATCGGGAGTATACCCTAGTCGGACATCACGTGCTTGAAGAGCATTGACGTCGATGTGGTCTTATTCCAGAGAACATGGGAAAGGGTGTCAGTACGGATTGATTGCATACAGGTAACATGGGAAAGGGTGTCAGTACGGATTGATTGCATACAGGTACGACAGTCGAGCTGCTCGCTTACCGTGACCGACGCTGAAGGTGGAGACAACCTTGAGGGAGGGTCCAGCTGGTTGCGAGGACAGATGAGATCCTGATCGCTAGCTTCTGATCCGTAAACGAGCATTGAATAGCTTACCAGCATCCAGTAACTCTTGATTTGCCTAAAAATTCCCCATTCTCAGCTCCTATCGCCACGACTCAGCTGATATTGCCTACTCGCTCAGCCAGCGCACCTTGTCCGCCATCATCACGCAGATTCCAGCAGCTCCCTTGATATTCTCCAAGACCCAGCTCCGTGGCGGTGGGTCTGGCGATCCAGGGAACACAACGACCTATACCATGATATCCAGAAGGAATTGTTGAGATCGGTCAATCACAATGGACCTTGATTGGCAAGCAGCATTCCTCACCTCGTGATCCGATGCGGTCAACAGACCCATAGCCTTCTCGCCCATATCCCGACAGACGACGATCTTTGCTCTTGACATCCTGGCAGAAGTACTCAGAGTTCGCAAAGATGTTCTTGTGACGATGCCTGATCCGGCGAGCATATGGGTATCGAGTAGATCTACTTTGATTTGCTAGTCCCTTGAAACGATGATATAGCTACGAATCCGCAACCTCGATGAGATGCTCGTTTCGATTCAACATCTACGGCTCGGGCCGGGGATCACGGGCATCACGGGCCGATCATTCTACCGGGAAGGATCACGTGATCGAATAGCAGGTCCACACACCTCACAACTCTACAATCTTGCTTGTCGCAACCGGATCTCCTATCCTCCTTACGGGCTCTTCAGCCTGGACGATAAAGCCCTCCCTTTCCTTCTCCTCATCCTCTCCCTCTTCTATGCTTTCGCCTCGCGCCTCCCTCAACCTCTCGATCCTGACGCTGATTACCCGTTCCAGCTCCATCCACCCCGTCCTCCCGATCAGACCCGCTAGCACGTAGTAGAATTCAAGCTTCTTGAGTACTTGTTTGTCCCTGATACTCTCAGTCGAAGAATGAGCGGAGGAGAACAGTGAGTACAGGTCGGAGATGACCAATCGGACCGGGTGAGGTTCCGTCACATCCAAGGGCGGCCGGACAAGGTCTACCAGGTCTTGCAGGTATTCAGTCCCCTGAACAACATGGAACTTGCTTGAGCCACATCTCGTTTACGCAGGCGCGACTCTTATCTCTCAATACTAACCTCGGAGCCCATATCCATACCCCCATAAATCTCCCCCTCCACATCCGCCATCCCGCCAGCTTTCCAAGTCGACCGAGGGTCGAACAAGAACCCGACAGTCCCCTTGAGAGAAGCTCTTATCCGTTCGACCTTTCGGTCGTTCGTGTTCCCAGTTTTTAGATCGGAAGACGAGAGGAGGTTTTGTAACGTCCCGGTTCCAGGGATGAAGGTCTTGATCGTGATCACGTAGGCCAGACTGCAGGTTGCGTGAAAAAATGCGTTAACGAACGTCCTTGTCGAATTTCTGTGACAAAAGGGAAGAGGGACTGACCAGATTGCCATCAGATTGAATCTTAAACCCATGACGACAGTCTCCGGGATCGAGATCTTGCCTGACACCGCTTCGTCCAGCATGTTCGGTTTCTCTGAGACAGCGGCCCGATCTTTGAGAGCGTCTTGGCCTTGCTCAAAAGGCTCATCTTCATCGTCCTCGTCTCCGTCCAGCTGGAGAACAACTCCGGTCGGGGCCCACCATCCTTGCCAATCGTCTCCCGCAGCCGCTACCTCCTCGTCGGAATCTCCAAGCTCGTCATCCTCGTCCTCGTGCATTTCGTCAGCCTCGGCATCCCGTACCAACCTCGCCCGACCTTTTTCCGACTGTAAAGCCCCGACAAACTTTTTCCGGTGCGCTGCGGGGAGGAGGGCGAATAGGTCCTGCGGAGCCAGCGAGTCTGACGAAGTCGTAAAGGTGGAAAGCGGAGGGTTGTAAATAGGCGTTAGCGTTGAGTCTCTGGGGTTTAAGGACGAAGAAGTTGCGAGAGGTGCTCACCGAGATCGACCCCCTCGAGTTTGCGTACGAGTTCTTCCCTGGCTTCCTCATCCTCCTCGTTGTCAGAATCTTCCTCTTCATTGCCCTCCTGTCCATCTGTGCCGGTTTCTGAGGCGATCAACCCTCGGTAGAGATCTTCCAGCTTGCTCGCTCCGATCCCGTTCCCTCCCTCCTGGCCTCTTCCTTCGTCTCCTCCTATTTCATCGAGACCCTGATCAGAGTCGCCATCCGCGCCCCGTTCGAACCTCTCGAGGATCGTGAACATCCCCTTCTTCTCCTCATCTGTGCTGGAAGGATTCTGGGCGATGGATTCCCGGATAGAAGCTGCGTAGAACGGTTCTGAACACTGAACGTGTTGCTGTCAAATGGAAATTGTATGTCGAAGATCGATAAGACGAAGATGTAGCGTTGATGGAGGCATCATGGACGAGACACTCACGGGCGATCGGAAACAGTCGAGTGAACAGTAAAATATGTTACATCTCGGACAGACGTATTTGCTCTTCTTCTCTCGACATCTACTCAAGAGCAACGCCAGCCCAAACAAGGAGAGGTCCGAATTCTCTTCAGTGGAAGCTGGGAAGATAGAGCACTGTGAGACGACGGGCTTACTGACATGCCGCAATCCGTCTGTTCGACCTGATTCAAGTGGGTGGATTTCAATTTCGTCGAGAAGGGGAGTCGGATGGGTTTCCGGCGGTTCAGGTGGAGGTTTGACATCCTGCTCGCAAGAGGTCAAGCTGGTGAATGACCGGAGTTTCAGAGCTTACAGTCTTGCTAGAAGATCAGATGACGGCAATGGATGTGGACGATCATAAGCAAGAGGGTTCTCGCTGATCGCTGAACTTCTGCGACAAATACAAGGTGGATGATGACCGAAGATCAGGATCGAGGTTGAATAAAAGATCGATAACTGACACGTCACACTGCTATTTGTGCTATCATTGATAAGAAGGGGGAGGGGGGGAGGGTGATGACGTATCCATCCATGGATCTCTCTCGATCCCCACTTTGTAAACAGCAGCGAACGCATGCTCCGTCGTGATCATCGAGGGACAAGATCGAACATCGTCTACCTTGCACACCTTGATACCGCCTTTGACTCGTCATCGAAACATACGCAGCACCTATCAACCACCCATAAATCTATCTGCAGCCATGTCCGACTACCCACCTTCCAACCCGTCGATCCACGACATCACCAACCTCCCCGAGACCATCAACGTCGCCCCGTCCATCCAGCTCTCCACGCTGCAAAAGAAGCAGGTTGGGGTCGTTCTCGATCTGTTCCAGGCAAAGGGGACGATGGCTAAACTGGAAGATTGGTTGACAGAGGATGCGGTGTATGAGGACCTGTTTGCTACGACTAAGGGGAGGAAGGAGGTCGGTGAGTCGCCGGATTTCAGCAAGCGGTAGTTAAATGATCGCTTAAAGAATGTCATATCGGCATACTTCGTAGCCGGTCAATTCCTAGGCCTCCCCGTAGTCTGCCAATCATCCTCGACCATCTCGCATCAGGTAACTCAGCTGCACACCCCACCAACCGAAACTTCCTCCTCGTCTACCCACCCGATCCCGACCTCGACCTACCCCAAGATGTACCAGATCGACATGGATATTCAGCATCGATTTGTCTTCAAACCTCTGGGGAACCAGGTAGAGATGAACAGTACGATCATCATTTTTGCCAACCCGGAGGAAGAGGGTGGGAGGATCGTAAGGATTCAGGATAGGCCGGTGGATCAGATCTCGGAGAACAGTATCATCAAGGTGAGAACCCGTTGCGTTTCCTTAACCTCGTAGTATACAATTATGAGCTTATGCTAAGGGCCATCGTTCCGACCCCGTTATTCTTAACAGGCTCTCCGGACGATGAACGCCAAGATCACCCCTCACATCCTCGGGATCCCAAAGAACGAGCAGGAAGATCAAGCCAAGGCCGAGAAATTCGGTGCCATCTGATAGCCCGGTGGTCGTACGCTGCTTCGGGAGCAGGCTTTGTTTTTGAATTGCGAATGTTTGTATGCTTTTGTACTAGCTTACTAGGATGACTTGCTGTAGATCGATTAATGGCAGTGCCGAAGTCGTCGGAAGTAGATTTGCGGAAGCAAATGAGCGATCACTCGCATTTCGCACTTGGTCGTGTTTTGATCGTTTTGATCATCTTATTGACCTAGCACTCTCGTCTTTCGTGATTAGTGACAACCTTGGACCAGCAACAACGTCATCAGCTCATGAAGCTACATTATCCGCACTCATTAGAGTGAGGTCCTCGAAGTATCGTGCTTGAGCATGTCTCTCGGCGACGATCGCCTGCGACCGAGGTGTTCGGAGATGGAGCCGGACGAGGGGTTCACCCTCATTTCCACAGGCCCAGATCCACATACATCAGCCTTGTCGCCCTCGAGTGAGAATATCAATGAGGCTGAGCGGGAAGTTGAAAGGGAAAATACGAGACCGGCGGATTCCCCGACGCCTCGCATCCCTCTGGCTATAGCGAGGATCGGGAATAGGGTCAAAAGGCCCGTCCTGTTGATCCTCGTTGCGATCTCGGATGCACTGGTCAACGAGATATTCCTCTTTCTCTTCTTTCTCAACAACCCCAGCAACACTATACCATCAAGTTCCGGCCATAGAAGCATCCTCCTTCCCCTCCTCATCTTCGGCTTCTTCAGAGCTGCTTCGATCCTGCTCTTATCTCTCCGGAAGAATTGGTCGGCGAGGGGGAAAATGTGGACGACAGTATTGTTCACGGTGACGGGGTTGGGGGTCTTGTGGGAGGTCAATCTCAGCGTGTTGTATCGCGGCTGGCACGAAGAAGAGGGGGTAGGGAACGATGGAATGGGAAAGGGGAAGATAATCTATTTGGTCTTGGTAAGTAAATTATGCTGTCCGTCGAATCAGATCTGGAAAGCTGGACTGATGAGACCTTGCGCGGGTTGGGCATAGCAAATGGTATTCGCATCACTCGAATACGTATGTCCGCCTTCCGTCGATCCCCCGTGGCCTGTCTACTAAATCAACTTTCTTCCCCTTCCTCTCCATAGATCGCATACGCCCTCTCCCTGCACTTTGCAACACGCGAAGGTCATCACCTCTCCTTTACCGCCGACCAAGCGCGGAACAGACAACGCGCGACCTCGATCAGGTTCGAGGAGAGCGACGTCTTCCTGGATCAACCGAGATCTTACGGGACGAGCGCAGATGGGTTGTTGGCCCCAGGACCGGGACCGCAATCCAGGCCGCGGGCGGAGGTAGGAGGAGTTACTCGTCGACATCTTGAGAGCGACAACGAAGAGGACGAAGATGAGCCCCTAGACTCGGAAACATCCTCAGACCACCATGGTTCCTCGAACGAATCCGACGACGAAGCCTCTACGGACCCGGATGAGATCATCGACCTTCCAATCCCTGCTGAAGCCAGGATCGAACGCAAGACATCACAGATGTCTCTACGTAGACGCCGCGCCGAGGCTATCAGTGAGGATACGGGACGAACGGTGAACGGTCGAGAATTTTTAGTTGACCCCGCAGGAAGAGGCGATGCGCCAACCGAGACGAGGGAGATTGAGGCGAGAGAACGCGAAGGGGTCTGGGAGAGCGTCAAATGGTTCTTGGGGTTGGGCTTATGGGATTGCATAGAAATAGACATCGAAACAAGGATCAGTGGTGGATGAAATGTCGTGTAGCCCGGAACGTGGTTGTAATGCAAGCTAGATGATCATACCCTCGACGAACGATGACCGCCAAGCAGAGTATAAGTACGGGCAGAGACGGCTTTATACTGCTTTTTTCATCCTGAAGGGGATATTACGATTTCTGCATGCACGAAAAGCAAGCACCACCTGGGCGAAGAAAAGGGGTTGCAGCGACTGAGGATATCTGTCAATTCGATTAAGAGTTGATGATCCTGGTGACCTTTGCTCGATACGAGCTAAACTATTCATCGCCCGGGGGGCCCTTCGTCTGGCTGCGCGTGCTTTTGGCGGCGCCTTTGACTTTCCTCTGCTCCTGCTTCCGAATCATGCTTCGGATTACCGGCTGCTCCAGGCCCTTATCCATTAGGCTCAAGAACCTCCTCTGCTTTGCTTTGACCCTGCCATCCTTGAATTCCTCCGCGAGCGGAGGTAGAAGTTGAACACGCAGAGAAGCAACATTTGTACATTAATAGCAGGTTCCTCTGGCTGGGGATTCGCTTCTGGATAGTTGTTCATGCTTGTGATATAGCTTCTGCCAAGACACAGAGGTAGACAAGAAAAGAGAAGAAGGAGAGAGTATGTATCCGAATAATTTGTTGGGGTGTCGGTGATCGACGAGAGCGCAAAAAAGAGCATTGTTTAAGAAAGCACGAATCAGCCCTCGAACGAATCTTCTTCTACTCACGCGATCCAGTCCGGACGCAAGAAGCTTTACACAATGCAAGCTTGGACCGACGGGGATCTGAAACAGGACCCTTTACGGTATTCAAGCGTGTGCGCCTTTGGCACTCTTATCATACCAGGTCTCTGCGGAGCGTGTCGTAGGTACACTGTGGTGATATTTAGACCTTCTCCATGGTTATTGGCTCGAGGACACAGCGCGACCCACGTCAAGGTCTTGCGCTTGAGCAGCATGTCACATCATTGTTGTTGTGCGACCGCGCCGCGCACCGTATATGGGAAATCTGTAGCCCTTGAGATGCCAAAGTATCAGAACTGAGTCCTCCACATCATTCTCCAGTTATCCTGTATGCCCCACAAGTCATTTCTTCCCATATCATCCGAACCCAGATACAAGCCGACTGCCTGGTTTTTAAGCGCTGCTTGCTGCTTGTGTCCTTATACCCAGATCACGAATCAGGCCAGATCGTGATCCTGCGCCCGCTCTCCGCTGGCGGGAATGAGCATACTATGGCACCTCTGATCGCTTGACATATCGGCGAGTGTGAGTCTACAGAGTGAATGGGTTCGTGTTTCACGCTGCAACACCATCGCACAGGATGCGCTCATCAAGCAATTTGCTTCCGATGAGCCGATGAGGCCCAGGCCGCGAGCTGACCATGATAGAAGCAAGTATAGGCAATTGCTCACCATCAACTCGAACTCGACCTCGATAACTGTCGTTATATCTATAGTATCCGCTTCAAGGTCATCGTCATGGTCAATCTACGCAGACCCCTGTGGTCGCTACTGCTTCTTCCCGCGGTACTGGCCTTGTCAAACGAGGAACCGGTAGCCGAAGCTCATTTCTCGACACCGGCATCCAGATCAACATATACCCTGTATCACCGGATTTATAACCCTATCGCTGAAGCATCACCATGGGCAAAACGAGGGGAAGTTTTGATTGCTTCTGACGGCACATCAGGATGGAAGGCAGAGGTCGGGGAGGAAATGAGTTCGAAGGACTCGAAGGAGGACGCTTGGTACCAGGTAGCTTTGGGTTCGGAAGGGGAGGACGATAATGTATCCAACCCTCGGTTTGGAATGAGCAGCGTCAGACTGGTAAGTCTGCGAATACGTTTACGACACTTTCCTGCTAGCTAACAAGACTACTCATCGCGACCCACAGTGTCACCTTCAATTCAGTCCCAACCTGACCCTCTCCGTCAGGCTAGACGGAACCGCATCACAGACCCCGAAATCCATTCACCTATCACTCGCCAACTCAAAAGGCATCCCTAAGGACGGTCGATGTCGAGGACCTATCACGTCCGATCGACTACCCAAATCCGAGCTTCAGATCGAGCTTGTCCAGCCTGAGGTGCTCGTTCCGTAAGCCCGATCTAGCCTACTCCCTACGTTACTGTCATTAGATCGCAGACTGATCGCTCTTTTCAATACCGGTCCCTCCTTGTTATCCTGTACAGAATCGCCCCCAACCTTTACTCTGGGCCCTCATCCCCCAACTCCCACTCCCCACCGCTCGACCCACAAACCGGTAAACCCCAAGCACCGGCAGTCAAGGAGAAGACGTTCTTCCAGAAATACTGGATCTACCTCTTTGCGGGTATGATGGTGTTTGCTATGATGACCGGGGAAGAACCTCAGAAGAAGGGGGCTGCTCCGGCGAAGTGAGCTTGGGAACGGGGAGTTGTGGCAGCAGATGAGGACCGGAAAAACAGGGTGGAATGAGTTGGGGGTCGTCACTCGGATATATGAGGCATATAGATGTCTACTCTTGGTCCAGGGGCAGCACCCGGATTGAGTCACTCTCATCTCGTGAATCCTCTTGAGTCATTACTCGATCGTTATCATCTGGGTGAGATGAAATGTCCCAAAAAATACGAAACCATCCCCGACGAACAGCCCAACCGCAACAAAACCGCTCTCTCTCCACCTTACTTCCGCTTCCCATCCTCTTCCTCCACTCCAGCTCCTCCGTTACCCACAGCTTTGCTCATGACCGCTCCTACCCAATCCTTGACCCTCTCCTCCTCGATCCCACCGTCCTCGTCTACCAGCTTGCCAATGTCCACGGCAGACGACTCGGTAGTCAGTCTCAGCAAGGACTTGTTGGCGTTGGTCGATCGGCGGTAGAGTAGGGTGAGGGAATATCGGGGAGGGGTGTAGGTGGAACTTTGACGGGAGGAGGCGGAGGGGAGGTTGGTGGACGTCACCTGCAAGGTCTCGGTCTCGATCTTTGTGCGGACAGGGATCAGGTATAGATCAGCTAACGAGCTTTGCGTACGACGAGGAAGACATGATGAACTCACTCGTTTGGAAAGGCTCTTACGCTTGCCTACGTAGATCTTCTGTCCCTCGACGTAGTACCCATACGCAACCTGCATGACGGCCAAGACCGCATAGCTGGTAACCCCATCAACGCAGATCCATTCCACCACATCAGCTTCATACTCCCGAGGCACAGCAGAAGAGTCCCCACATCAAGCTGCTCACCAAAAGACGCCCAACATGGTCATCCCCTTCGTCTGCTCGAACCCAAACTTGTAGCCGTATCCCATCGTACCCGCTGCGATCAACACTGACGTCCAGCCGAGAGCTAGTCGGACGTCGGTATGCGTGTGTGATTGCGTGAACTGGTGTTCCGTGGATATAATCTGTGTGGCCGGTTTTCAAAGCACAAAGCGGGTCGGAAATATGTGGTGAACAAGGTCGATGTCAGTATATTATTCTGATGCATGAAAGGGTAAAGGATATGGATGAGGTAACGCACCTTTTTCACGGCCTCGTCCAGTGCCAATTTGATCTCCCCCAAGCTCGCATTATTCACATGGACAGTAGGTAACGGCCGGCCTTCAAGGCTTGGGAACTCCTTCATCTCTTGTACGTGTGCGATGGTCGATGTACTTTGCGAAGAGAGGTTGTTGGCGGTCAAAGGTTGTTGAAGGACCGAAGACGAGGAGGACGCTTTCTTAGCCATCCTGAAGGTATTTCGCTTGTCTTTTTCAACTGTTATGTGCGGAAAGTTCTAAGCAGCTCGACAGCTAGTCTGAGCACTATTCTTGTCGGTCGGTATGTGTGATCTGGTTTGAATGGTGTAGGAAGAGTACAGGTGATCGACGTCCATACCTCAACATACACCATCAATTCCCCTCGCGTGCGCCGGGGCCTCGAGTCACCCTAGCCTGGCCTGACCCGAACCTGCTTGAACTATTACATCTCTTCAAGCTACTAGCCACTATCGACTACCTTTCTCGCCTTCTATCGTCGGACCAGTTCTTCACACTCTCAACATGTCGTCATCCTCGTCCACCTCATCACCGGCCGAGACCATCGCCCGAGCGGCACGGGAAGCGTTCGAAGCCTCTCAACTCGTCGACCCCGAGAAACGCAACGACGCATTGCGTTCGATCAAGGACGTATTGAAGGAGAACAAGGATGAGATCTTGGCCGCCAACGAGAAGGATATGGAGGTGAGCTCCGTGGTCAGATGTTGGTATGAAACAGAGGAACGATTGACTGATGCAGTTCCGTGATGTCCATGCATGACAGGCCGCAAGACCTCTGGTGGAATCCGGACACCTATCCTCCTCGCTCGTCTCCCGACTGTCCCTCTCTCGTCCGGGCAAATTTGAAGCAATGCTCTCCGGGATAGACGAAGTCGTTGCCCTTCCCTTGCCGACAGGCAAGACGACGTACTCCAAGGAGCTATCACCAGGTCTCGAGCTCTACCGAGTCACCTGCCCCATCGGCGTCCTTTTGGTCATCTTTGAAGCTCGACCCGAAGTCGTCGTCAATATCGCCGCATTGGCTATCAAATCCGGGAACGCTGCCATTCTGAAGGGAGGCAAAGAATCCGTGCATACCGCCACGCTGCTCAACGAGCTCATTCAACGAGCCCTCGGCAAGACCGAGTTCCCCTCGACCTCGATCCAGTCGGTCGCGACGAGGAGCGAGATCTCGTCCTTGTTGGCGCAGGAGAGGTACATCGACTTGGTCATGCCGAGAGGAGGCAAGGCGTTGGTACAGAGCGTCAAGGATCAGACCAAGATTCCAGTGATGGGGCATGCGGATGGGATCTGTGCGATCTACGTCGACGACGAGGTGGACGAAGGGATGGTCGAGAGGGTCGTGCTTGATAGCAAGGTGAGTCCCGTCTCAAAGGTCATGCGCTTCTCAGACAGACAACTGATAGAATCTGGTGCAGCTCGACTACCCGGCAGCATGTAACGCTTTGGAGACGCTGTTGCTGCACGAAACCCATCTCAAATCACTCTGGCCGCGCCTGGCCGAATCCCTCCTCGACTCCAAGATCGTCCTCCACCTGGATCCTTCTACCTATTCTTCCCTCCCCGAGTCCACACGATCGAACCCGCTCGTCAAACAGGCCGGCCCAGATGCCTTCGATACCGAACACCTCGACCTGGAACTCTCTGTCAAGTCCGTCCCCGACGTCCGGGCCGCGGTGGACCACATCAACCAACACTCTTCCCATCACACCGACTCGATCTTGACCACCTCGGACGCTCACTCGTCTTACTTTGTCCGGGGAGTCTCCTCCGCCGACGTGTTCATCAACGCCTCGACGAGGTTTGCCGACGGACAACGTTTCGGCCTGGGTACCGAGGTGGGCATCTCGACGGGCAAGACGCACGCCAGGGGCCCTGTCGGGTTGGAAGGGTTGTGCATCTACAAGTGGGTGTTGAAGAGCAACGAAAAGGATGGGAGCGTCGTCGGGGACTTTGCGGCGGGCAAGGGAAAGACGTATACGCACAAGGATTTGAAGGGGAAGGAAGCGCCGTTCTGAAGGAATATGCAGCGGAGCGTATCGGCAGTGTAGCAAAGCAAGAGCATAGTAGACAGACAGATAGATGGTATAATCATAGCAAGCATACGAACATACACGATCAATCCAGCTACCCGTAAACTAAACTAGTAGCAAAAAACGAATTCATCGACCCCGACTCGTCTCAGCAGACTTTTGGTAAGACCAACCCTCGACAACCTCTGCTCGCCCTCTGCCCACTCTGCACACGATGGTGGGTGGGTGGAGGACGGCCGGGACAATACGAGCTTGACTCTATGTGTTGATAAATCTCATCATTATGAGAGTCGGGGTTCGACGTTTCGTTCGTTTCTCTTTCCTAGCCTCTTCCTTCCTCTTCCTTCGAATTTACGATGTGTGAGGGGGAAAAGAGTTGGGGGAGGGGAAAGGATGGATAAGTCGGGGAGAGGGGGAAGAAGACATTCGAGAACGACACCTGGATCAACGCGGCTGCGATCACCTTGGATCGCGACACAGAGACGACCAGGCTCGATTCGGCATCGACCAAACCGGGAAGAGGCGGGCATCGGGACTGGTCCGATAGTTCGTGCTCATCAGACTCGTCTACATCGATCTTCCTCCCTCTCCCGTATACGAACGAACGAACGGCGAACGTATACGGGTAGATGGCGAAGGACCAAGGTGACAAGCTGACGAGCCAGTGTGTACCGAAAGTCTCAGAGCAGTCCGGATGCCCCGTTCACCGGAATGTCGAATGTTTTACCGGCGCTGGTTTTACGTTTCCAATGTTTTTGGTCCAAGTAGATGCTACCACGTTGTATCCAGGGTGTGTTGCTCGAATGTCGTACCATCAAGGTAAGAAGAAGAATATATGATAGGAAGTCGTTGTTCTTCCCAAAACCTTTGTAGCTCGATGAGCGGGGAGATGCGCTTAAGGGCTGGACAAGGTGATTTCGTTGATGTGCCAACTAGAAGCGCAACAGGCTGTGACCATCTCTCGCGCTTTCTCACGCGTCTTCCTTCCCCCAGCGTCTCCCTTTGTGTGGGCCCAGTGACTACGATCGAACAATCGATGATTCAACAAGTTTACAATCGACAAGGTATCAATGGAAAAGAGACGTACCAAGCTATCACCAAGACAAGCTAAGCCTGCAATCTCTCAAACGCACTCGTCGAACTTCCCGACGCACAGCAAAAGAACCCCGGCCGCCCCACCTCGACCGCCTCTCTTGACAAATAAACGAGAAACACAAACCGATCGACTGTAGACCTTTCATGCCTATTTCGTCCACCCGAACGACCGTCATCATCACCACCATATCACCTCTTCAGCATCGTAGGAATCATAGTTTTCGGAATACGGGACCCGATATAGACCGTCGACTTAGCGGATAAAAAACAGAGAACACAATCATCCAGTTTAAAAACCAAACCTACCAAGCACTTTTTTCTTGTCGCAAACTATCAAACCGAGTAGTTGCGATAAAGAAAAAAAAAGGAAAGAACCTAGTTACCTGCAATCATGGCTACCGTAAACATTCGACGAGATGTGGACGACAAGTTTTACGTGAGCGTCTTGTTAACTATCCTTCGTTATCGACCGCCGAGGCCTGGACCGGATCGCTAAATTCGCTTTTCGTTTCTTTCTCGATCTGTTTCTCTATGTGGCATGGCCATCGGGTCATCGTCTTTTCTTCTTCCCTCCATTCTTCCTCTCAACCTTGACCTCGGATTTGGATCCTCTACGGAACACAATACTCCTGGATGGTCATAACTCGCAAACCTTCGATCTGGGTTGACACAATCATACGCGGTTTTGGGAGTAATAGCGTTACAAGTGAGTCTTCGAAAATCAGAATGTAGACCGAACTTGGCAGGAGACCAGATCGGCTGATACCGTCGGCTTCGACTTTATTTCGCGCTCCGACTCGTACTTCTCAGGATGCCCGTCATGACGACCAAGATCGAAGGACGAGGTAACGGGATCAAGACGGTCATTCCCAACATGGACGAGGTCGCCAAGGCGTTGAGTCGGTTGCCTACCTGTGAGTTGAGCGTCGAATCGAAAGCGCGTCAACGCACAAAATTAGCTGACACTCCCCCGGCTTCTGTTGCAGACCCGACCAAGTTCTTCGGGATCGAACTCGGTGCCCAAACTACCATGGCCAACGACCGATACATCGTCAACGGAGCCCATCAAGCCGACCGTCTCCGAGAACTCCTCGACGTGTTTATCGAGAAATTCGTCCTCTGCCCCTCGTGCAAGAACCCCGAGACCGTCCTCCTCGTCAACGAAAAGAAAGAAGAGATCACTCGGGATTGCAAAGCTTGTGGAGCGCAGACGATGCTGGACATGAGGCACAAGTTGACGACGTACATCTTGAAGAACCCTCCTGCGGGATCTACGGGGAAAAAGGGAAAGAAGGGGTCCAAGGGAGCCGCCGATGCCGGTGCGCCCAAGAAGGACAAATACGCCGAGGCCGAGGAGTTGAGGGAGGCACAGTTGGCGGGGACCAACTTGCCCACCATCGGAGGTGGGACTGCTAGTCCGGCCAACGGCAATGGCGCGGCGGCCGAGGAGGACGACGACGATGTGGCCAAGGGGTTCAATAACCCGGCGGTGGCCAACCGGAAACTCACCGACGACGACTGGGCCGTCGATACTTCTGCGGAAGCCGTCGCTGCCCGTATGAAGAATCTAGCCGTCAATGTGGATGGTTTCGCCGGCGGTCTCGGGGACGAGGACGATGATGGCGAGGGTGCGGGTGACACCAAGTATACTGCCTTTGGAGCTTGGATCGAGGAGAACAAGGAGGATGCGACCGATGCCGAAATCGCCGCCAAGGCCAAGGAGATGGAAGTTTGGGGGAAACACAAGGCTTGCATCGAGCTGGGGCAGAAGCTTTGGAGGGACGATCTCGTCAAGGACGTCGAGAAGCGGGTTAAGATCTTGGGGGTTGTGAGTCCTGCGTTGACGCGCGCGTTATCGCTTATCGGAATCGCGGCTGATCGTGCTTGCACATGTCGCGCGAACAGATGACCACTAACGAAAAGGCTCAAAAGTCGTTGCTCGGCGGGATCGAAAAGTACTTTGGAAACGATCACCCGGAGTTGATCCCTCAACTGCCCAAGATCCTCATGGCGTTGTACCAAGCCGACGTGCTCGAAGAAGAGGTCATTACCACCTGGGGCACTCATGTCAGCAAAAAGTACGTCGACAAGGAGACCAGCAAAAAGGTCAGGAAATCGGCGGAACCGTTCTTGAAGGTACGTTCACCAAGTGCACGTGTCCTTTGGCCGTAATTGAGACTGACGAGGGTGTTCTTTTGCGATCCAGTGGTTGGAAGAGGCCGACGAGTCGGATGACGACGATGAAGACGACGAGTAGAAGGAAACTCAAGTCGCTCAAATGCGATGGTCCCGCTGAATGCGCATATTGTAACGATCGACATGGATTTGTATCGACATCTCGCCACTCCACATATCATATATATATATATCTCGTCAACTTGGCGCGACTCGTGTTATTCGTCAAGGAAGTTTACTCGTAATTTCAGGCCGTAAAATTCGTATCGCACTAACTGGCGTCGGGGGGTATACAACTGTTTCTCGATTCGTTCTCGAACCGGTCACACTCGTCTGTATCTGTCTGTCTTGTCTATCAAGCCAGCGCGGCCAATTTCCCTTGTAGCCCTCGAACCTGCTCCTCCAGGTCCGTCTTATCCGCTACTGCATGCTCAAGCTTGTTCTTGAAACGAACCCTGTCCGCTTCACAGACTTTCCAGTCGTCTCTCGCGCTGTTTCTCTCCCTACGAAGCCGCTTGTTCTCGGCTTCCATCTTCTTATTCAGATCCCTGTACTCTTTCTCTTTTTCGCTCCAGATCGTCTTGTCATCTTCGTACTGGGTCTTCACATGCCTCACCTCTGCCTCACACTTTTGGCTATCGGCAATGAAGTTCATCACGAGCTGCATGGCCTCGGTTCCCGTCACTCCTTCAGACATGGCGAGCGCATCCAATGCCGGGGGAAGTGGCGCAGGGGTTACCACAGGGATCACCGCATCCTCTCTGTCCACGGTCATAGCTCGAATGTCGTCCGAAGCTTCCCTGATCTCTGCCTCGTCGGCATCATCTTCTTGCATCGGGTCATCACTCCCGCCGCGATCATCCGCTTCCTCCGCATCGTCGTCAGTGTACATCTCAAGCAGACCGAGCGACTTTCCGCCAGTGGTAGTATGCATGGGGACGACCCGGTTCTTCTTCTCGAATGCTCGAGGATCGTCCGGTACTCGCTTCGAGGGAGTCGCGGAGGCAGGCTTTTCCGGCTTGATCGAGAGGTTTCCCCCTCTCACTGCGATCAGGCTTGGATCAATCAGCGTCTCGTCCGGTCGAGTGGTGACATCCATCGCGGGCGGGGTCGGAGGAGGAGTCCCTGACGGCGCCTCCATCCGCATGTCGGACGATGCAGTCAGGCTCGACTCGTCACGTTTTTTGTACGATGCTGTCAAGCTCGAGAGCGCCTTTTCGACCGGGTCTAGCTGAGGCGTCGACGGCTTGTACGAGTAGCGGGACGGTCCAGCGGCGACGATTAAGTTGGGGTTGTCGTCGTGAGCTAGACCTCTACTGGTGTGTAACATCGCCGCAGGCATCTTCGGAATACCTGCAGGAGGCTTTGGTCTCGAAGCCACTGGCCGGGTAGGACTGCCGATTGGCGTCGAGGTCAGGGGTGTGTTTGGAGAAAGACCGCAAGTCAAGGTCGAGGCCAGCTTGGGACTTTGCGAGAGGACCGAAGGCTTCGCGGTGGAAGCCGACGTCGACGCTGCGGCTGTGGTCACGTCTGGCATAGCGATCGAGATTGGGGTCCACACTCGAGACAGCGCCGGGGCCGAGTGCGAATTTGACATCGTGCTTGCTGTGGGGATCGGAGTGGAGATTGCGATCGGCATGGCAACCGAGCTGGGCATAGGCATGATCATGCCCGTTTGCTGTTGATTCTGCTGCGCGATTTTGAGCTGCTGATAGAACCATTGTCCAAGATAGACGCCCGCCCCATTCTCCCTCAACTCCTGGTCAGCAGTGTCGTCTACATGTAACAACCTCGCCAGTTGCCTCCTATCTGTCAACCTCGCCAGATCCACCTCTCTGTGCTCGTCGATCAAAGGCTGCTTGACCTTTCTTTCCAGGCCTTCGTGCCACTTCTTCCTCATGGCCAGTTCCATGGTATCCAGCGTCCATACATTCTGATGTCGACTGAAGGCTTCCGATGCAAGATGGCGTCTCCAACAGACTTTGCACAGATCCGCCGGCCCAGTGTCGGCTTCCAACTGCAATTCCCCTGGACATATGGGATATCGGAGTTTGTACAGGGCAAATTGCACCAAGTATTTCTCCAACTTCAAGATCGCGGATATACGATTGCCGTATTCCAAGCCCGGCAGCGCAGCTAGCACAGCGGGCGAGGAATGGTTGTTTCTGACCCATTCGATGGCTTTGATCCACCAGCTCTTCTTCTCCTTATCGTACGAAGCGAACCCTCGGCGAGTGTGCGGGTAGAGAGGCCGCCATGAGACTAGGCTGAGCACCGGCGCCGGTTTCCCGGCTGGTCACGACGGGATCATTCGAGGGGAGAGGTAGAGGGTCAGCCAGATCAGGATGTATAATCTGTCGAGATTGAGTGATCGAAAGATCTACAGTCCGCTGGACTCACCGACCTTGGACGCGTCGGTCGATTTTCGAGAGGGTGCTTTGCCCATGATGTGCGGAGAGCCAGATATTGGAGAGACGAGGACTGCACCTTAAATGGCGGTGTCTGTATACCGTGTGATAGGTTGGTCTTTATGAGCAGTAGCTCCTTTTTCAATCAATCTACACGTTTAGGCCAAGCACATAAGTACCGTATAGTCAAGGACCCTGATGGTTGGTCTCCTTATCAATGCTGTCGCTCGCGATCCGTAGAGTATCGATCTGTTTATGACAAGCGGGGTTGCAAGACAGTTTGATGGCGATGGGCACGACGCCTCTGTGTCTCTGTCCGTCTGTAAGTCCGCGTCAGGATCGAGATAGCCCTTTCCCTGACCGAGTCACGCCACGACGTACCGTGTGTCGGAGCGATCCCGTACAGCACCTTGATGTCAAAAAACGACTCTGCCACGGACGGCTCGTTGCTCGATCTTCTCGTATGTCTCTTTATCGATTGGTTCGCGCCACTAAGATATCTTGAACAGGTTGTAGGTCGTGTACGATCGTTGTTGTATTTGTTATTTGTATTGTTGTTTTTTCGGTCGGTTGGTGGCCCCTGAAAGGACCTTTTGAGTTTCGAAAAGGAGGGAGAGGGGTACGCGGCGGAGGATGCTCTACTGCTGAGACTCTACTTGCCACTAGTTGATGGTAGCTTGGGCTGGATGTGAACGAGAACGAAGGATGATGTGGCACAGTGTACAGTGGTACAGTAGATAACGAAGTGAGACTTGTTTGGAGCTGACCTTGATCCTTGATCGGTTCGACTTTTATAGTTGTTCCATGCGCCCCATGGACCCAACGGTTGCGGATGCAAACTGAACGGCAGATCTATACAAGATCCCTGTGGATCATCTTGTATGGTGATCAGGATTTGACACGTCATCCTGCATCCTGTTTCATGACCTGATAAAGCATGTACTCCGGGGGATCTCCGGGGTATGATTTGTCGAGTTTGATCGCATCAATCGAGTCGCGAGTCGTTGATCGTCGTGAGTAGCCAAAGAGATTGATGAGCCACAGAGTTTAGCGCGACGAGCCTGAAACTCGCAATTCGCGTCGACGGGTGCGGATGAATGCTACCAGTGCCAGTTGTGCGATACACCTTGTGACGGTGCTACATCGCCAATACACTTTCGCCCTACGTACAAACCCACGACAACCCCGAATCGTTGCAAGCCTACAGCGGTACAGCGGGCCCCAAAAGGCCAAAAGTCGCCTTAAAACCCCAAATCCCAGCGACCCGAACCTTCCTTTGAGCACTTGTTCGTCGCCATGCCAAGCGCGTCATGCTGACGTCACCCATGGAACATGACGTTATTCCGTGCTCGGGCGTGACCGGCGCGAGCTTGTGGACGAGGACAAGGGCGACTCACCCCGAGGTTGAGAGCGACACAGCCCTTTGCATGATCAACCAAAGGCCAAAGGTATATAACCCACACAATCGCGACTGCGAGCAGAATCACTTCACATCGTCACCAACCTACTCGACTAGATCACTCTTCACAAATACCAAATTACAAACACAATCACACATGCAAGGCTTATTATCCAAAGTACAAGAAAAGGCCCAGGCCTCCGGTCTCTTGAACCGTCAAGGTGACGCTCAACATCCCGTCGATGGACATCACGCTACCGGGACCAGCCCTACTGCTACTGCTGGTACTAGTTCGGGCACTACCGGGAAACCTGGCTTGTCGGCTCAATTGGGTCAATTGAGGTTGGTCTCCTCGCCGATCTGATCATCTTCCACCCACTGATCAATATGCATGCTGATCATCAACCTCGCTGTATCGCGTTCGCCTTGAGCAGCCAGAACCCTCAAATAGCTCAACTTAACCACCAGCTCAGAACTTTGCAACATCATTATGTGACCGGGTCGACGGGCCCTGTTCTGAAAGGATTGCAGATCGGGATCACCGCGCACAAGGTAGGTCATGATGTAGTGAAGGGAAAGAAAGAAAAAAGCATCTGACCAAACCTTCGCGGATACTCCGATTCTGTGCTGTTCGTTGTTATGATCTGTAGGGTGTCGCTTTGGATTACGAGACGCTCTCCAGGGACACGTCCATGTTGGGGAAAGAGATGGACGCTTGGGTCGGTTCGTTGCCCGCTGGAGATGGGGCTGGCGTGGAGGGACACGTCGAGGGTGGGGTCGTAGGCGGTGCGGGGAGTCTTTATGATGGTGAGTACCGAGTTGATATTCGAATGACTCGGAGGTCTACTATACACGGGGAAAACAAACTGACCTTGAAGGCACGTGCCTTGTACATAGCCCCTCCCACCTTGACCTTGTTGAACCTAACGACCCAGCTCTCCTCTGCGCAAAAGATCCTCTCCACCCGTCTGCTCGAAGCCCGCGCCCCGCTCAAGGCGTTGAGGGAAGTTGAACAACAGATCAACGACCGTCAAGTCCGATTGAACGAGATGGAGAAGCGTTTCGCGAAAAAGGGCGGGAGCGCCGGGGTCGCCGAGGTGGACGGGTTGAGGGAGGAGATCAGGGAGTTGTCCCTTGGGGTCGGGGAGAAGAGGGAGGAGGCGTTGGTCCGGTCGGAAAAGGCCGTCTGGGAGGCGTATGCCGAGGTGAGTCGAGAATCAGATCGCGATCATTCATAAAGGCGGATGTTGACGACTTGAGAGTTATTTCATTCTTGTTTTCTGGTAGTACGCCCGCAACGTCATGGTGCTCTCGCATGCTGGGACCACCTTGCTTGACCTCTACCCGAGCGCCTCTCGAGCTCAACAACATTTGACCACTCCTGCTGGCACCGCTACGCCGATCAAGAACGTCAATATCTCTGGGCCATCTACTCTGACCCCGGGGTCTCAGCTCTCCGCCGGCCAGAAGAAAGACCGGGTCAGGTCGATCGAAGAGGGCGTGAGGAAGAGCCTTGCGGGCCTCGAGGGTGGATGGAGGGTCAGCGTCGACGACGGTGGTCTCGTCCCTCATACCACCAGCGGCAGGGTCTCCCCGAGACTGTCGACCGGTCCAGCTCATGTCCCTTCGCACGTCTTTGAGGAGACCAACAAGCCCCTGAACGCGGATATCATCGGAGCGTACCCTTCGTCCCATCTAAACAACACACCCGCTCCGATCCCTCATAGCCCACACGGATCGTTCGGACAGGGGACGGCCGCTTCGCCCCCTTCACACCCTCACACCGGGATGATGGGCGCCTTGAACGTCGGTCCGGCGCACAAGCACCGAAGCTCGTTTGACCACCCCGTTCAGGCGTCTCATCAAAGCTTCGGAACTCCCTCTGGAGAATCCGCGTTGAGAACCGACTCGCCCCCGACCCTGCTCAATGACGATGCTGTCGCCTCTCACCCTACTGTCGCTGAGACGGGCATCCCTGTGGACAACAGCCACAGCGCCCAAGGTCCTGGTCCCGCTACGGGTCAGTTGGAGCGGAAGGAGAAACCCGAGGCGGGTCATGGGGTCGTCAGGCTGAATAGCCTCGGTGGAGCCGGACTTGAACAAGGGCAACAACAGCAGCAACATGGGGGTGATCTGCCCGGGTACGGAGAAGGATACGCCGCCCGAGCTTCGGCCCCGGAAAAGTCTGGAGAAGCCTACCCTGTCGTTGGAGGGTCGGAGGGGTTGCCTCCCCCTCCTCAACACCCGGCCATCGCCTCGGGAACCACCCATGCGGGAGTCGGATCTGGGGTGGAAGGGATGACGCCCAGGGAACAGGCCGAGTATTATTACAGGCAGAGTCAGTCCGGAGCTGGTACTGGTGCTGGCGCGGGTCTGCGTTAAGAAACGGAATGAATGACATCGTCTACTGAATCTCGAAAACTTACGAAGCACGATACGATAGGACAGCAGTAGGCGCTGATGCGGATAGATAAGGATGTTGTATTACTAATAGTTACTGCGATACACGGAACGCAGCCGAGGTCCTGATTGCACACATGATACCCTTTTCAAAGCAATCGAGCGTCAATGCGATCCGCATATACGCCCTTTTACGATGATCCGATGACCGCATCTCCTAGATGCCATTGCTGTCCCGCATATATTCTGCCGCTGCAAGTCGGTTAGATGTCTCAAGAGAGAAGCGGGCGATACGGCCGGTTTACAGCATGTTAGGGTGGACCACTGGTACCACATTGCTCTTACATTGTGGCTCATTGACTGGGCCAAACGAAGATACCCTCCATCAATTTTCTGGATGTATTGCTACCTTTTCCATGGAGACAACAATCACGAGGAACGACTGGAGTGGGAGTCTCTCATCGCAGGCGTCTACACGAGATAGCTCATGCCCTGCGACAAGGTAAGGGGATGTAGACTTCGCTCAAACCGAACAAAGACCCCGTCGCGAAACGTTTCGAGTTTTTGAGCCTAGACTCGTCGCGCGCGCAGCACAAGGGCGAGGGACGGGCGGAACAAAAGGGATTCACGCGCGCTTCCAAAACGAGTCTATGAAACTCGGTCATCAATCCCTTTTCTCTTACCCCCGGGTGGGAGCTGGAGCTGCCTTTGCGTGGGCCGAGGCTGATGAGACGAGGTGGCACCCTGCGCGGCTGGAAGCATGAAGCGCGGGAAGAGGAGGGAAAAGGTGAGAGAGGTGTCGTCGTGTTGCGTTGTTGTTGTTTGATGAAACTCCCCGGTTTTGATGGGAACATGTTGGATTTGTTGACATGTGACGATCGGATGGGAACGGGGAAGGCAAGGGAGGGGCGGGGAGAGGCGGTCAGCGAGGCAGCAGCGGTATATAAACCATCACCGCTGTCAAGCTGCAAGCTATTACCTTCGATCTACTCCACCACTTTCTGTTCTCACATATCGTATCGCCACCCCTCCCTCTCACGCTTGACGACAAATAACATCACGCATTCGGTAAACACACACACACACTCATTCACTCTAGCCGGTCTATACAACAGATTTACGAATCACGAACAAACACAACCCCGGTCCCCACGAGAATTCTCGGGCACTTCCCTTTGACGACACCTGCCTTTATCCATCCCGACTCGAGTTTTCAGGAGCCCAACCCCTTGACACTCGACAAGTCGCAACAAAGAAACACCCTTTGTCACGAACTCTCATACGGAAACGAAAGTGAGTATTATCCGAGACCAACTGGTTGTCCATTTTGATGGACCTTCGCTGATCGCCATCCCGAACGGCTTACGTTTCCATTCCCGACTGGCCTCATCTGTCTTGACTGGTGGACAACAGCAAGATGAAAAACTTTAACGCCCTCGTCGGACTCCTGGCCTGCCTGGCCACTACCAGCGTCAACGCTGCTACCAAGGAACAATGGCGTGGCAGGTCCATGTACCAGATCGTTACCGACCGTTTCGCCCAGCCCACTCCGGAGCAGGCGTTGACGGAGGGTTTGGTCGCCAACTGCGATCCCAAGGGAGCCACTTGGTGCGGTGGTAACTGGAGGAGTATTATCGACAAGCTCGACTACATCAAGGACATGGGGTGAGTACAAGCAGAGTTTGTTCCCTGTCTCGAGGTATGGTTCGCTCATAGTCAACGTTACCGATGACCTGCAGATTCTCCGCTATCTGGATCTCGTAAGCATCTTCTCCTCGCTTCTCTTCATTCATATGTCAATCCTGATCACATTCGCTGGTTTAAAACCTTTACAGCCCCGTCAACCAGAACATCGATGTCACTACCCCTTACGGAAGCGCAATCCACGGATACTGGGTGAACGACGTGACCAAGCTCAACCCTCGATTCGGAACCTCGAACGACCTGAAATCGCTCATTCAAGCCGCTCACGATCGTGGGATCTACGTCATGGTCGATATCGTCATCAACCACATCGCCACCATGCCCCGGGGGAAGGGTACAGTCAAGGAGATGTTGGATCAGGATCCTTTGATGATGTACAGGGATGAGGGGAGCTACCACAACCCATACTGCAGGATCAGGGACTATGGCAAGCTCCCCGAGTATCGGGTTTGGTAAGTAGGACGTCGTTGTGGTTGAGGAGTGAACTCTGCAAGAGGCTGACTTTCTATTGTCGGTATTCCAGCTCCATGGGTGATGACAGTGAGTTTGTCCATACTGTGTCTGGTCTGCCGCCGAGCTGATCCTGATCCATCACAATTTTGACAGAGGTCGCCCTGGTCGACGTCGACACCGATAGTCCTTCGGTACAATCCACGTTGAACTCCTGGATCAAAGGCTTTGTCCAAGAATATGCCATCGACGGATTGAGGTTGGACGGTAAGTTGATCATCTGAGCTGTGTTTGACGACTACTATGATTGTAGACTCACACAAGCAAGATGATCTCTCAGCTGCCAAGCACATGGAACCCCAATCGCAGAAGGACTTCTGTCAAGCCGCAGGGGTCATGTGTATGGGAGAAGTCTACAGTAACGCCGCTCAGTAGGTACCGCATGCCCGTGACATTTGACCGTCTCGATATGAATGAGCTGATGCATCCCGTCCCTGTCGATAATAGGGATCAAAAGAAGTACACCGACGGCTTCATCGACAGCATCCACAGCTATCCCTTGTACGAAGGGTTCAAGCACGCCTTCATCCCTGATTCTACGCCTACCCTCAACATGCAGTCTTTCTTGAACAAGCTCGACGAGCAGCAGTACTGGATCAAAGTGAGCGAAACCTTCGAACTGTACTAGACATGCTCGGCGGCTGACATCGGAAGTATATAGGACACCACCGTCCTGGGAACGTTCTTTGGTAAGCTCTTCTCTCCGCGCCATAGCCGATGTCATCCAGAGAACCTGATATCTTGCGCGTAGGAAACCACGACAACCCGCGTTGGTACGCAAAGAACCAAGATGCGGTGATCGGTCAGAACGCCTTCGTCTCTGCCCTGATGGTCGAGGGTATCCCCACAGGTTAGTCGAGCGGCTCTCCCATATCGATTCTCGGTCTAATACTCATTGACCTCCGTCTCGTAGTCTACTATGGTGACGAGCAGGTAAGTTTCCAAAGTAGGCGTTTCACATGCCGTATGCCAACCTTGCTGACGCGCGCCCCTCTATTGTAGGAACTCGCTTATGGCCTGGTGAGTTGTTTGTTGTGCAGAATGACCGAGCCTTGTCGCTGATCAGTCTGAATGGTGCCGCTTAGGACGACCCCGTAAGCATACAGTATGTCGCATGTATTGACTGAGCTCGTCGTTGACCGAATGCGATTTCACCGCTTAGGACAACCGTCAAGCTCTCTGGTCCACCATCGGAGGTGTTGGATCCTCAAACTATCCTACTGACAAGCTCGCTTATCAGACTATCAAGGTAGGTACGGATGGGGAGTCGAGGCTGACACGCTATAGTTGCTAATCCAGCTCCACTCCAATTCATGTAGCGTGTTCATCAAGTTCGAGGATACCTCTCTACCTCTAGCGACTTTGACACCCAGCTCGCCAAGCCGATCACCCCCAAAGGATCGAAGACCGAGGCCGGACTGAAGCGAGGCAAGGCGGTCTTTGTCGTTACTAACGTGAGTGAGCTTCGACTATTCCACAGCGGACCCGAAAGACAGCTGATGGTTCCCCATCAGCGAGGATCTGGTAGCACCGAGGGTACCTTGAAGGTCCCGAGCACCGGGTTCAACGGAACAGCGGTAGAGTAGGCCTGACAGCTTGATTCTCATGCTCCGGTAGTACTCAATGCACTGACAACTCCATTTTCTTCAGCATGCTCACCTGTACCTCGTTCCAAGTTGCTGCAGACGGTTCCGTCGAGGTCAGCTTTGCTAACGGTGGCAAGCCTTTCGTAAGCGAGATTTCGATTCTGTATTTGCCGCAAATAAGCTGATACCCCCAAACAATACACCAGGTCTTCCTTTCCATCGAGGACGCCGCTGCCAGCGGCATCTGCCCAGACCTCCCGGGTGCCGCTTCGACCACAGTTGCACCTTCTTCTGCCGTTTCCACCATCAGTCTCACCACCTCGGCCGAGACTGGCAAGACTGTTATGCCCGCCGCTACCACCTCCGCAGGAGAGATCGTCGAAGCCATGCCTAGCTCGATCAAGCATGGAGCATCATCGGCGGACGACATTACGCAAGACCAAGCTACCCCGACTGATGGGCCCGTCAGTATCACGGCGTCTGATGGCGCCATTGCACAGCCTACTCAGGTTTCTGGAGAAGGCGAGCAACCCAGCTCTGTCGTCGGTACCAGTGAAACAAGCGCCACGGCGCCCGAAGCCACTCAGGTCGCCGCTAGCAGTTCCGGCAGCGGTTCGACTGCTAGCGGAAACGAAGCTCCCCCTCAGGCGACCGGTGCCGACGGAAGTGCCCCTCAAGCTACTGGACCTACAGGAGCCGCTCCTAGCCAAATCGACAGCCAGCCCGATGCGAAGGACCCGGCCACTACCTCTGTTGGAAATTCTGCTCATTCTACCGGCGTGCAAGTCAGCTTTCTCGGGACGATGGTGATCATGATCGCTTACCTTGGACTCTAACAGTTGCAAAATGAAGAAACGCAAGAGATCCGTCATCCCCCAGCTCTGAGAGCGATTACTACCTCAAGAGGTGGTATCGCATCGAGCAGCACCTCACGGACATTAATGCCGTATTCCTTACTCTCCTTTGACGATCTCAGCCCCTATGTAGCGATTTTGCGTAGCGTTTTCACTTTAGTGATGTGCTTCATTATGATCATATCCCTCTCTTTCAGCGCAACGCTGCGCAATGACAGCTACAACCTGAAACGGCGCAGACGTCATGCGGATTTGGCCCAGCCTCGTCTCCCGTACCGTAAAACCATTCCATGATGTGTTGATAGTGTCCTCCATGATGACATCTGTGGGAATACCGCTCAAGGTCAGGTTGTGAGAGTCTGAGGTTAACATCTGACTCACGTTTGGCAAAAGACGAACGCCGACTCGAGGGTATCTATAGATCGTTTTTTGATGATTCAGCAGAGCCTGCCGGCCAGCAACCAAGGGGACTCACGGTGTGCCGGCCCATCAGGTGGTACCATGTCAATCTGCAGTAGACACACGATACAGCGAGGCAATCGATTGTGACAAGTCGGACAGCCCATTGTCTGCCGAAACTGCCTGTCAGACTTGGTAGCTCACAGACGTTGCCCGCAGAACTCACCCTAGTCTTGCTCTGCACAGTTTGTTCGCGCGCGCCGCCGCTAGTGATGTTCTTCTGACAGAAGTTGCACCTCACGACGACTTGCTTCGGGGTCCTGATCTCGTCACCGTACCATCGAGCGATATTACCTCGGCTCATGTCAAACATGACCCTGGCACGGTATAACTTCCACCCGTCAAGCATGTCGCGATAGTCCTCGATCCAGCGAGTGACCTGAGCCGACGGCCTTCGGGTTGTAGACCCCAAGATGGCGGCAACTTGAATATCGCCGGTAATATCCACATATCGAGATATCACTTCGAGACCCGCTTCGCCGAGACCGGTCAATGGTACGCCCTGCAGCGAGCCGTGTTGTTGCGCGATCTTTGTCTGATTCTCCAAAAACGCTGACAGCTAGTATGCATTTATAGGGTGAGCGCAGAGACTGGAGCACAGCCGATCGTCTTAACGTACCGCAGAATCGTTCACAAATCGGATAGCGAGAACAGTCCGATCAAGCAGAGGCAAATCTCGGTCGTTGATAGTCAGTTCCCAAGAGGCACCGCCTGCGAGATAATTGACCATGGCGCGCATGTACGGGTCGGACAAGCGGAGCTCTTTGGCTACCGCCTGGTCTATCCGGCCTTGCTGCAGGAACGAGCTCAACATCCGATGTGTATCGCCTGGTGAGACACCCGGGGGCAAGTGTTAGCGATATTTGGAATAGTAAAGGCCAAGAGAGGCGACTGACTATCGCTTTGTTTGAGCATACGAATCGCCCGGTCTCGCTGAGTATTCACGAGCGCTATCCAAGCAGCCTTAGTGAGCTGGGTTTGCGAGATCCTAACGGAACCACCCAAAGTAACCGTCAATACACGCTCTTGTGAATGCTCTTGACTGCCCTTGACTGCCCTTGTCATACCTTGAGATTTCTGCTTCGAGCCGTGCTCCTGTCAGCTCGCCACAGATGGCCAGCATGAACCTCCGGTGTGTGCGTCTCGATGTCTCGACAGGCAACACGGTATCGAGGAACTCGTCGGGTCGCTGTCGGATAATCGTTTCCATCGCCCGGATGTAATCCGGATCCATCGAATTGTCAGGCGTCCTGCCACCCCTCGAAGCCGCTGCTCTGGCTGCGACCGCTTTGGAGTATAGGAACGAGTCCGATCCGGCTTCTCGTTCAGCTGATGCGCTCCGTGACGGGGCCGCGGGACGTCCGTTCCAAATGCCGTAGACGCCTTGCAGTGTGAAATCGTACCCATCCATCGACCGCATCTCGGGAAGACCCATCAACCGGATGAAACCTATCATGCAGAGGTGAACATTGATCAGCCCTATGTCTCATTCCCCCATCGAGAACCTGGAATACACACGATCGAGCCATTCAAATAGGAACCCATCGGTCGTGGGGATCTTGGCCTCGATCGCATCATTCGACGAAAGCTGTCTCGATGGTCTCACTTCAGCATGTCATCTCAAAAAAGATCGCGCTGAACCGACTTACTTCCAAGCCGAAATCCAGCATAGCCTTGCGGCGCATGGCTTCGCCAATATCCATCCCGATGATATCGCTCCAGTCAAAATCTGCTGAATCCTCGGGAGCGGGCACGGGCGAGATTGCACCGGTCTTCTCGCTCAGATATGCCTGAGCGGCTTGAAGAGATGGTCCCTGCATACCCCCGCCTCCTTCTGGCGTCCTCTGCCAAGTCAATGGACCTCCTTGCCCGGTCGGCCGCGTCCGAGTCTGTTCTACGACAGGCTGCTCGGGCACCATGTTCGTATCCATCATAGCATTCCGGTTCAAGCTCAAGTTGCGGACATTGAGCGTCGTGCGTTGCGATCCACGTTGAGAGCGCGTCCGACCGCGAGGCAGAGGAGGCGTGGCGCCCGAGCTCGAGGTGGTTCCCGGTAAAGGCGGCGTGATAGCGGTAGGTAACATAGGGACTTGTTCCGAAGGCGAGATCAAGGTCATAGAAGAGTTCAACGCAACCGAAGCGTCCCCCATCCGTCCAGAAGCCACCTGACGAACAGCACGCCCGGTTAGCCCACAACATAGCAACTTCGATTCTAGGTCTCAAACTTCACGAGTGGTGACAACCCAGTCTCCTCGACCGTGTTCTTATTGTCTCTGAAAATGCTCAAGACGCTCGACCTCCCCGAATCCCTAGGTGGCAAGAACGCAAACGTCTGCAAAACCGCGTCCGAGGTCGTTTGCGCTACGGAAAGCCACCGCGCTCATACTGTTTCAGCGATCTTGCCACGGAATGATAGTCTGAAGTCCAACACTGCAGGACTGACTGTTTTTTACCCCGGCCAGGGTCGTCCACTTTATTCCACCCGACCTTCCTCCCCTTCTCGAACCCGTCCTCCCAAACTCACTCCCTGCACCTGCACCTTCCCCCTCCCCGTCGTCTTTCGTGGTATCGACCGTCTCCCCACTCAAGACGTCATACAAAATCACCCCGCCCTCCTTGGTCCCTATTCCCAATCGCTGTCCACCCCGCCCAGATTCCCTCTGATCCCACCTAAGCGCTACGACACCTCCTCGTCCGGAATCGTACGAACAGGGGTCGCTGAGAAGGCTATTATTGTTGTTGTTATTGTTGATGTCAAAGTTGAACAACCCGGGATGATCGGTCCCAGACCTCAAGAACCTCGTGTCCCAGATCTTGACCGCTCCAGAAAGTCCATCTTCACACGAAGCAAACAAGTGCGGGTAGAGCGTCGAAGTACAGAGGTTGTAGATGGCCCGGGTGGGAAGTGAAAAGGCTAGGTTCCCCAACCCTGTCGATTCGCCGGGATTTGAGTTCTGTCCCCCTGTATTCGCACCTTCCGCAGACACACCCGGTACCCTTAGATCGACACATTTGATAGCCTTCGAACTGGTTCCGGCGAGAACAAGCGTGTTGGTATGCGTAAACGTGGATACGGAATTGACGCACTCTCCAGGCAAGTATTGTTGCAAGGGTCTTCTCCTCGACCCGTCCGACGTGTTTGCGTGGGAATCGGGATTGAGGTAGTCGATATTGGGTCTCCGGTGATCTTCCTCGGTAAACGGGTAAGGTCGGAGTTTCTCCACGTTTCCTGCCCTGGTCCCATTAACAAACCCAGGACCGGCTGGACCTGCGTTTCTACCTCTCCCTGCGGCACCGTTTCCGACATCAAACCCTCCCCCCTGCAAAGAAACCTCCAAATCCCAGATACACAACGAAGCTTGTTGTTTCACCTTGTCGAACCCGCCTATCACAACCGAAGGGTCGACTGCGGACCAGGCGACTTGCATGCAAGCCCGATTAGTCGGGAGGTTGAGGGTTCCGAGGATCGTCGATGACGAAGACGTTGTCGACGAGGTACGGCGGGTCGATTCCGCCGAGTTTATCTGCGAGGCGTCAAAGTTGCCTGGGTGGTAGTTTTGCAACGTAGTCGAGTTGAGGTCGACGATGTGGATCTTTCCCTGGGTCGTCCCGCAAGCGAGGAGGCATTCGTAAGAAGGGTGGTTTGACCAGGCGATGGTCTGTCAACGTCAACGCAATGCAGCGTCAAGAGGGCGACAGTGGGAGGACAACTTCAGTTACGGTCGACGAGATGATCAGGGTGTTACAAGGAAGCCTCTCTTCGACTCACCTTTAGGCCCGGGAGGTCGGTAGCGTGGGCGACCAATTTCGAGCTGGATGACTGAGCTGGTCATGAACACCCCCGGCAACGCATCAACACGACTCGAATCAGCTCAACGTCCTGTATCCCCGTCTCCTGTAAGAAAAGTACACAGGCGGTGAACGACTTACCTCTCTGTCATACTCGTATAACTTGACTTCTCCCGTATGTCCACCGAACTGGGTAAACATCTGGGAGATGACATACCGGCTCTTGCCGTCCGGGTAGGACGACTCGGGGCTCGAGAGCGCGACCCGTTTGATTGATTGCATGAGCGACGAGCGGGTTTCCAACGAGGTAATGTGGCCGACGGGGACTGTGTGCCCCTTGACTCCTTGGTCTATAGGTCTCGAGGTATGTAGGCAGGATGCGCCGATATGCCGGAACGATGTAGAGTCTGCATGCTGCATGGCGATGACCGAAGAGAAGAAAAAGGTGTCAGGCTCATCTCACCTCAGCTCTCACCTATCCCTGGCACCGTGACGCGCTGGCCTAGGCTAACAACTCTACGACAGCGCGGCTTAATTCTATGCTAGATTCGCCTTTTGCGATCGTCGCGCGAGACTTTGCGCGCAAAGCCAAATTTTTCGCGCGCCGTTACGTCATTCTCGCATCGCCTAAATGAGTTCCCGTCCACGGCCCTTTGCATTCTCGCCTGCAAAATAATACTTCCCGCTTCCTCTCAAGAGTCGCCCCTCCCCCAAAACTCTCCGCACTTGCTATTCTTCCCTTCAGTCTCTTTCCAGACAGTCCCTTCTCTATGTATCTATGTACAATTATCTATTCCTTTCGCTGGAACACAGATATACAAATGCCCCTCCATTCTGCAGTGTCACACCACGTCGATACTTAGCTCCAGCCAAGACATGGACTTGATGCATTTCTCAAACACCAAATTCCTTTCTCGCAAAGACATTTTGGCTTGGGAGAGTACACCATTATATTTATACTGGAAGATAGTACAGACACCTTGCTAAAAGTACATAGCTCGAGAATGAAGACCGCTTGAGATGCAAACTATACAATTACTTGGGATCCAACACCGAGTTCCTACTTCCCGCCGGCTTTACCTCTCTTCCCGCCCTTTTCCTTCTCAGGCTTAGCCGCAACAAACTTTGCGTCCCGTTCTTCAATACGATCGCACAAGTCCGCCGCGCCTCTGTACGTGTTCTCCCAGAAAGCTTTTAGCATTGGTTCCCACGACTCGTCCTTGGGTTCCACCATGCCCGGCGAGGTGAATAACACCACCGTTCCCTTGTCGTCTTCTACCATAGGTCGAGCACAGATGGTCACCGATGTCGTTCCCGTTCGTTCCGCAAGATTCACAGCTTTCGTCTTCACGGTATCAACGAAATTGTTCCACTCCTTGGCTCTCGCGTCGCGGGCTTGCTGGTCGGTCCGACTTTCACTCGCCGTAATGATACTTGCGGGAAGCCAATCACCATCCTCGTCTTGCTTCCAGGTGATATTGGTAGCGTTCTCCTTCTTCAACGATGGGTACACGTGCTTCGTGCAATCGATGTAGACCATCCTTCGACCCAGAGCCTTATGGAAGAAGCTGTCAAGCGAGAGCAATTCATTATGTCAGAAGTATTTCCATCGAGATCCAGGCATTTCGACACTAACGATTCTCCGGTTCCCGCCTTTTGCGCCCCTTCCCGCACCGTATCCTTGTTGGCTCCCGTAGTGACTTCCGTTGTTGCTTTACCAACCTCGTCGACCACGTCGGTAGCAGGCTTATCACTCTGCCTTGCGGGCTCGGTACCTTGGTCTATGGTGATATCCATATCTAGATCACCTTCCCGATCACCCTCCTCTCCGTTCCCGGTGCCAAAGTCGAACATGCCGTCCAACTCAGGTTCCTGTTCCTCAGGTTGGCTCTGGCTTGCATCGATTCCTGCGCCAAACGTGTCGCTGGATATATAACCGTGTGATCAGGCCTTTGACTTGTAACAACCACGTTTCATTAGTACACTTACTCATCCCACAGAGCCTGTTCTTCCGCCAACGCGTCTGCCCGCGCATCCTCGTTTTGCCAGTCAACTTCCATCCTCGTTGCGGGCTTGGACCACATGAACTTCTCCTCGATGATGGTGGCGTCAACTTGTGCCGACTCCACACGGCCGTCCGCATCGAGCTCTTGGTAGTGGAACTCAACCAAAAATCGGTGAAGACTATGCTTTGATTTGTCGAGCTCATCGGTCTTCTCTTTCTCGTAGAGCGAGTGTTCAAGCAGACCCATCACCTTAGCGAAAACCGATTCCCGCGCAGTTGCACGAGCACAAAACGTCATCCCGCTCATGTTACCAAGTTTCAGTTGGTGAACATCCGCAAAATAGCTCGCCCAGGTCTCCGTGTGTGGGAACGTGCCAACCTTGTCTTCGACCTGAGCTCTCAAAGCACGTCGGCCAGCGGCGATGAGCGGCCTGTTACCCAAGTTCACGACCCCTCGCAGTGCTTGGGCAGCTTTGACGTTGGCCAAGTTTGCGTCGATGGCTATCGGCATCCTGAACGATTTCCCGGATTCCCGCCAGAGCTCTCGCGCTCGGCTACTGATATCAGCCCATCGCTGTCGTGCTTCCGGCAGCCGCACAGCACCCAAAAGCGCTTTGAGAGTGGATTGCGTCATCACGCTATCGGTCCTGCGGAACATGTCGAGGATGGGGATCCATTCGCTCTCATAGAACCTGCCTTCGCCCAATAGCCGCCGCAGATAATGTAACTCGCCGGTCAACGAGCTTGTCGATTTGTAGTCCGGCCGGTTTGCAAATCCCTGCAGCACCCCTCCCATCAAAGATACCAGCGCGGGAGAAGCGCCTTTCATCCATTCCCGCCCCATAAACACCCCTTCGATCCACCCATCAGCACGAATTGCGCAGGCTAGCAGATCCCGCTTGCGACGCGCCTGCGTGATCAGCCCCCGGCTGGTGTCCCATAGAGCCTTCTTTTCCGTGGTGTCGCATTCTTGTGGGCGTCCATCGATGCCCAATCGACCACGCTCCACCAGTGCGGGGCTGACCTCCCCGAATAGGTCAAAGACAATGTCGGCGACCCTATCCTCGATCTCAAGGATTTCGTCCAGCATCACCTCCTGCTTGTCGTCGAGAACGTCATACCGGCAACCGAGCTGTTCACCTCGGAACACAAAGTGCAGCTTCTCGTACAGTTCGTGCTTGGACATTCCTATCCACCGGTCCTCCCGCGCTTCAATGGCTTGCACCACGATCCCATAGGCCTGAATTATTGCGGGATTATCGCAGATGCTGAATCCTTCCGCATAGGCACCTGAGTCCCAACACACTTCGAAGAATTCGCAGAGGCGGGAAAATTTGGAAATACTACGGTTCATTGCGATGTCCCGTATCTTCTCCCATTCCGCTCCTTCCCATCCTTCTTGAAGAATATCCTTCAGGTGTGGAACAACGCGATCCTCCCATTGTTGAGGTGTGGCAATCGAGTCTTCGACCGCATGCATCGCTTGCATGAGTGCGTGACCGAAACCTTCCACGTTTTTGTGCCGCGCGGTAGGGAATGGTTCTCTCCATCGACTTCCAGGCCGGTAGATAGGCTGGGTCAGCGTTCGCTTTCGCCCATACACCACTTGTCCCATGAAATCTTGCGCCTCTCCCGTTGGGTTGTCCTGCTCGGGATTCGGCTTCGCTCTTTTGCGTTGACCCTCGCCTACATCGTCCGCCATTACCGAGCTCGACCTTTGTTCATGATCACCAACCGGGTCCAAGCCTTGACTCCCTCCTCGCCGTTTCCGTCCTTGTGTCCAGACGCTTTCCGCCGCTGCTCGAATCGATCCAATCATCGATTCCCGCCCATCCCCAGCAGGACCCGAGACCCCCGCAAATTTTTGGAACTTTGCGAAATTGGCTTCGAGAGCAGCCTTGTCGATAGGCTTGAGCTTAGGTAAAGCTCGGATTTGACGTGGACCTCTCAACCGGATAGTTGGTACCGGCCACGCTGCTTTGGGAAAAATCCCTTGGAAAAGGTCAAATCGCTATTACCACAAACCAAATCATCAACAACTACTCATTCCCGCCTGCTGATATGATCTTGAGTCTCACCGTCTTGGCCTTCTCTGACTGCTCTTCCCCCTCCTCCTTCTCTGCTTTCTCCTTCTCCGCTTTCTCCTCCTTCTCTGCTTTCTCCTTCTCCGCTTTCTCCTCTTCCGCCTTCTCCTCCTCCGCTTTCTCCTTCTCAGCTTCCTCCTTCTCCGCCTTCTCCTTCTCCGCTTCCTCCTTCTCGGCTTTCTCTCTCTCGCCTTTCTCCCTCTCGGCTTTCTCCGTCTCGGCTTGCTCTCTCACGGCCTCCGTTTCAACATCGGCTGGGTCGACGGCCTTCTTTTTCGATGTGGGCGCGTCCGAGTTCGCCTCTTCGTTCTTCCCGCTTTTTGCATTCACCTCCCCTTCCACACCAACCTCAATACCATTTCCCGCAGGTTGCTGCTGCTGCTCCGGCTGCTCCTGGTGTTGTTGTTGCTGTTGCTGTTGTTGTTGCTGCTGTTGTTGCTGTTCCAGCTCGTTTTCGTTCGTACCATCATCCTGTTCCCACCAGCACAAGTGCAATTTAGAACACGTTGACACTTCACGCTTAGTACCACATGAGAACGAGGGCTTACAGAGAGCGGAGTCAACGGTGATGTTGCCTTGCGAGACCTGGCCGGTCCCTGATTGTTATCCGGAGCCACACCACCGGTCGCTGCATGTCCCTGTTGGAACAGCAAGGGTCAGCAAACAACGTTCCACGCCATCTGAAAATACCATAGCCCAATAGCCACAACTTACCTCTCGTTCCCGCTGTCCGTCTGTCTCTGCTGCCTTGGCGAGGTCGGCCTCCTTCTTCAACCTTTTACGTTCGTTGATCTGTTGTGCCCGCCACCTCTGTCCTGCCTTCACTTCAGCCTTGGTCTTCTTCGGGGTAGCTGCGTTCCCACCGGACTTCTTTGATACGTTTTTCATGCTTATATGTCTGTGAGTTAAGTCGGTAGTGAGATTTCTGCGGCGATGCGAATCTAACGATGAGCGGGCAAGGGCGATGTATGTGCGATGAGGAATTTGCCAGGTGAAAAGAAGATAAGAACGTCAATGATATTATATGCACACATGTAACTAGCACAATGACTGTCCTTGTTCGCCCGTATTCATATGAGCTTGATATACCTCTTTCTCCTTTGTTGTCTGTAACGGTGATCAGGGCTAAGCAACCAGCTAACAATTGCGAAACAGACATCGACTCTTTGTTCGTCCTGGAGACAGAAGACTCTTCTTTCGCCCTTTGTTTCTCACGTGACGTGGGAATCGTTCCCGCTATCCAGCAGGCACTTCCCGCTTCCCGCCGTATTGACAAGTTCAAAAAGTCAACAACAGTCAGCCTGATAACTGCTTAGCTGCTTACTGTTTTGCACTCCCGTACTTCACCTCATCAACTCCATTCAGACAACGCTTCATCAGCTCACCTTCTCAAATCCATACTATCTCTCAATTGATACCCCACGCTCAAATATCTCGATCCCCTACAAATATAGCCATTCATCAACAACCCATCAAAGCCTCCCTAACAACATGGACCACACAAACGACAATGAGGACTTCCCGCTCGATCTCGCTCAAGATTTATTGGAAGAAGATGCAATCCCGGACTTGGGTGAACGTCTCGACCTCCGTACAGCCCGCCCACAATTCATGTCGAGATTGAATTTCAGTCTTGCCGTTCAGGATATACTGTCGTCGTTGCGCAATCAATGTGCCGAACATGCTACGAGGCTCAATGTAAAGCCTCAAACGCTTTTCCATTCTGTCCTAAACATAACTGAGAAGGAAAAAAAGAATCGGAAGTTAACTGCTTGGCAAGCAATGGTACACGTTACTCGGGAAGACCTTAGTCAGTTCAGTGTGGTTTCGTATTTTCATCCCCATGCACATGTTTACATCAGCTCTGCGTCATGGCCCTGCAGAACGTTCAGCTACGTCGACTGCTTCTTCACTGGCGGGACATGACTTGGATACAAATATTCCCACTCCACCACGGGAGTCTTTCGTCAATGCCATTCTAGAGGCCAAAAAAAGGAAACAGCAGGGTTACTGGACAGAGGATTACATCGAAAAAGTCCGACAAGATCTGGAATCGCGACGGGCAGGACGCAAGACGACCTCGACCACAGCCCCCCCTCGTACCACTGATGCCAGACGGTTCGCAGCTAGGCGAGCTGCGGAGGTACAGCAAGACATTGTTTCTAAAGTTAGTGACTTGCTATTCCCGGCGCAACCGAGTTCGACTCCATGCTGATATGTTTCGGTTGCGGGAATCATCTCGTCTTTCCTGGTCTTAGCTCAATCGACTACACGAGATGCACGATATTGCCAGCTGTCTGTTGCTTATGCCGGTCGATGCCGATCACCCATTTGTGCCGCAATACATCGTCCAAAGTCCATATCTAGGAGCGGTGCTATGGAAACGATGGGGACTGGGCGGAGGAGACATGGCGGGAACCTATGGCGTTCTCAGCGGAATCCAAGCTGCCATCCAGGAAGCCCGTGCGCGACGAAGTAAGCTCCCTGTCCGACTATGTATCATCTTAGGATTCAAGTTGACAGTGCGTTTGACCTGTCGGAAACAGACGACCAACAACTAACAGCTGCTAGCACGGCGGGAATTCCATCTTCGACTTCCCTTGAGCGTCATCATGCTGGCATGAGCAATGCTCAACAGCGTACCCGACTCACTGAAGAGGTCAAGGAGCAGCTTAACGCCATGCTACCTCCCAGTGCCAAGGTGACGCAGGTGCCATGGGCCAACATGCCTTTAGTCTGCCTCCGACATTCCCTTTGGTGGGAAGGCATTGACGCCAACTTCCGGTGGGAAGGCGTACGATTGACATCGAAACAAGAGGTTCGTGCTTCGGTCTCGAAGCTTCCATTGCAATGTTCTGACTTTTTACAGGTTACCTACGTGCATTGTTATCACAGATCGAGACGCTGGGCGCAGCGTATGTCAAGGGTAAACTTCGTTTGCGCCGACTAGAAAACTATTCTGAACATGTCACCGAGTGACGATCGGAACCGGAACGTCGGCTCAGCATAACCTCGGACTTATCCCGACGCGCTACGGAACGCGCCTTTATTTGGCCTTTCCGCCCGATTAAGCCCAAGACGCGCTCTCGACCGGTCGAACACACCGCCGCAACGTAGTTTAGAGGAGGGCGATCTATTGTAGAGTAGAATGAGGAGCTTAGAACCGAATTGGGTTCTAAGCGACGATATCGAAGTTCATCATACCGTTACCTTCTGTATCGTGGACTAAGTCACAACGAAACGGCCGCTATAGTACCAAAACGCCCCGAACCGCCCAACAACTCCCGCGTCGACGTATTCTAGCCTCCCCGTGACAGTATATCGTCGCTTCAAAATGTCTGCCCAGCGATCCACTTCTGCTCAACCCTTTGGTAGAACGAGGCTTCCCCGCAACGGAAAAGCCACGGTTCCGCCCGAGACGGTAGAGGAGGATGACTCCGCTAGACAAGAACAAGACGAAGACGAACAAGGTCCGGCAAAGAATAGCGCCGGAGAAATTGCGAACGCCGGCGAGGACGCCGAGGAACAGAACGACCGAGAAGGGTTAGATGACCAACTCGATGGAACAAGGGAACCGGATGACGAAGAACAAGAACTGAGTTTGACGGAAAAGTTGTTTGAGGAACTCGAACTCCTCAAAATGAAGAACCAAAGGTTGGAATTGGAGATGAACGCGATGAGGGAACGGGCCGTGGAGAGGCCAACAAGGAAAGGGACGACGGGAGAAGAGGGCAAAGTGTCCGAACGCCGATCTGTTCGGGCACGGGTTCAGGCGGAAAGGTACGGAACCGCCCTGTCCGACAGCGAAGGAGATTACGTGGATCCCGAAGACGTCTGGGAGGGCGTCGACCCGTACGCCAGACTGAACGAAGTTTCGAGTTCCGTTCGGGCCGCTGTCATGCAGGACAGGGCCAAAGCGTACGAAAAGGCCTCGGGTAGGGACCCCCGAGCCCCAGAACCGAACACATTTCACGGGAAGAGCAAGCAGCTGCCTTCTTTCCTCGTACAATGCGATACGTTTGTAACTTTGCAACCGAATACGTATCGGTCCGAGTTTCAAAGGGTACTGGCCGTTATTTCTCGGTTCCGAGACGATGCCGGGGTATGGATTACGCCTTATATGGACTTAAGCGCCCGTGATAAGCCCCTTATGTTCCAGAATTATCAACTATTCAAGAATGCTATGAGAGATCAGTGGCCGATGGACGATGAAAAGGAGAACGCTAGGCGGGTTCTTCAGGAAATGAAGCAGACTAGTACCGCTCAAGAGTACTTGGCCCGTTTCGCCCTACAGGCCCTGTATAGCGGGTACGATGACGACTCTCTGATCAGCCTTGCTGAAGGGGGTTTGGAACATTCCCTACTGATCAGACTCAAAAACGACCTAGACGCCCCGGAGAACTTCGACAAATGGAGGCAATGGGTCGTTCGTATTGAGAACCGTCAACGCATCACGGAAGCTCAAATCGCTCGATCCCGTTACCGTCCCAGTTCGGGACCTTTGTCGGCTTTTACGCCCAGAACCGCCGTGGCGGTCCCCGCTTCGATTCCTCAAACGGCCTATGTGCCCCGACGACCTTACATGTCACCGGAAGAAAGGGAAAGAAACATGCGAGAAGGGAACTGTTTCTCGTGTGGGGAAAAGGGACATATCGTTAGCGCGTGTCCGAAAAGAGGCGGAAAGGCCCAAGATCTGGCGACGGGGGCCAACGCTATGGAAGTCAAGGCCCGAGCCGCCTACGTGGAGGACTGTTCGAGCGATTCGGAAAAAGATTGAGCGAGGCGATTGGTCAGGAATCGTCTCGTGTGGAACAAAAGAAAATGACTGACACGCTTAGGAAAAGGTTTCGGATTTACATGGAGGGAAGTCATACGAGCTACTTCAGGGCGGAATTGGACGGTTTCGCTGGGAAATGGAAGTTCTTCCTGGACGATGGGACTTCTCAGAGCGCGATCGACCGACATTGCCCCTTACTTGAGGGTTTAGTACCGATTGCCTATGAGAGGAAGAAACGTCTGAGGAGGATTGACGGAACGATCGCAGCAGACGCGATCACGCACTTTGTCAAAATTCGGCTGCGAAAGAAGGATTTTGGACCGATCGAGATCGAACTGGCCATCATGGACCTCGATACGGGCGGAATAGTCCTCGGTTTAGACTTTAACGTCCGTTTCCGGGCCATTGTCGACTTTAGCGACATGTCTATCGAGATTCAAGACGACCGTTTGACGACGGAAGGGATCGAAGTGAAGGGAAGACGGAGCACGCTCGTAGATGGCAATGGATTGGAAAAGGGAGATCCGGTCTTTAATGCCCTGAAACTGGCGGAAGACCCCGACGAGGAAGAGGAAGAGGTCGAAGAGAGCGAGCTACGTAGCCTTGTACCGTCGGAATGTCATGGTAGTCTGGACTTATTCAAGCGTGCCAGTTACGAGTCATTACCCGAAAACAGGGATTTCGATCACGCGGTCGAGCTTAAAAGCCCTGAATTGTTACGAAAGGCCCGAGTCTACCCACT
This sequence comes from Filobasidium floriforme, assembly GCF_021052385.1. Taxonomy (NCBI): domain Eukaryota; kingdom Fungi; phylum Basidiomycota; class Tremellomycetes; order Filobasidiales; family Filobasidiaceae; genus Filobasidium; species Filobasidium floriforme. The sequence continues at coordinate 626,378 of NW_025763631.1, read as the reverse complement.
TTCGCATGCTCAAGATCAATGGCTGAAGGACTGGATCGACAAGAACAAACGGATAGGTCATATCGAAGAGTCGAAACACTGGTTCGGAAGCCCTGTGTTTCTGGTTCCAAAGAAAAACGGGGAATTCCGGATGGTGACGGATTTCCGGGAATTGAACAAGCAAACGGTGAAAGATATATACCCCTTGCCCCGGATCAGTACTCTACTCGAACGGATTAGGACGGCTACGATTTTCAGCAAGTTCGATATGCCCACTTCGTACCAATTGCTACGAATGCGCCCGGGGGATGAAAAATGGACGACTATTTTGACACGGTATGGGGCGTTTCAGTCCAAAGTGATGCGGGAAGGGATGTCGAATGCAGGCGCCAGCTTTCAACGGTTCATGAATGTGACTTTCGAAGACCTGATTGACGACGGAGTTATCGTCTACATAGACGACATTTTAGTGTACAGCAAGACCAGAGAAGAACATATCGTTACCATCAACAAGGTTTTTGATCGACTACGACGGGCAAAACTTTACCTGAAGCCGTCGAAGTGTGAGTTCTTCAAGGATGCGGTGGAGTTTTTGGGCTTTATAGTCCGAAAAGGTGTCGTGGAAATGGAGAAGGGCAAGTTGGAGTCGGTAAAACGTTGGCCGGCGCCTCGCTCCGTCAAAGAAATACAACAGTTCTTAGGTTTTGCGAACTTTTATCGACGGTTCATACGGGATTTTGCAAGCAAGGCCCAACCTTTGACAACTTTGACAAGGAGTACGGTACCATGGATATGGACCGAGAAGGAGGATTTGGCTTTCAAACAGCTCGTCACGAGCTTCACAGAGGCACCGGTATTGCGTCAATTTGACCCATCGCTGCCGATTACCATAGAAACAGACGCGTCGGCGTACGCGGTAGCCGCGGTTGCGAGCCAGAGATTCCCCGAAGCGGACGGTTCAGCCATTTTACGTCCGACTGGATTTTTCTCGAGGAGACTGAAGCCGGCCGAGATGAATTACAATGTCCACGACAAGGAGTTATTGGCCGTGCTGTTAGCTTTTCGACACTGGAAACCTAACCTATTGGAAAACCAATATCCTGTGGAAGTCATTACCGACCATCGAAATCTGGAATATTTCCGTGAAAAGAGGGAGCTGAACAACAGGCAAAAACGATGGCAGGAAGAGCTAGCTATTATAGGCGTCACGTGACGCGCGACCTACGGTGCGCGTCGCCTCGGGGTCTCGTTCGGAGACCCTCTCGGGGACTCTCTCGGAGACCCTTTAGGAGATGATCTCGTAGACGTCTAACTAGTACCTTGTAGTAGTTAGACATCCGTTATTACATTACTATGCCTATCGTTACCTTTCCCCAGTCCCGCGACCTTATTACCTCAAGACCCGGCAGGTCGGCTGCCAGGCCTTATAGAATAACGGATCACCAAAGGACCCCGGCTGGGAACGCGAAAAGGGGTAGTGATGGGATCCCGCTGCACATTGGTGCTAGCGGTAACCCTAGTGGTCCGGAGAGCCACCTCACTCTGGTAGGAGTGTTCTACCCGCAGGGGATTCCTGTGCAGGCAGTGATGATGGTAGATTCGGGGGCCACGGGTATGTTCATGGATCGGACGTTCGCGAGGATCCATAACTTTGATGTGATAGACCTAGAGAACCCTAGGACCGTCACGGTCATCGACGGAAGAGAGATAGTGGGTGGTCAGATCACCCAGAAGGCACATGCTATTGTGCGGACAGGATTGCACCAAGAGAAGGCGGAGTTCTTCTTGACGGATTTGTGTGGGTACGCGGCGGTCCTCGGGATTACATGGTTACGACACCATAGCCCACACATCCAGTGGGATACGAATACGGTCACCTTCGCGGACGACTGTTTGAAGAAGGGATGCGTCAAGAAGGTAGAGGTAGTATGCTCCCCCGACGAGGTGGAGATAGAAACGCGGAATATCGATCCGCTGTCGAGAATGAAGGAGCCGATCACGGAGAATCTCGTGGTGGCTCAAATGCAGATGACGAGGGAGGATGAGGAGCGGGCCCGCAGGCCGGACCTGTGGGACTGGGACGTCAAGCCCACCGACTCGATTCAAAACGAACTCGATCCTCCCGAGTACATGGAGAAGTTGCGAGACGTTGTGCCGAAGAAGTACCATGAGTACCTCGGAGCGTTCTCCAAGACGAAGGCAGACTCGCTGCCTCCGAAGCGCTCGATCGATCATGCGATCGAGCTGAAGCCTGGCACAACTCCCACGTATGGGAAGTTGTACAACCACTCGCAGAAGGAGACGGACGCTCTCAAGGCGTGGTTGGCGGAGAACCAGGCGAAAGGGTTTATTCGACCCTCGAAATCCTCGTGTTCGAGTCCGGTACTGTTCGTACCGAAGAAAGGGGGTGAATTGAGGCTGTGTATTGATTACCGCCGCCTCAACGAAATTACCGAGAAGGACAGGACCCCCCTGCCGCTTATCTCGGAGACCTTAGATCGCCTACGGGGATCGAAGGTATATACGAAGATGGACCTGAGGGGAGCGTACAACCTCCTGAGGGTCAAAGAAGAGGATGTTTGGAAGACCGCGTTCACGACACGCTATGGTCTGTTCGAATGTCTCGTCATGCCATTCGGTTTGACAAACGCGCCGGCGACGTTCCAGCGCTGGATGAATCAGGTCTTCCAGGACATGTTAGACGTGTGTGTGGTCGTCTATTTAGACGACATATTGATTTACTCCGCCGATCAGGAGACGCACGACGAGCACGTACGGGAAGTGCTGAGGAGGCTACAGGCGAATGGCCTGTACGCAAAGGCGGAGAAGTGTGAGTTTGACACGACGGCGACGGAGTTCTTGGGGTATGATATTGCCCCTACGGGGGTCAGCATGAATCCGTCGAAGGTGAAGTTGGTGTTGGAGTGGGCGGCGCCCCGAAATATTCGAGGCCTGCAGTCGTTCTTGGGGTTCGCGAATTACTATCGCCGGTTCATTCAGAACTACTCCAAGAAGATTCAAGGCATGACGGCCTTGACGAAGAAAGGGGTAAAGTACCACTGGCCGGAGTCAGCGGATGCTGCCTTCAAGGAGTTGAAGAAGGCGTTCACCGAGGCGCCCATCCTCGCTCATTACGACGAGGAGCGCCAGGTGGTACTGGAGACGGACGCATCGTCAGGTGCGATGGGAGCGGTGATGTCGCAGGTAGGGGACGACGGGAAACTACATCCCGTGGCGTTCATGTCGAAGAGCCTTACGCCGGCTCAACGAAACTACGACGTACACGATCGCGAGCTGCTCGCCATCGTGTACTGCTGCCAGATATGGCGGCATTACCTAGACGGGAAGTTCCCGGTGAGGATCCTTACGGATCACAAGAACCTGGAGTACTTCAAGAAGGACAAGATGTTGTCCCACCGACAAGCGAGATGGTCTCAACTGCTGAACCAAATCTCGTACACGTTGGAGTACAAGCCGGGGACAGAGAACGGGAAGGCTGACGCGCTCAGCAGGAGAGAGGAGTTGATGGAGGAGACGGAGCCCAAGCAGGCAGAGACCCTGCTGCGCCCCGTTAATGCAGACGCGTTGGTGGTCAGCGCAGCGACGGTACAACCCCCGTTGAGGTTGTGCGGAACGATCCCCGTCATAGGGGATTGGTTTTTGAAAGCGTTGATCCCTGCGGGACAAGAAGATCCGGTCGCGAGAGACCTGATCAAAGGCGTCAAGGAGGGAACCTTGACGAATAGTCGGTACAGTCTGAGCCCGGGAGGCGCGCTCATGTACGACGGGCTGGTGTACGTTCCCGATGCGGGAAGCTTGAAGACGGAGCTCTTGAAGAGGCTCCATGATGGGAAAACCGCCGGACACTACGGGCGGGACAAGACGGAGGACCTGGTGAGTAGAGATTTCTACTGGCCGGGTATGAAGGCGTGGATTAGCCAGTATGTGGCTAGCTGCGACAAGTGCCAGAGGAATCGGAGGCCAAGGGCCAAGCCAGTCGGGGAGCTGGCTCCCCTGAAGGCGGAGACGGAACCCTACCAGTCGATCACGTGGGACCATATCACGGACCTACCGGAGTCGAGGGGTTCGAACGCGATCCTGGTGATCGTCGACCGCTTCAGCAAGCGGGCACATTTCGTGCCTTGTCGGAAGGACAACGACGCCAAGGTGTTGGCGCAGATGTTCCTGCAGGAGTGGGTACGATTGCATGGATTTCCCCGGCAGATCATCTCGGACAGGGGAACGCTGTTCACATCGAGGTTCTGGAGGGAGTTCTGTGAGTTGTCCGGTGTCGAGCCTAGTTATTCGACCGCCTTCCACCCCCAGACGGATGGTCAGACGGAGCGCAGTAACTCGACGCTCGAACAGTACTTGCGGACGTACGTCAATTACCAGCAGGACGACTGGACCGATTTGTTGCCCATGGCGGAGTTCGCCTACAACAACTCGAAACACTCGGCGATCGGTATGTCGCCGTTCATGGCATCGGAAGGGCGGGAGCACGCCGTCGAACTCCCCATGCCTATCGCCAAGGATTCGGCTGTGGAGTCGATACAGGAGTACAGAGAGCGGATGAACAACATCTGGGAGTCTGTTAATGTCGCGCTGAGACAGGCCCGAGAGGATATGGCGAAGTACGCGAATCGGAAGCGTACGGCGGTACCGGACGAGGGGTACAATGTTGGCGACATGGTGATGTTGTCGTCGGCCCACGTCAATACCGTGAGGCCGAACAAGAAGTTGGAGTGGAAGACCTACGGCCCGTTCAAGATCACGGAGGTCGTAGGAGAAGGTCGCATGGCGCGACGTTTGGAGTTGACACCGGGGATGCGTAGGATCCACCCGGTGTTCCATGTCTCGCTGCTAATCCCGTACAAGCCGAACGAGCTTCCTGGGAGAGCAGTAGACCCACCCCCTGAGCCAGAGGTGCTGGACACCGGGGATTTGGGGTGGGTGGTATCGGAAATCGTACACTCCAAGGAGTTGCGTTCGACGCGCGCCGGGCGTAGGACTCAGTACTACGTGCGCTTTGAGGGGTACGGGGACGAGCACAACGAGTGGGTTAGCCCCTCGGACTTCCACCACAACGACACGCTGGTGCTGGAATTCCATAAGCGACACCCTGAGTTGCCGGTACCGGGCCGTCAGGAGTACGGCGATGCTTGATGCGTTCGGAGCTCGCATCTAGGAGGGGGATCCTATTATAGGCGTCACGTGACGCGCGACCTACGGTGCGCGTCGCCTCGGGGTCTCGTTCGGAGACCCTCTCGGGGACTCTCTCGGAGACCCTTTAGGAGATGATCTCGTAGACGTCTAACTAGTACCTTGTAGTAGTTAGACATCCGTTATTACATTACTATGCCTATCGTTACCTTTCCCCAGTCCCGCGACCTTATTACCTCAAGACCCGGCAGGTCGGCTGCCAGGCCTTATACTAGCCGACTTCAATTTCAATCTTCGTTACCGACCGGGGCGGAAAGGTACAAAACCGGACGCACTGACAAGGCGCCCCGATTACCACCCTGGACGTAACAAAGCGGAAAGGGCCATAGAAGCCAAGAACAACGAGTCGGTTTTGCTGGAAGACAGGCTGTTCGTGGAAGGACGGGCCGCTATCGTTGAGGAAGTGGACGAAGGCGAAGGAAACAGCTGGAGCGAGGAAGTACTCGCGGGTTACGAGTTGGGTACGTTACCGAATGGTATGAGAGAAAGGGTTTTCGCTTTGATTCCTTTCGGTGGATCGGAGGTCGGTGCACCTCTCACCTTCAAATGGACTCGCGGAGGGTACTTGTGGTGGAAGGATAGATTGGTAATCCCGCAATACGGGGCGCTTTGGTCCAAAACCGTCGGCAGTCGGCACGATGCGATGCCTTTTGGTCATCCGGGCAGGGACAAGACGCTCGAATTAGTGCAGAGGGATTACTACTGGCCGAATCAGTACGAAACGGTGAAAGAGTACGTAAGAACCTGCACAGAATGCCAGCGGAACAAGGGCAAGAAGCACAAGCCTTACGGCGAGTTGAAGCAGTTGGTCATAGCAAAGAGGCCTTGGAGCGAAATCTCCATGGATTTCGTGGAACAGCTACCGAGATGTGGGGAGTACGAGAACATTCTCGTAATCGTAGACCGATTCACCAAGGAAGCTCGCTTTATACCGACTCGACGTACAATGACGGCGCGGGAATTGGCGGAAACGCTACTGTCCGTAGTGTTTTCGAAAAAAGGGTTCCCAGATGCGATCACTTCCGATCGTGGTTCTTTATTCGTAAGCGCCTTCTTGAAGGAGATGTGGCGACTGATGAAAGTGGAAAGACGGGTTAGCACCCCGTATCACCCCCAGACAGACGGGCAAACGGAGAGAGTTAACCAATCGTTGGAAGGCTATTTGCGGACTTATTGCGGATGGGATCAGGACGATTGGGTGGGTTTATTACCTATGGCTGAGTTCACATACAACAACTCGGTATTATAGGCGTCACGTGACGCGCGACCTACGGTGCGCGTCGCCTCGGGGTCTCGTTCGGAGACCCTCTCGGGGACTCTCTCGGAGACCCTTTAGGAGATGATCTCGTAGACGTCTAACTAGTACCTTGTAGTAGTTAGACATCCGTTATTACATTACTATGCCTATCGTTACCTTTCCCCAGTCCCGCGACCTTATTACCTCAAGACCCGGCAGGTCGGCTGCCAGGCCTTATAGAATAACGGATCACCAAAGGACCCCGGCTGGGAACGCGAAAAGGGGTAGTGATGGGATCCCGCTGCACATTGGTGCTAGCGGTAACCCTAGTGGTCCGGAGAGCCACCTCACTCTGGTAGGAGTGTTCTACCCGCAGGGGATTCCTGTGCAGGCAGTGATGATGGTAGATTCGGGGGCCACGGGTATGTTCATGGATCGGACGTTCGCGAGGATCCATAACTTTGATGTGATAGACCTAGAGAACCCTAGGACCGTCACGGTCATCGACGGAAGAGAGATAGTGGGTGGTCAGATCACCCAGAAGGCACATGCTATTGTGCGGACAGGATTGCACCAAGAGAAGGCGGAGTTCTTCTTGACGGATTTGTGTGGGTACGCGGCGGTCCTCGGGATTACATGGTTACGACACCATAGCCCACACATCCAGTGGGATACGAATACGGTCACCTTCGCGGACGACTGTTTGAAGAAGGGATGCGTCAAGAAGGTAGAGGTAGTATGCTCCCCCGACGAGGTGGAGATAGAAACGCGGAATATCGATCCGCTGTCGAGAATGAAGGAGCCGATCACGGAGAATCTCGTGGTGGCTCAAATGCAGATGACGAGGGAGGATGAGGAGCGGGCCCGCAGGCCGGACCTGTGGGACTGGGACGTCAAGCCCACCGACTCGATTCAAAACGAACTCGATCCTCCCGAGTACATGGAGAAGTTGCGAGACGTTGTGCCGAAGAAGTACCATGAGTACCTCGGAGCGTTCTCCAAGACGAAGGCAGACTCGCTGCCTCCGAAGCGCTCGATCGATCATGCGATCGAGCTGAAGCCTGGCACAACTCCCACGTATGGGAAGTTGTACAACCACTCGCAGAAGGAGACGGACGCTCTCAAGGCGTGGTTGGCGGAGAACCAGGCGAAAGGGTTTATTCGACCCTCGAAATCCTCGTGTTCGAGTCCGGTACTGTTCGTACCGAAGAAAGGGGGTGAATTGAGGCTGTGTATTGATTACCGCCGCCTCAACGAAATTACCGAGAAGGACAGGACCCCCCTGCCGCTTATCTCGGAGACCTTAGATCGCCTACGGGGATCGAAGGTATATACGAAGATGGACCTGAGGGGAGCGTACAACCTCCTGAGGGTCAAAGAAGAGGATGTTTGGAAGACCGCGTTCACGACACGCTATGGTCTGTTCGAATGTCTCGTCATGCCATTCGGTTTGACAAACGCGCCGGCGACGTTCCAGCGCTGGATGAATCAGGTCTTCCAGGACATGTTAGACGTGTGTGTGGTCGTCTATTTAGACGACATATTGATTTACTCCGCCGATCAGGAGACGCACGACGAGCACGTACGGGAAGTGCTGAGGAGGCTACAGGCGAATGGCCTGTACGCAAAGGCGGAGAAGTGTGAGTTTGACACGACGGCGACGGAGTTCTTGGGGTATGATATTGCCCCTACGGGGGTCAGCATGAATCCGTCGAAGGTGAAGTCGGTGTTGGAGTGGGCGGCGCCCCGAAATATTCGAGGCCTGCAGTCGTTCTTGGGGTTCGCGAATTACTATCGCCGGTTCATTCAGAACTACTCCAAGAAGATTCAAGGCATGACGGCCTTGACGAAGAAAGGGGTAAAGTACCACTGGCCGGAGTCAGCGGATGCTGCCTTCAAGGAGTTGAAGAAGGCGTTCACCGAGGCGCCCATCCTCGCTCATTACGACGAGGAGCGCCAGGTGGTACTGGAGACGGACGCATCGTCAGGTGCGATGGGAGCGGTGATGTCGCAGGTAGGGGACGACGGGAAACTACATCCCGTGGCGTTCATGTCGAAGAGCCTTACGCCGGCTCAACGAAACTACGACGTACACGATCGCGAGCTGCTCGCCATCGTGTACTGCTGCCAGATATGGCGGCATTACCTAGACGGGAAGTTCCCGGTGAGGATCCTTACGGATCACAAGAACCTGGAGTACTTCAAGAAGGACAAGATGTTGTCCCACCGACAAGCGAGATGGTCTCAACTGCTGAACCAAATCTCGTACACGTTGGAGTACAAGCCGGGGACAGAGAACGGGAAGGCTGACGCGCTCAGCAGGAGAGAGGAGTTGATGGAGGAGACGGAGCCCAAGCAGGCAGAGACCCTGCTGCGCCCCGTTAATGCAGACGCGTTGGTGGTCAGCGCAGCGACGGTACAACCCCCGTTGAGGTTGTGCGGAACGATCCCCGTCATAGGGGATTGGTTTTTGAAAGCGTTGATCCCTGCGGGACAAGAAGATCCGGTCGCGAGAGACCTGATCAAAGGCGTCAAGGAGGGAACCTTGACGAATAGTCGGTACAGTCTGAGCCCGGGAGGCGCGCTCATGTACGACGGGCTGGTGTACGTTCCCGATGCGGGAAGCTTGAAGACGGAGCTCTTGAAGAGGCTCCATGATGGGAAAACCGCCGGACACTACGGGCGGGACAAGACGGAGGACCTGGTGAGTAGAGATTTCTACTGGCCGGGTATGAAGGCGTGGATTAGCCAGTATGTGGCTAGCTGCGACAAGTGCCAGAGGAATCGGAGGCCAAGGGCCAAGCCAGTCGGGGAGCTGGCTCCCCTGAAGGCGGAGACGGAACCCTACCAGTCGATCACGTGGGACCATATCACGGACCTACCGGAGTCGAGGGGTTCGAACGCGATCCTGGTGATCGTCGACCGCTTCAGCAAGCGGGCACATTTCGTGCCTTGTCGGAAGGACAACGACGCCAAGGTGTTGGCGCAGATGTTCCTGCAGGAGTGGGTACGATTGCATGGATTTCCCCGGCAGATCATCTCGGACAGGGGAACGCTGTTCACATCGAGGTTCTGGAGGGAGTTCTGTGAGTTGTCCGGTGTCGAGCCTAGTTATTCGACCGCCTTCCACCCCCAGACGGATGGTCAGACGGAGCGCAGTAACTCGACGCTCGAACAGTACTTGCGGACGTACGTCAATTACCAGCAGGACGACTGGACCGATTTGTTGCCCATGGCGGAGTTCGCCTACAACAACTCGAAACACTCGGCGATCGGTATGTCGCCGTTCATGGCATCGGAAGGGCGGGAGCACGCCGTCGAACTCCCCATGCCTATCGCCAAGGATTCGGCTGTGGAGTCGATACAGGAGTACAGAGAGCGGATGAACAACATCTGGGAGTCTGTTAATGTCGCGCTGAGACAGGCCCGAGAGGATATGGCGAAGTACGCGAATCGGAAGCGTACGGCGGTACCGGACGAGGGGTACAATGTTGGCGACATGGTGATGTTGTCGTCGGCCCACGTCAATACCGTGAGGCCGAACAAGAAGTTGGAGTGGAAGACCTACGGCCCGTTCAAGATCACGGAGGTCGTAGGAGAAGGTCGCATGGCGCGACGTTTGGAGTTGACACCGGGGATGCGTAGGATCCACCCGGTGTTCCATGTCTCGCTGCTAATCCCGTACAAGCCGAACGAGCTTCCTGGGAGAGCAGTAGACCCACCCCCTGAGCCAGAGGTGCTGGACACCGGGGATTTGGGGTGGGTGGTATCGGAAATCGTACACTCCAAGGAGTTGCGTTCGACGCGCGCCGGGCGTAGGACTCAGTACTACGTGCGCTTTGAGGGGTACGGGGACGAGCACAACGAGTGGGTTAGCCCCTCGGACTTCCACCACAACGACACGCTGGTGCTGGAATTCCATAAGCGACACCCTGAGTTGCCGGTACCGGGCCGTCAGGAGTACGGCGATGCTTGATGCGTTCGGAGCTCGCATCTAGGAGGGGGATCCTATTATAGGCGTCACGTGACGCGCGACCTACGGTGCGCGTCGCCTCGGGGTCTCGTTCGGAGACCCTCTCGGGGACTCTCTCGGAGACCCTTTAGGAGATGATCTCGTAGACGTCTAACTAGTACCTTGTAGTAGTTAGACATCCGTTATTACATTACTATGCCTATCGTTACCTTTCCCCAGTCCCGCGACCTTATTACCTCAAGACCCGGCAGGTCGGCTGCCAGGCCTTATAGAATAACGGATCACCAAAGGACCCCGGCTGGGAACGCGAAAAGGGGTAGTGATGGGATCCCGCTGCACATTGGTGCTAGCGGTAACCCTAGTGGTCCGGAGAGCCACCTCACTCTGGTAGGAGTGTTCTACCCGCAGGGGATTCCTGTGCAGGCAGTGATGATGGTAGATTCGGGGGCCACGGCGAGGAGGCAAGCACAGGCTGCTATGAAGGGATGATGATAGGCTGGCTGGACTACTCTGCATACAATGTGCTAGTGATGATGTCCATCACCTATATCTCCAGCCCTAGGTCGCCGCCGGGGGCGCGCGCGCTCCCCTCCCCTCAAGCTGGCCGACTCTACCCTCGCTCGTGATGTGGAAAGAAGAAAAAATGTTTGAGCGGTGTCGTGGGTTGTCGTCCATCCAGGTCGGTTATCGTGATGTCGTTCCCGACTGTTCGTGTCGTATGCCGTGGTTCTCGTCCCCGGTCCATCGGCACCGCCGTCCTCGTCCCCTCCTTCTTTTGGATTTGTGTTTATGTTTTCGATGAGATGCTTTTTGTCGTTGTGAGGATGATTGTGTGTCCGTAATGATGTGAGGTTGTTGTCGTGATGTGTATCCGTTTGTCGAGTATGCTGCGTGAGTGTATCCGTGATTGTGTCGATGTGTTTTATGCTGTGATGAGTGATGTTTTTATCTTTCCGTGTCGTGGTGGGTTATGTTTTATGTGTCCGTGTCGTGATGAGTGATGTTTCTTTCTTTTATGTATCCGTGTCGTATGGGTGATGTTTTTATGTGTCCGTTTCGTGATGAGTGATGTTTTTATGTTTCCGTTTCGTGATGAGTGATGTTTTTATGTTTCCGTTTCGTGATGAGTGATGTTTATGTATTCGTATTGTCGTTATTGAAGTCCGCTGTATCCAAGTCGTTGTCGTCCCGATCGTCGTCCCTCTCGTCATCTACCTCTCCTCCATCGTCCCCCTCCTTCCCGTCTCCGTCTCCGTCTTCTTCCCCTATCCACCTCTTCAGCCTCCGAAATCCGACTGTGCCTTTCCTCGGGAGGCCCTCTAACGTTTCGAGCGTCACAGACCTGTTGCCTGCGATCTTTCGTACGCGCCAGGGTCCCTGCCACTTAGGCCTAAGTTTCGCTTCGGTGGAATACGTCCTGTCGTCCGAGGTATCGTACAGTAGGACGAGGTGACCCACCGACGGGTAATAACTGTTCCATTCCTTCGAATTACCTTTTCGCCTCTCTTGTTCGTCTCGAAACGCGTCCCTCGCATCCGCTCTACCCGCTTCGAGCAGCGCCAGCCGTTGCGGTACTGTTGGTATTTCTTCTCCACCCCCTTGTTCCGGTCCTAGTAATACTTCTCTCGGCGACAAGCCCCCGAGATAAGTCAGCTTTCTATCATTCAGCGCTTTTACCGACCCTTGGAGTACTTCTGGCCAGTTTCTCGGATACGGGGGTCGTAAAACAGTGGGGACGTGTTCCACATCCAAATTCGCCAATCGTCGTAGTCGCTCCAACAGCAGGTGGTTTCCGTTTTCAGCTAAGCCGACATGTTCGTAAGGAGCAGCGAAATCGAGGGTAGTATCCGCTCCGCACCATTCTCTCACCGCCGCGTTGTCGAAAGCGCGGTCGTTGTCCAGTAAGAGTGCTTTCGGCCTTCGGTACGTCCTACTCAGGTCCTCTAGGCTCTTTATCGTCTTCTCGGCTGTTCCGTTCCCTTTAAACGGGTAAGCGACCATGAACCTCGAAAACACGTCGACGGCGACTAGTATATTGTCTACGCCGTTTTTGCCGACGGGCATCGCTAGGTAGTCCATCGCGACTCGCGCAAACGGGGCAAATTCGAATACCGGCTTCAGTAATAGGCGCTGCATCCTGGTTCCGAACTGAACACAGCGTTTGCATTCGTGTAGCGCCCTGTCGATATCCTTCCTTGAGCCGGCCCAAATGTGCGTCGCGAGTATCCGGGCCTGAACCAGGTCTCGTCCCAAGTGACCACTTTCGACGTGATTCTTCATCGCGAAGTCGAACCCTTCTGTCTTAGGCAGAACCGTTACCGCTCCGTGTCCCGGGACCCTATACTTTACCACGCTCCCATCCTCTATCCAGTACCTCGCCGCCCTGCGTTTGACATCCCCTAGTAGCTCTTTGTCCACCATGTCGATGTCTCGTTGTAGAATCCATCTCAGCACATCCTCGAGGTCATCGTCGGCGAATCTGTCCAGGAGCGCTATATCTTCGTCCGTAGTTAACGAGTTCACTTGAATCGTCAGGGGGGATCCTCCCATCTCCTCCTCGGCTGTCGTCGTAGCCTTTGTTTCTTCTGGTTCCCCCGATGGGTTTCTTGACAACGCATCCGCGATCGTGTTAGAGACGCCCGGTACGTGTTCGAATTCGACGATACCAGCGGCACATATCGCCTCTTTCCATGCAGCTCTCGGGCCCGCGGTCGTCTCCGAGCGTAGTAAGTCTCGAACAGCCTGGCAATCAGTCTGCACCACGACCGGGAAACCGTACGTATACCTCGAACATTTATCGAGTCCGAACTTTACCGCTATCAACTCGAGAGTTGATGAATGAGCCCGGCTCTCTACTTCAGTGGTCTGTCTGGAAAGATAGGCGATCGACCTTTTGCACCCGTTTTCGTCCTTCTGCCACAGATGGCAGCCGATCCCCGAGCTGGAAGCGTCCGTCGAGAGGTAGAACGGTGTCCCGTCAAATCGAGGACCGACTAAAACCGGCCATGATGTGAGCGCTTTTTTCAGAAGCCCTACCGCGATCTCGTGTTTTTCCGTCCATCGGTCATCGATCATCTCTCCCTGTAGCGCTCGTTTGTAGGCGCCTCGTTTGTTCCCTACGTCCCTCTTTCCCGTCAACTGAGTCAGTTTGTATAGCGGCTCAGCTATGTCGGCGAACCTCGGAATGAAGTTACGAAAGACAGCCGCTGTATTGACGAACGAAAGCACGTCGTGGGAGGTGTGTAACTTCGGCCATTTCACCACCGCGGCTACCTTCTGCGGGTCGGGAGCAATCCCTCTTCTCGAGAGTACATGTCCCCCGACTGTTGCCTCCGATACAAAGAGGTACATTTTTCCAGCTGAGAGTTTGTAGTCGTCCTTCTGAGCCGCTTTTAGGAAAGCCTCCAAATCTGACAGGAGGGTCTCGAATTCGTCGCTACCCGTGAAAAAGTCGTCCATCCATCGGTCCCAGCGCCCAGGGTTCAGTAAGTGCCCGAATGTTCGTGTTCCAGCGACATAGTAAGTGCCGGGGGATCCGTTCAGTCCCATCGGCGTGCGTTTGTACATCAGGTAGCCCCTGGTTGGTATGAAAAAACACAGGTACGGCCTGTCGATTTCTCGCACCGGAATCCAGAAAAAAGCTCCTAATCCATCGGCTTGACAGATCCAGCGCCTACCCGCGTGGCGTTTCACCATCATTTCCAAGTCTCCAGGCGGAAAACTCAGTACCGGGGTCGCTTTGTTCAACTGGCCGAAGTTGTGGCACATCCTGAACTCGGTCTCCTTCGGTGCACTGCTGACAGGTACATCAGCAGTGTCTGCTCCCTTGTTGCGGCGAGATTCACTATCGGAACTCACCGCGAGGGCTTGGGAGGCTTTCAGGCCTCCCTGCCTAGTACCGACTGAAAAGGGTCGCTCAGTCGACGTATACGGATACGATTTTTCCATTCTCCCTTCCACCTCCTTCCATAGTTCCGTCCCACCTGCGGCCCTCAACGCGGCATCTGCTAGTTGGGCTAGCGTATCCACGTCTTCCTGCTCCATCTTTCCTTTCTTCACTACCATGACCGTAGGCGCGACACACTTCGGCACCTCGGGCGTGACTTGCTCTATGATGTCGGCGGCTAGCATATTGTCGACTAGCTTGACCGCAGCTTTCAGCTGTATATCGCTCATCGGCCTCCCAAACGCCGTTTTCGTAAGCCTCGAGCTCCCATCCACCTCGAGCCTATGTCCCGTATGTCTACAGGGTCGAAGTTCGCTCATATCGACCGCGAATACCCCATGGTAAGCCGCAATCAGGTTCAACACTCTCTCCTTCTGCGGGCCCGTCAGGTCTTCGCCGATCTTTACCCTCTTGAGGACTTCCACTTTATGTTCTTCCTCCGATAGGTCCTTTCCTAACCCTAAGCTTCGTATCGGCTGTTCCGCGAAGCCGTTATCGTCGTCCCGATGGCGTCTTGGCCCGTCGCCTGCCCAACACCGGGTTGTCCCATCATCCAGACTCACCACAACTAGGTCGTCCGTATGATCGATTTTCGCCCCGACCGTTCTGAGCCAAGGCTTCCCCAATAATACGTCCCACGAATCCCGCGTATCTATCACGAAGAATGTCGCCTTCACGTACACGCTGCCATCAGGGTGTACCAGCTCATGCGCGACCTTCAGGCGTCCTCCCGATGCAATCCGCTCTCCCGATACCGAAGTCAGCGAACGAGCCGTGCCAGTCGTCTCACCCAGCGAAGCCCGATGTTTCTTGTAAAATGATGAGCTTATCGCATTGACCATCGCCCCGTTGTCCGCCATGCCGTCAACGTTTATGCAACCGTTCAGAATCAGCGGCATGACGATTGGGTCCTCCGTCACTGTCGTGTCCCTCAACGGCATCCCCGCCGACAGCCCTCTTGCTAGTCCGTCCTCTTCGTCGTCCTCATTGTATTCTCCGCTCCATCCTTCGTCTGTTAGATCTTTCACTCTTCCGTCCCCACCTACTCGGCCTACCCGCAGCACCTCTTCCCCGACACCTTCCCGACGTTCGCCCTCACCTCCTCCTACCTTCGTCTCACCATGCGGTATCTTCGTCGGGATCCGGCCGTCCGCTACAGGTCGAACCCCTCGTCGTTTCCCGCTTCACAAAAAGGCGGGTCCCACGCGGGTCCTTCCAGGCCGTTGTCGTATGCGTCAGGCAGCCCGAACCCGGACTTAGCCATCAATCCTCGGATAGGCACCGTTGCGTTCGCTCCCGAGCCGTAATTCCTGCCGCTCGCTGGGCCTTGTTGTTGCCCTTGTCGTCGCCTGCCTTCGTTCATGACCTGACCTCTGTATCGTTGTTCGTTCTCCGGGATTTCCCGCCCGTTGCACTGAGGCCTCAAATGCCCTAGGTTACCGCACCTGAAGCACTCGCCTGAGCCGGGCTTAGCTGTGCCTGGCGACATCGGGAACGGCTTCGACAAGCTAGATGGTGTACCGAAGCCGTACCTCGCATACCACGCCTTCGTCGCGTCCGTATACGCCTGCTGCCCCTCCGGAGTGAGGCTGAAAGGTCCGATCGGGATCGCGACCGCTTGGTTTTCGCTATTCGCAGCTGCGTCTCGCTGGAATATGGGTTCTTGTTGATAGGGGGTCTGTCGCAACCCCGACTGGCCAGGATCGATCTGAGAACCGAACGATCTGCCCCTGCTCGTCTCAGCTCGGCGGATCTCCTCCAACTGCTTCCTCCATCGGTAAGGCTCCATCATGACGTCGATGTCGAGCTCCGTCAAACCCCTAATCCCGTCTACGACCTCCCTTACTCCGGGATTCCTACCCAACGTCAGGCGTAGGTGCTTCTTGAGTTCGGGACCCAAGCCTTCGAGCATAGTACTCGCCTTCAAGTTGTCCGACATAGCCGCGGTTGGGATGCGGGAGGCAGCGGTGAGGAGCTCCCTAGCGAACGACTCATGTCGCAGGCTTCCGTTCGCCTCTCGAGTGTTCAGTTCTTGGTCAGTGATCTTCAGCTTCCTCAGATCTTGGAGACTCTCCGCGTCCGACTTGATCCTCGTGCTAGCGAAGAGATTCTTGTAGCTCGATCGCATCGAGTCGAAGCTTTTGCGTTCTTGTTCCGCCAACGTGTCGTACCAGGCTTGCGCCGGGCTGTCGTTCACGATACACGTCTTCCAATACTTGGCCATCTTCAGATCGTCTTCGTCCACGTTCCTGTCCAACATCCCGGCCTCAAACGAATTGAGCCATTCTCCGACGAGTTCGGTACCGGTACATCGGGGGAGTGGCGAAATCATCGCGAGATTCGTTCGGTTCTGTTCGATCTCGATCGCTTTCAGCTTCTTGGATAGCTCTTCAGGGTTCGGTCCTCCCTGGTCGTCAGACTGGTATGATGGTGGAGTCAAGGGCGAGTTCTGCGATGCTCTGAATGGAGGCGAAGGTAAAGGGATCTCCGGCTCTGTTTCGACTTCGACTGGTTTGTAGAGCTCGTCGAGGTGTGTCAGGCTCCAACCGGGTAGTCGATAAAGAAGGATCTGGGTGACCCGTTCCTCTCCTCCTTTGCACTTTCGGAGTCTCTCGATCTGGTCTGTTCTAGTACGAGCTCGTCGCTCTTCCATGCGTTGTTGTTCGGCGGCTGAGTAACTGCTCGATTCGGTCGACGTGGACGTTGAAAATTTGACTACGTGGGTGATCGTGGACGTGGACTCGTGGAAAAAAACGGCAGACCTCTCACCAGCGGGCTCAATCCTGCATGCGTCGCCACGAGGAGGCAAGCACAGGCTGCTATGAAGGGATGATGATAGGCTGGCTGGACTACTCTGCATACAATGTGCTAGTGATGATGTCCATCACCTATATCTCCAGCCCTAGGTCGCCGCCGGGGGCGCGCGCGACGGGTATGTTCATGGATCGGACGTTCGCGAGGATCCATAACTTTGATGTGATAGACCTAGAGAACCCTAGGACCGTCACGGTCATCGACGGAAGAGAGATAGTGGGTGGTCAGATCACCCAGAAGGCACATGCTATTGTGCGGACAGGATTGCACCAAGAGAAGGCGGAGTTCTTCTTGACGGATTTGTGTGGGTACGCGGCGGTCCTCGGGATTACATGGTTACGACACCATAGCCCACACATCCAGTGGGATACGAATACGGTCACCTTCGCGGACGACTGTTTGAAGAAGGGATGCGTCAAGAAGGTAGAGGTAGTATGCTCCCCCGACGAGGTGGAGATAGAAACGCGGAATATCGATCCGCTGTCGAGAATGAAGGAGCCGATCACGGAGAATCTCGTGGTGGCTCAAATGCAGATGACGAGGGAGGATGAGGAGCGGGCCCGCAGGCCGGACCTGTGGGACTGGGACGTCAAGCCCACCGACTCGATTCAAAACGAACTCGATCCTCCCGAGTACATGGAGAAGTTGCGAGACGTTGTGCCGAAGAAGTACCATGAGTACCTCGGAGCGTTCTCCAAGACGAAGGCAGACTCGCTGCCTCCGAAGCGCTCGATCGATCATGCGATCGAGCTGAAGCCTGGCACAACTCCCACGTATGGGAAGTTGTACAACCACTCGCAGAAGGAGACGGACGCTCTCAAGGCGTGGTTGGCGGAGAACCAGGCGAAAGGGTTTATTCGACCCTCGAAATCCTCGTGTTCGAGTCCGGTACTGTTCGTACCGAAGAAAGGGGGTGAATTGAGGCTGTGTATTGATTACCGCCGCCTCAACGAAATTACCGAGAAGGACAGGACCCCCCTGCCGCTTATCTCGGAGACCTTAGATCGCCTACGGGGATCGAAGGTATATACGAAGATGGACCTGAGGGGAGCGTACAACCTCCTGAGGGTCAAAGAAGAGGATGTTTGGAAGACCGCGTTCACGACACGCTATGGTCTGTTCGAATGTCTCGTCATGCCATTCGGTTTGACAAACGCGCCGGCGACGTTCCAGCGCTGGATGAATCAGGTCTTCCAGGACATGTTAGACGTGTGTGTGGTCGTCTATTTAGACGACATATTGATTTACTCCGCCGATCAGGAGACGCACGACGAGCACGTACGGGAAGTGCTGAGGAGGCTACAGGCGAATGGCCTGTACGCAAAGGCGGAGAAGTGTGAGTTTGACACGACGGCGACGGAGTTCTTGGGGTATGATATTGCCCCTACGGGGGTCAGCATGAATCCGTCGAAGGTGAAGTCGGTGTTGGAGTGGGCGGCGCCCCGAAATATTCGAGGCCTGCAGTCGTTCTTGGGGTTCGCGAATTACTATCGCCGGTTCATTCAGAACTACTCCAAGAAGATTCAAGGCATGACGGCCTTGACGAAGAAAGGGGTAAAGTACCACTGGCCGGAGTCAGCGGATGCTGCCTTCAAGGAGTTGAAGAAGGCGTTCACCGAGGCGCCCATCCTCGCTCATTACGACGAGGAGCGCCAGGTGGTACTGGAGACGGACGCATCGTCAGGTGCGATGGGAGCGGTGATGTCGCAGGTAGGGGACGACGGGAAACTACATCCCGTGGCGTTCATGTCGAAGAGCCTTACGCCGGCTCAACGAAACTACGACGTACACGATCGCGAGCTGCTCGCCATCGTGTACTGCTGCCAGATATGGCGGCATTACCTAGACGGGAAGTTCCCGGTGAGGATCCTTACGGATCACAAGAACCTGGAGTACTTCAAGAAGGACAAGATGTTGTCCCACCGACAAGCGAGATGGTCTCAACTGCTGAACCAAATCTCGTACACGTTGGAGTACAAGCCGGGGACAGAGAACGGGAAGGCTGACGCGCTCAGCAGGAGAGAGGAGTTGATGGAGGAGACGGAGCCCAAGCAGGCAGAGACCCTGCTGCGCCCCGTTAATGCAGACGCGTTGGTGGTCAGCGCAGCGACGGTACAACCCCCGTTGAGGTTGTGCGGAACGATCCCCGTCATAGGGGATTGGTTTTTGAAAGCGTTGATCCCTGCGGGACAAGAAGATCCGGCCGCGAGAGACCTGATCAAAGGCGTCAAGGAGGGAACCTTGACGAATAGTCGGTACAGTCTGAGCCCGGGAGGCGCGCTCATGTACGACGGGCTGGTGTACGTTCCCGATGCGGGAAGCTTGAAGACGGAGCTCTTGAAGAGGCTCCATGATGGGAAAACCGCCGGACACTACGGGCGGGACAAGACGGAGGACCTGGTGAGTAGAGATTTCTACTGGCCGGGTATGAAGGCGTGGATTAGCCAGTATGTGGCTAGCTGCGACAAGTGCCAGAGGAATCGGAGGCCAAGGGCCAAGCCAGTCGGGGAGCTGGCTCCCCTGAAGGCGGAGACGGAACCCTACCAGTCGATCACGTGGGACCATATCACGGACCTACCGGAGTCGAGGGGTTCGAACGCGATCCTGGTGATCGTCGACCGCTTCAGCAAGCGGGCACATTTCGTGCCTTGTCGGAAGGACAACGACGCCAAGGTGTTGGCGCAGATGTTCCTGCAGGAGTGGGTACGATTGCATGGATTTCCCCGGCAGATCATCTCGGACAGGGGAACGCTGTTCACATCGAGGTTCTGGAGGGAGTTCTGTGAGTTGTCCGGTGTCGAGCCTAGTTATTCGACCGCCTTCCACCCCCAGACGGATGGTCAGACGGAGCGCAGTAACTCGACGCTCGAACAGTACTTGCGGACGTACGTCAATTACCAGCAGGACGACTGGACCGATTTGTTGCCCATGGCGGAGTTCGCCTACAACAACTCGAAACACTCGGCGATCGGTATGTCGCCGTTCATGGCATCGGAAGGGCGGGAGCACGCCGTCGAACTCCCCATGCCTATCGCCAAGGATTCGGCTGTGGAGTCGATACAGGAGTACAGAGAGCGGATGAACAACATCTGGGAGTCTGTTAATGTCGCGCTGAGACAGGCCCGAGAGGATATGGCGAAGTACGCGAATCGGAAGCGTACGGCGGTACCGGACGAGGGGTACAATGTTGGCGACATGGTGATGTTGTCGTCGGCCCACGTCAATACCGTGAGGCCGAACAAGAAGTTGGAGTGGAAGACCTACGGCCCGTTCAAGATCACGGAGGTCGTAGGAGAAGGTCGCATGGCGCGACGTTTGGAGTTGACACCGGGGATGCGTAGGATCCACCCGGTGTTCCATGTCTCGCTGCTAATCCCGTACAAGCCGAACGAGCTTCCTGGGAGAGCAGTAGACCCACCCCCTGAGCCAGAGGTGCTGGACACCGGGGATTTGGGGTGGGTGGTATCGGAAATCGTACACTCCAAGGAGTTGCGTTCGACGCGCGCCGGGCGTAGGACTCAGTACTACGTGCGCTTTGAGGGGTACGGGGACGAGCACAACGAGTGGGTTAGCCCCTCGGACTTCCACCACAACGACACGCTGGTGCTGGAATTCCATAAGCGACACCCTGAGTTGCCGGTACCGGGCCGTCAGGAGTACGGCGATGCTTGATGCGTTCGGAGCTCGCATCTAGGAGGGGGATCCTATTATAGGCGTCACGTGACGCGCGACCTACGGTGCGCGTCGCCTCGGGGTCTCGTTCGGAGACCCTCTCGGGGACTCTCTCGGAGACCCTTTAGGAGATGATCTCGTAGACGTCTAACTAGTACCTTGTAGTAGTTAGACATCCGTTATTACATTACTATGCCTATCGTTACCTTTCCCCAGTCCCGCGACCTTATTACCTCAAGACCCGGCAGGTCGGCTGCCAGGCCTTATACTCGGTGCATTCGGCAACTCGCACAACTCCGTTCTTTGCGAATCATGGCTATCATCCTCGATTCGATGTCGAAGGGGAACTTTTCAGTACCGAATCGCCCACGGCCGGAGTTATGGTCAAGGACTTCGACAAAATGTGGAGGGAGACTCAATACTGGATAGCGGTCGCTAATCAGCGGACAGCGTCGTATGACGAAGGGCGGAAAAGCCAGGAGCCGTTGATAAAAGTAGGCGATCGAGTGCTATTAGACAGCGAAGTGGTGAAGAGGTATCGCCCTACCAAGAAATTGGCGGCGAGATGGTTGGGTCCTTACCGAGTCAAGGAGAAGGTCGCAGATCTGGCCTACCGCATCGAACTACCAAAGAGTTGGAAAAGGCACGATGTATTTCACGTTTGTCAACTAGAACCCTTCTGGGAGGCGGCGGAAACGTACCGAAAAGCCCCCGACAGTACCGAGGAGATACCAGACGACGGGCAAGAGTTCGAGCTGGAGAGGATTCTTGACTCTCGACAGCGCAAGGGGAAGGGAATCGAATACAAGGTAAAATGGCGGGGGTACACAGGACCCGATGCAGTGGAATGGGTACGAGAGGAAGACATTGAGGCGGAGGAGTTGATTGAAGACTTCCATATCTTAAATCCGGGTGCACCAAAACGGGCGGAAAGGCCTGTTTCCGCCGTGGACCGGGAAGATATGCAACGGACTGAGATGCGAAAGTAGGGGACGGTGCAGGTAGCGTGAGAGGAAAGTAGTGGAGGTAGCGTACGAGAGAAGAGCGAGAAGAGACAGCGAGGTATAGTATTTATATCGCCGGGAGTATGCCCGGCCGAAAAGCCCAAAAGAGTACAAGATCGGAAAAGATTTACAACGAATAAAAAACATAAAAAGAACAAAAACAAGAAAAAAGAAGACGAGTCTATTCAGACTCAGACGTTTCCTCGCCCATGGACGAGTCGGCGTCCGAGTCGGCGGCGGAGAGGCCGGCGGAACGGCGGAGCTTCCGCTGGAGGCGGAGGAACTCCAACCTCTGGGCCTTGGTGGCGGCGGCGGCGGCCTGGGACTTCAAGGCCGAAGCGACCTCGACCTGCGAAACAAAAGACGGAAAAGCCAGGATTAGTACGGAATAGTCGAGGACCGGAGACCAAAAGAAGCTCACCATCACCGCTTTCATCTTTTCCGGGCTATCCCGGCGAACCTTCACGAACGAACACTTCGAAGAACCCCGAGCGTTGCACTCGAGGCAGGACTGAAAGCCACCGTTGGCCTTCCTCTTCGCTCGGCACTCGGCGAAGACCATCGTTTCGGCGGGATCGTCCCGCCACGCCCGGCAGCTCGTACAGCCTTTGGCGGGGACCATGGTCTTCTCCCACCGGGCGAGGGCCTCTTTGAGGCGGACGAGCTACGGAACGGAGACGATTAGAGGCGGAAAAGTCTGAGAACGCCGAGATAAGAGACGGATACGTACGAAACCCTTCTTGGCGTCGGCGGCATCGCCCAAATCGCTCCCGACCCCCCTCTGACCGACGGCGAAAGACTGACCGCGGAACTTGATCGACTTCACACCGGTGGCGGAAGTCTCGACGACGGGGGCGGCAGGCTTGGCGTTAGAGGACATATTGAAGAGGTGGAGGGCTATTTGGTATGAAAGAGTATTGGTGGTAGTTGTCGAAGGGGGAAATCAAGAATCGACAAGAACAAACGGTCGAGACTATATACTGTTTGCTTCTCGACAATCGCGGATACAAACGCATAAGCGCAGCTGCGCTTTTACTACATACAAACGAGGACTTACAGCGAACAATAGCATCAAAGTACGACGAGGCAAACGATATACGACGATCGTAGTATCGAGACAATACAAGAACGATATCGACAAGAATAGAGTTTGACGCGCTAAAAGTCGCGAAGCGCGATGACGTAGGCGCGCGAGAAGCGTAAAGGACGAGGATCGGCGGAAGGGTACCTTATAGAAGGTCGAGGACGACCTTCTTTCGGAAAGGGGGATGTAATGTCACCGAGTGACGATCGGAACCGGAACGTCGGCTCAGCATAACCTCGGACTTATCCCGACGCGCTACGGAACGCGCCTTTATTTGGCCTTTCCGCCCGATTAAGCCCAAGACGCGCTCTCGACCGGTCGAACACACCGCCGCAACGTAGTTTAGAGGAGGGCGATCTATTGTAGAGTAGAATGAGGAGCTTAGAACCGAATTGGGTTCTAAGCGACGATATCGAAGTTCATCATACCGTTACCTTCTGTATCGTGGACTAAGTCACAACGAAACGGCCGCTATAGTACCAAAACGCCCCGAACCGCCCAACAACTCCCGCGTCGACGTATTCTAGCCTCCCCGTGACAGAACAGCAACAAACAAATATGAGGGCCCTTTTGACGCAATTAGTGTTACAAGGGTGTTCGGAAAAAGCCAAGAAGCGGGAATGGGGCGATAGTCCACCCAACTTCTCACAAACAGAATTAAATAGGTTGATTATTCTTGTGCCCGGGGCAGCCGAGCTGCAGTGATTTTGTGTAGCGAATGTCCTCTGTTATTGCATCTCCGTTATTGTATGTTGTTGTGGATGTGACCTGTGGTGTCAACGATACCGTGTCGAATGTGTGACACAACTGTTCAAACAATTCCCGCCCAAAAATAGCGCATTCCCGCCAAAAACATTGACGCCGAAAGGTACACACTCCAGAATCGAACACTAAATTGCTGTGAAATCTTCAGTGCAAAAAGAATTGCCAGACGTGCGCCGTTGCACCATTGCACCATGAATACGAAATTACATAGCCCCGTCGCATCATCTGTCTCACTGTCAATGGTAGAGTGTGAAACTCTTGGCCAATCTGAAACGCCAACCCTTATGAGGATAATCCTTCGTTCGTGAACACCACTGCCCGGTTCTGACAATTCAAAGCCTGGCCATCGAAGTATTTGAAGCAGAGCAATAAGGTGACCTGTTTGTGAGCTTGAGCTAGACGCTGACAGCTGGATGCCGATCGGTGGCGGGAACATCGTTGACGTTGGGTTATGAGGGCGGGAATAGAGAACTAATGATCTGACGTGAGACGGGAACAATGGTTTCTTAGGAGTTCATATCCTTGGGCAAGTCATCGTATGCATTGTCATTTCCCGGTGGCTTCAAATGGTGACTCGTATATGTCATTGCCCCTCAAACATCGGCACAAATATATTTGATCTTCCTAAACATCTATCTGTCTTGTATTATATGGAGCATGGCGTAGAGGCGTAGAATAGCGCGACGAGAAATATGTTGATTATGATAGTATAAATGAATATAGCTTTATAGCTTTATGATGGACCTGAATATCAGAAGATTAATACGGTTCTGATCGGCGGGAAACAAATTTGGGAGACATACGTAGCGTATACTCACCGGTCTAGCTGCACTCGCCCATGAGACCGTTGTGTAGACATCGACACATCTTGTTCGCTCGAGTCGATTCTTCTCGGAACGTCGCCAGAGTCTCCGCCGAGAAGGCGGGAAGTTTCTTCGCCGACTGTTCTCTGGTCATCCGCCAAAGTTTCTCCCATCGTTTGTATATGATGTTGATCCGGTATAAACCGGCACAAAGCGGGAACCAACTTCGAGGAGTGTGCTCCTTGCACAAGCGTAACATCGCCATGCAGTGGAACAGTCCTTGGCCGAACGCATAGATCTCGTACATGCGATCATCATTCCGGGCGGCGAGCGTGACCATACCGCCGGTCGCGAGGATCTCGGTCCTGGCGTCATCATGACCCATCATGATGATGTCCTACCAACAACGGAATCAACAACGGAATAGATCAGATCAATATGACTTTGGTGCAATTCCCGCTGTTAAAACTCACGTGCACTCGGAACTGAGTAAAGCCGTCGTCACACCTTTCGACCAAAGGATATTTGAACGGGATGTCGGGGGACATGAATAATTCCCGCGTGAGGTCCTGCGGAGTGTACCCGGGCGGGAGACGATGCATGCCGAGCTTCCAGTTCCATTGTAATCCGAGGCCTGTCTCATTGATCGCTTTCCAATTCCACTCGAGACAAGGCTGGTTGTTAAGCCTATTCGCCTCGAAGATGGGCGAGCGAGGCGGGAATATGCCTCGTAGCATACCGGGAGGAGGTGGCTCGTCGAACGCGCACATCTCTGGATACAATTCGACATTGTGTTCGGGTGCCCAAACAACGCGGTGATCCCTTGCGACCGTGTACGCATTGCCGTTCTCGTCGTAGTGGTAGACGCCGGGGGAAGTAGGGTCCTGGTAAGGACTGTATTGGGCGACGTGAGGGCCATAAAACATGGAGGGGGGACGGGTAGGAAGAGGGATGTTCTCCATGGTGATGAGCTTGACGAATGTGAAGGTGATGCGTGTGTATCGGCTAGGATGGTGATAAGAGA
Source organism: Filobasidium floriforme (assembly GCF_021052385.1). Lineage (NCBI taxonomy): Eukaryota > Fungi > Basidiomycota > Tremellomycetes > Filobasidiales > Filobasidiaceae > Filobasidium > Filobasidium floriforme. The sequence continues at coordinate 600,854 of NW_025763631.1, read as the reverse complement.
ACGCGTGGAACGTTATGTGATTGTGTTTGATATACATACAAGTTACAAGTCGAAGGAAAGAACGTAGGTCAGTGCAGGTATATATATGTTTAGCCATTCGCGAAGTAACACCAAACGCAAGAAGAACTCTTGCAAAGTGCTACGATAACGATCGTCGGAAGCTTGCACATAACAAAAGATAAACACCTTTAAAGGACCTTACTAAGCAGCGAAAGGCATCGCAGATCATCATCGTATCCATTTAGCAAGCGAAACGAACGTACCTCACCCTCCCAGGCACGGAGAACAAAGAAGAATTCGTCAAAGGATGGACGATCATCCCAAGGTAATCACCCTATTCTCAGAGGCCACCGGGTACAATCGGAAGGCCTCAAGTCTCTGAAACGTTCATACTTGGCGCCGGTATTTGCGGGAATACAATTAAGACATATTCGATGCGGGAACTTCAGGGAAGTTCCAATAGATCGTCAGCAGTCTCAGTCAAACCAGGGAGTTGGGCATCGACCAACGGGTCGATGCCTTCTTCAGGGAAGTTGAGTCTGGCTTTGCCTCCCCCGACCTCTTCGACACACATGCCAATCCTGTTCTCATTTCGCCAACATAGTAAACGACGATCCGGCCTCACGAAAGGAAATGTCGGCGAAGGCTCAAGCCGGAGGTGATCGGTGGCGGGAATATCCAATTTGGTGAGGGTCTTTCTGCCATCAGAAATGACTCGCTGTAGCGCTTCAAGCTTTTCCTGTTGGTACAAGACTGCGAGCATGGGTGTGATAGCAGACGGGTATGCGTCTAGCTCGTCAGGCTGTGCATTGCCCCACAACGCTGATATTGGTAAAGGAAGCGCGGCTGAGTCG